>NW_005842375.1:1408572-1418144 GCF_000455745.1 Alligator sinensis
TTGTCGTGCCCCTCACTTAGGAACACTGCGGCAAAGAACTCGTTGAGGAGTTCAGCCTTGTCCCCCCTGTCTGTCACCAATTGTTTCTGCCCATTTAGCAGGGGTCCTATTCCTCCCTGGGCCTTCCTTTTTCTCCCTATATATCTAAAAAACAATTTCTTGTTATCCTTTACTTGGGATGCCATCCTCAGCTCCATGGTAGCTTTGGCCCGTCTAACTGCCTCCCTACAAGCGTAAGCAGAGGAGGTATACTCCTCTTTGGTGATCTCTCCCTGTTTCCACTTTTTATGTGCTCCCCTTTTGGCCCTTAGGCTGCCCTGGATTTCTCTGGTCAGCCAAGGAAGCCTCCTGGCCCCTTTCCCTCTTTTTCCTCGCATCGGGATTGTCTCCCTTTGTGCCTGAAGGATCATTTCCTTAAGGCACAGCCACCCTTCTTGGGCTCCCATCACTTCAAAACTCCTACTCTGCAGTGCGTCCTTGACTAATCGCCTGAGTTCATTGAAATCAGCTTTCCTAAAGTCTAGCACTTTCACCCTACTAGTTACCTTACCCACTCGACGTCTTATGAAGAATTCTATTATTAGATGATCACTGTCCCCCAGTGAGGGTGAGAATCAAAGAAATGGCCACTATTACAGCAATGTCTTTAAACATAAAGTTAAAGACAGAGCTATACCCTCAGGTAAAACCTATCCAGGCTGCTTAATGCTCTAGGGATACAGCTACATGATAGATAAGGCATCCTATGCTGCTTCTTACCCAGGAGTCAGATATCCAGGAATAGCAAGTTTGGTAGAAGAAGGTGCGGTCTTGAATTCCAGAGGGGGTAGAAAACATGGCTTGCGTGGGGTCAAACAAGCCTCCCCATGATGAATGCAATGGAGACAGAAAATAGTGATATACCTTTTACTGATCACAGGCTAAACTAACAATAATTAGGGACCCAATTACCACTTCCAGGATACTAATCCAGCCACCACAGTCCACCAAGGGGCAGCTGCATGCACCTTTCATGCTTTCTGAGCACAGCAATCCAGGCATGGTTCTGTTAATGGGTCCCCTCTCTCACCCAGGCACAGGAAAGCCAGTTTGGAAGGCTCTGACAACACAGCAGCTGAGCTCTGCTGGACCAGGTAGAGATTGTGTTTGCTTTAATTAAACTGCATTCACCCTAGGCTTTCACACTTCGGCTCTTCGTGCTGGAGAAAAGCTAACGAGCAAGAGTCACAGCAGCCAGCAAGAATCAGGGCCTGTTCTCATTGCGTTTCAGCCTCTTTGATCATTCTTGCTGAGAGATGAAATGTTTCAATTGGAGCTGCCTGACTATTTCTCTTAAAAACCCTGGGCTGACCCCAGGACCTGTCAGCACCCCTCCACCTACCAATTACAGCTTTTCACAGCTCTGGATTATTTAGACAGAGACAGGCAATATCTTTATTTTGTTTCAGATTATGTCTTTCCTGGGAGCTTTCAGGAACAGTTTTGTTTTCTCTCTACCCCCTCATGACTATTTTCCCCCATCCTAATCTACTGGAATTACAAAGGACCCCAGACCATAAGCATATCTGCTCTAATTACCAAGGTGATAGGGCCTCAGGTATTCTTGATCTCCAAAGCTGCTCTATTGGCTCTTGCTAATGCTGCTTAGACATCCAATTTATCAGCTGGGTGCCTTTCCCACCTGCACTTTCAGGACCTCGTAATCTTTATCTGTTTCAGGGAAGGGTGCTAGAGAAAAGGAGAAATGCCAGCCATAGCTGTCTGTGAAAGATCCCCCTTTAAAAGAATCATTGTTCTGCTATTATCACTGGCTCTTACCAAGTGGAATTGAGGCATGAAGTAGATTTGTGCCCAAGATAATAGCATTTATTAGACAAGCTATTGAGGAGAAAACAAAAGGTAACAGCAGAGTCAGAAGCAGCTACGCTAAAAATCTATCAAGGATACAAGAAGAAATGACATTAATAGTTTGCATTTCCTGTCTATGGTTAGAAACCTTGAGCCGTCCTTTAACAATGTCAGGATAAATGGGATTAATGTCATTGATCAACAGGCATTAATCATGCTTAGAGATACCAGTACTGGCCTGCTTCCTGTCCCCATCCCAGCTAGGCTTTTTTTTTTTTTTTTTTTTGAGGGGTGGGCAAACAGATCTAAAGAAGCTAGGATAGGATTAAACCTTTCACTCCTAGTTCAAAGCAAGTTCCCAAAAGGTTGCATTGATTTTCACTTGAGCCAGCTTTCTGCATCCAGGCTTGGTAGTAGGCTGTCCTGACAACATTTTAATGCTTGGCATTAAATTTCAGCTTCAGAGTAGCCCAACAAGGAGCATGTTTGTGAGGGAAACGCATGGATCATACTAGTGATCTACATCCCAAAGGAGTGGTTATGTTCTTCTCTACAAAGCTAGGACGTATCTTAGCTATGGCCATGGGTTGAGCTACAAAGACAACCAGGACCTACACAACTCCCAAACTGCAACATGGCATAAGACACAACAGAAACATCTGATAACATCTTTACATATTCCTTTCACCGCATCATCCTGCCCTTCCTGCATATGGCCTCAGACAGCAGACCTTATCCACAACCCAAACTTATGCAGACAGTGGGCTGCAGCATCCACTGGGTCAGGAGACACATAGCATACCTCATACTAACCATATAACACAACCCAGCTCTCTTCACTACCCCCTCCTGATAGCCTCCTATCCACGCTGAGGAAGAGGGAGACAAACAGAAACTAGTGGTACGCAATCCACAAAGACCTTTGGTAGGAATGAAGCCACTCAAGACATGAGAACCACCCTTGCTAGGGACCAAAGATGCATCAACAGCACCGCATGCCCAAAGAAAGCCAACAGCTCCAAAATAGTCAATGTAAGTGTTGACTTCATCTAGAGCTTGGGGGCAGGTCAGAAACCAATACCACCAGTGGTCTTTGTCTCAAGCTTGGGCCTGAAACCTTACAGGCTGAATTCAACATGTCTGGGAACTCCAGATGCCACTGCAGTAGCTTCTATCAAAACTCTCTCAGCCATCCTTTCCCAAAAAGAGAGAGGGAGAAATAGGTATAACCAGAAGTTAACAAGATAAGTCAAGTGATGTCTCCCTTAGCAAAGGCTCCTTCAGAGAGTAGACCTAGACCTTCCCCAACCAGAACTGCTGCCTCCTAGGGTGTCCCTCAAGGCACACATGCAACCTCTAGAGCTTCACTTAAAAATCCTGTCCCTACAAATGACAATGACAAAACTCCCGCTAGCTTCAGCAGGGTCAGGATTTCACCACTGGAAAGACTTGAGGAACGCAGGACTGTGCATTGTCCCCCTGCAACAGCATTATATAACATGGCTACAATAATAGGATAAAAATCCCCAATGGCATTAAGGGCCACTCCACCTATTAGGCTTCTAAGTGCCCCCCTCTATTTCACCTGCTTGAGTTCCTGAAAACCTGGTAACATCTAGTTTTATGACCAAGATGGACAAAAATAAGTCACAAACAGCAGCAGAGGAGGACAAGGATGAGGACAATGATGACAAGAACTCGCTTATCTTTTGCATCAACAGCTTTCCAGGGACTCCAGCAGGGCAGAAGAGAGTCACACATGGACACCTAGGAGATGTGTGACCACATTCCCTAGCATTCTTGGGACATCCAGGAACAAACCTCCCTCTCCCCTGCTGCCCCACCCTCGTTCCCAGTCACATACACCACACTGAGTTTTTCTCTTACAGTTTTGAGTCCTCCATCTCCGGTATATCTGACAGCATCTGCCAGGTTGCCCCTCCTCAGCCATCACTGTCACATTTCCAAGTCTGGGATGTGTGAGAGGGAGTGGGTAGAAGGTTATGCTCAGGATTGTCTCTCCCAAGAGTGCTGCAGATGCAGCATAGACATCTTAAGACACTGAATAGGTGGAATGAATTCTGGCCCAAAGCATTTCAGTCACATGCACTCTAGAGTAGCAGCATGAACAGGAAAGACAAAAAGGAGACTGTGCTGAGGACTGAAGAAGAAATACACTGAAGAGCACTTCGGGTTAACGCTTGCTCAGAGCGAGGCTGGAGGCACTGAAGAGATATTGTCCCTATAATAGGCAGCCTAAATGAGAAAGGAAAGTTTAACTGCGTCTTACATGAAGAGGTCTCTCTTCTAGCAGACTACTTTTTCCTTCTCAAAAGATTTATAAAAAGCTTTTTACAAAGCTGTGGTCTAGAGGAAGGGATTTTTCAGAGGGGGTGAAAAAAAAAAAATCCATCCTCTTTGCCTTTTCCTCTGCAGGGAGGAAGAGAATATTCCTATTCTTCTGAGACAGGCAGGGGGTGTAGTGCCTTTCCTCTGTTCTTTGTTTTGGCAAGAGTTATCTGGCTTAGACCCTTGGAGCTATCTGGCTTAAACAGAGAACTCTTTGAAGTTAGCTGGTGAAGACACAGAGAGAGCGTGCACACATAAGGACAGGTTCTTTAGATGGAGCATGGCCTCTCATCAATGAATGGACTCTCCTTTTTTGGATATCCAATATCTTCTGAACCAGTATCCATTTGGGTTCAGAGCTCAAATGGAGCAGTCTTCATGGGACTGCAGGGGTTCTCTCTCTCCTCATTGCTCATTTGTGCCTTTCTTTCTGAAGGAGAAGATAGCTCTTCTCAAAGAAACATACTGCTGAGACAATCTATTTTCTTTCAAAAAAAAAAAAAAAAAAAAAAAAAAATCTCCAACTGTAGACCAATATCACCCGTTTCATTCCCTCTTGGTGAAAAGTAAGCTGGTCTCTTGAGCCTCTTTTAAAAACTTCTTGTCCTGATTAAATCTCAGCTGAACAACTGCTCTCAATGTGATCTGCACTCACTGCCTGAGTTTTATTAATGAGTAACAAATGGAGAATCTGAAACAATTTGTAGGGACACAGGAGAACCCAGCAACACTCGGAAGCAATCACCCAACAGTCTTGGGCAGAGACAAAAGGAACGCAGACTCCCCTATTCCTCCTGTCCTTTCCACCAAGGGATCACCCTCCCGAGGGCTATGAGGAATTAGACACGTGAGACTAGAAAGAATCTCCAAACCACCTCAAACCCTCAGACAGAGGCACAAAAGCAGAAACACAAAGCACAGGGTCCAACGCGTACCATAGGTAAAAGCAGTGGAAACGTGGACCCACCAATCCCGTCCCTGCAACAGCAGGCAAAGACAACTACTAAGGAAAAGTACAGGGCTGGTGCTTCTCTTCATTAACATAAGCTAGGACTTGGGTAGCACTGACCTGCTGGATGAGCCAGGCCAAGTCTGGTAACCTCTCCATGCCTCTGTTTACTCTCCCACCTCTGTTTGCCTTGTTTATTTGGACTAGAAAGCTTTTTAGGGCAGGGACTCTGGTTACAGAGCAGCTGTTCAGACAGACTGCAAAACCTGCAGCACATGAGGTACCGTGAGAGCTAGTAGGTGCTAAACTCTGGCTGTTTGCTCATAGCAGCTAGCACAGGGGACCTTGTTTCAGCTGGGGTCTCTTGGTGCCTTAACACAAATGGTTAATGGAACAAAGAGGGTGGAACATGAGGTGCAGCTTGGGTAACCCACTGCATCTCATTCAATTCACCCTCTATATGGCTTCCTTCAGCCACCCATTCCCCTGGAACTAAGCCCTGGCCATCAGGCAGTGGGGAGAAGAGCCATTTGCTTTTC
The DNA here is from genome assembly GCF_000455745.1 of Alligator sinensis. Taxonomy (NCBI): domain Eukaryota; kingdom Metazoa; phylum Chordata; order Crocodylia; family Alligatoridae; genus Alligator; species Alligator sinensis. The sequence goes on from NW_005842375.1 coordinate 1,414,258, forward strand.
AAGGTCATGGGCCAACTCCCCCAAGTGAGACGGGTAGGACAAACAGCAGGACGTTTCACGATACTGCGACTCATCCAGCAGCTTCCACTTTTCTCTCTGCTGTGAATACAGCCCCCAAGTCCCCCGTCCCCACCCACCCCCTGAATCCCCCCACACCCAATCTCAAGGGCTCTTATGTTTACAGAAGCCAGTTCAGAAAAAACTGAAGCATGTGCCAGCTACGCCTAAAGCATCATGGGAGATATCTAATGCTCTGCAATGCAGCCTCAGTCCTTGCAGCAAGTCCCCTCGCTCCCTTACCCTGAGCAGTCGCTTATCACTACTTTGCAGCTCTCTCTAATAAAAGATAGGATTGGTGCTTTCCACTGCAGCCAATGTAAACAGCCTGGAAAGCCAACATGCCAGTGGGGTAGGAGTGGAAGAACTGGAGGAGAAATTCTGTAACATGATGAGAAAGACTAGGCTTTGCTGTAATGAGTACAAAGGGGATTATTTAACAAGGCTGCTGGACTAGCAATGGTTAGAAACTTCTTATCAAAGCCCTTCTTTGGCTGAAAACATTCCTGATGATGTTTTCACTGCTGTGCTGGGGATTCTTGGCAACAACAGCAAAAGCCCCAAAACTGAAAGAAAGTTTCTCTGAAATATTTTACCCAACAAGGAGCCTTCAAAGACAACAAAAATAAGATCTTTGGCCATGTAAAGCCACAGGCCTTCTGTTTTTCCAGCTCCAGACTTGCATTGGTTTAGTCCTACGTTTAAGGTGAACCATGTACAAGTACACATGGATGGGAAAAATACCGAGTCCACAGTTCATTCTGTTTGACCATCCTTAATCTCCAAGGACCTCACTCATTTTAGTCCCAAAGCTCCCCACATTCCACACACATCTCAGTGCCTCCTAGCTTTTCCTGTTGAAAGAGATTGAGTTCAGTAATAAGAACTCTCAAAACTCAATTTACAGCTCTGAAGGGAAGAAATCCTATAGCAAATGAAGTTCCCTGCAGGAACAGTTTGTGTGTTCTTTAAGTCAACTCTGTATCACATATTGCCTCAGCCATTTGGGCCTTTCTAACAGGAGAATACGGATTTTTTTTTTTAAAGAGGTAACAAATAGAGACCGGGGCACTGCAGCTCAGGAGACATCCTAGAGCACCCCTATTGCCATGATCCCTAGTTGACTCCGCTGAGTTTTGACAGCTGCCATCCCAGCCCTTGTTCTTTAAGGGTAACATGCCCATTTTCTAGAACCAGAGCTACAAGGGAAGGAAGTTAATTCAGTATCTGGTTACCATTCATTGTAGAAGTGATAAAGACTCCAATTTTAATGTATTTGTAGTTCCCAAGAATAGGCCAGGCATTTATCAGAACCAAAATTTCTATCCCATGGAAAATGCTGCTATTTAAAAAAAAAAAAAAAATCTATTCAGCCTATTCTATTATATTAAAACATTCCTATTTTCTCCCTCACAATTGGTAGGTTGCTGCAAAATGTTTCTATTTTCATTAAAATTGCTTTCTCTCTTTTTATGGACAACTGTTCCATTGAAATTTCAGGGACTAACTCTACTTCTTATGTTAACACTGGCCAGAGTCATGGCTGGAGTCAGCCAGGTGTCAGGGATGCTGCTGTTGATCACATCAGCTGATGGTAGAGCACCCTCTGCCCAGAATTTCCAATGATGCTTAGCAGAACCTCAGCAATAATGCGGGTGAGTTTTTTTTTTTTAGAGTACTGACCGTAGACATCTTTTGAGAAGTCTGGTTAAATGCTGGAAAGAAATCTGTGCTCTTAGGATAATAGGCATGTAGAGCTGGAAAGGATCTCAGGAGTCATCTAGTCCAACTGTCTGTTCGAGGCAGGATCATCCCTTTCTATACCACCTCAGTCAAGTGTTTCTCTTTGGAGAATGTGGCTCCATCTGGTCCTGAAGGTGTAACACAAGCACGTGTTTTAAGCCCAAATCTAGGCCATAGTCTGAGGACAAGCCATTTTCACCCCAAAAATCTTTGCAATGACCATTCTTTGTCTGCAGAAAGCAACTAATAAGTGATATAAGCAATGGGCATACATGAGCTGGGCTCCTTTGGCAACAGAGCTGCACCAGAGAAATTTATTGCTTGTGGCATGTTGTCAGAGTGAGACTAGGCTCGTTAATCAGAACCGAAACAAACAAGAACACATTTTAATGAATTAAGAACAGCTCTCTCTGGAAACAAAGGGGGGCTTGAGGACAGGCTTAATACCCACAAATTCCCCCATGATGACATTCATGGCAACCTCTTTGCTAGGCCACCCCAGGGAAGAGGCTAATCGGAAACATCCGCTCTCTAACCCAGGGTCTCGGCAGGCAGACTGAAACGTCTCAGCACCTGCAGGGTTCCCGATCCTGCTCTTTCCAGCCCCAGGAAAATGTTAAAAAACTTTAAGTGCAGGCTCCCCTAGGCTGCAGTCATTTTGCATAAGATATGCAGCAAGCCACCTTCATTAGCACACATTACTGCAGGGAAGCCTGTTGCGCCCTGCTCTGGAGGGCTTTGTTTTAAATATAAATTAGGTAGATGTGTGAATTATGTTTGTGGCAGTGTGCAGGGTGTTTGTTTTGTATTGCATTCGCTCTGTAGCCATTGAGGAGACAGAACTGTGCCCAAGGAAGGCAGCTTCCTCCCTACACTGGAATATTTTAGTTTAAAATTCTTATCTGCAGCCTGTCCTCTCCTACATCTCGACCTGTCTTCTCCTCTCCTCCAGCAATCCTTCCTCCCCCTCTCCCCGTCTCTCTGTGGAGGTTGGTGATGTCTGGAAGTAGGTAGGCAAAGTGACACAAATGTGAGCTCAAAGCCAATTTGCAGCACCGGGTAAAGATCATGATGTATCTGGCTCAAACCAGTGAGACTCTACCCTGAGGAGCCTCAGCTGTCTCCGTCTTTGCTTTCTTCCTTCTCACTTGCTCCTTCTCCAGTGCAGCTGGAAGGATCATTCATAACAAACCATTCAATGAAACTCGCTCGTTATTCTGCTCATCAACAAATCACAAAATTCTCCAATGTATTCATCATACAATGTTCACCCAGCTCTCCTCCTCCTGAGTTAAGTTTCTCTCAATGAATAGTAGTCACCAAAGAGGCATTTCGGCGGGGGGGGGGTGCGAGGGGGTGGGGGGGGGGGGGGGGGGGAAGTCAGGTGAAGTTCTGTGCATTTGTTTTAGCCACAAAATGGCTAAAAGATTCTTTAAAGAGACCAAACATTTTGTAATACTTTACTGACAGGTGTCATTGTAAAAGTTGATGGCCTTTCAAAAAGGTTAAATAACCCCCAAATAAAATTAAAACTCTTGAATTTGGTCAAAAAGTGTCAGGTTACCCAAAGGTGAAGAGTTTGGTATTGCTGAACAAACAAACAAACAAAGTGTGTGCATGTAACACGCACACAAAACCCAAACTATATTTTGATTTCTCAAGGTCTTAGTACTATGCCAAAAACAACCCCTGCCTCCCTTCCTCCCCCCGCCCAAAAAAACAACAAACCCATTATTCAACCAGCTAAGATTGCAGATGCCTAGAATGAATAGTTCTTGACTTGCAGCAAGCTGGTGTATCGTTCACTGCAAATATTCAAGTCATGGTAGGCTGCTTAGTAACATATGCCACAGTATTTTTCCTTTCTCCTGACTGGATGATTTAGACAACTAACCAATAGTATCCAAGATTATATACGCAAGTGGAAAGTTGCTACTTGCTGTGTGAAATGTACACTATTTTTTTCAGTTATGAGAGATTAGGAGGGGAAAATATCAGTTTGAGAATATTTGTCTTTGTGGTTTGTTTTTCTACTAGTAACTTCACAAGTGAAGCTTGGGAAAAGTCAGTCCAGGCTGGGGAAAGAG
>NW_005842375.1:1418154-1426749 GCF_000455745.1 Alligator sinensis
GCTTCCTTTAGAAAATGGAATGAATGTTCAGATTTCTTACCATCTTTGATCTGTGCAATGCCCCAGCTTTTCACTTGGAAGAATTCATCTATACCTGCTTTCCATCCTCCTCTGGCTTGGCCTCCTATGAAGCTATCAAACCCTCTTTTGCACAGCATCCTATACGTACTGAATGGGCTGGCTGTAAACTGGTTTGTATTTGTATAAATGCAGACTCCCAAGCTCATACAAGAACAAAGCACTCCATTACCCCCAGCTTTCTAGGATCTCACTGTATAAAACATGTAATCACCAGTAAGTCATAACTGGGCACTGAACAATAAGAAAACTAAATATGGGCAAATCAAAGTTAATAAACCAGTCAGGCAGATGCATCCCACTTTACTCGGCCCTGGTGAGACCACAGCTGGAGTAGTGTGCCCAGTATTGGGCCCCCCACTTCAAGAAGGATGTGGAAAAGCTTGAGACAGTCCAGAAGAGAGCCACTCAGATGAGCCAAGGCCTGGAGGGAAGGCCATACGAGGAGAGGCTGAGGGACTTGGGACTCTGGAGAGAAGGCTTGGTGGGGACTTGGTGGCAGCCTACAACTTCATAAGAGGGGCACATCAGGACCTGGGAGAACACCTGTTCACCAGAGCTTCCCAAGGGATAACAAGATCTAATGGCCATATGCCCCAGGAAGGCCGATTTAGACTGGATATAAGAAAAAGAGTTCTTTAGGGTGCATGTGCCCAGGGTCTGGAACAAACTCCCCCCAGAGGTGGTGCAAGCACCTACTCTGGACTCCTTCAAAAAACTGCTGGATTTATTTCTTGCTGGGGTCTCTGAGGGGACCCAAGTGAGATAAGCAGTAGTAGAACAGAAACCAAGAGGAAGATGGACTCTCCACCACCCAGCCACAAATTGGTGGTCAGACGCATACAAATCAAAGCAGAAAGGTGTAACAGAAGCCAGTACTGAAGAAAAAGAATAAATTACACCAAATCTGCAAAGAAGCTTAGATAACAAGGAACATTCCCCTATGTAAAAATATTTCCATGCCATCCAAACAAAACCATTGCCATAATAAGTCAGTTGCCGGGGAAGGGGAAAATCAGAAGAGTTACTACAGTCTTGTGCTAAGGACAGTAGGACTGATTCGCAGAAGGGCCGAGGCACCCTAACACTCACCTGAAGTCAGTCAGAGCAGGAGACACTCATTCTGAGTGAGACTCGGACCTCTTGAGAGAGCCTAGCTACTCTGTTAAGTATGTGCTTCCCTTTACAAAGTGGCAAAGATATTCCTGCAAGTCAAAAGCACAGATACAAATTCCCTGTGGAACTAGGCAAGGTGAAACAGGTGGATGAGGGGGCATTTCCAAACACACCTTCAAGGACCTTGCTACTCCAGGAGGGAAGTTCCCACACTCAGAGGAAGCTTAGGGGTGTGCAACAGGCTTGCCCTCCACAGCATCTGTTTGTGGCACCCCAAGGCACTACTCAGCCTGCCTCCAATTCTCTCCAGATCTCCCAATAACTTGTTCATCAGCCAGAATTCTGAACCAATTTGTGGCGTGGAGGGTACAAGAAGGGGACAGATTTATTACAAGTTTCCCTTGCTTCATGCGGGTTCTGCACATGTGAATTCGCTCTTATGCGATGACCCTTTTTAGACCAAAATTCGTTATATGCAAGGTAAATTCACTCTTATGAGATTGGTGTGGTGGAAGCCCACAATCAGCTGTTTTGTGCAGTACATTGTGAGAGTGATGCACACCAAAATATACCTGTGTGGAGCTGCGCTCCTTGCTCATTGTCTGTGATATGCGTTTCTGTAGTTGCCATCCCCATTATGATAGTACCCTGTGCTTGCATGTATGTCTGCTCTTGGCAAGTACCAGAATGGTCTTGTAAAAGTGGTGGAAGTGGGCCTGGGGATAGGCACAGTTGAGGTCTTGGAACATATCCTTATTTGTTACATTGCAAAGTGGATTCCCTTGATGTGAATTCAAGTTATGCACTGTTTTCCAGGAACGCGTGTACAGCATAAAGCGAGGAAAACCTGTATATCTTTACAAAGTGCCCTCTCTTTGGCCTTTTGGGACCTCTACTTCCCTCCTGGGCTGTCAGGTCACCCCCTCAGCTTCCACCACCTTCCAGACCATGGCAACCCAAGCCTCCAGTGAGGGCGCACAGAGCACCCAACAATACAAAATACAACCAAGAACAACTCTCACCCTGCCTGAGCTCAGTGCCCCATGGACTCCTCACCCCTCCAGGCTCTGCAAAGTGCTGAGAGAGCAGGTCCCCCAACTTCACCTGGACTCAGGTGAGACTTTTAAAGCAAGGCACCTCTGCCAGACTTACCCTGCCCAAGCCAGGCCCTCTTCCCCCTTAATTCATGCTTGACACCCAAGCCCTTCCCCAGGTGTTACAGCTCAGGGCTGCTGTGGGCTCCATCTACTTTGTCAAGGAGCATTTCTGCTCTTCCTGCCTCTGGAAACCACAGTCCCAGAAGGAGAGCTGCCTCTGAGTTTCTTTGCTGGGCTAGATAGATACTGTCCTTTTGTTTACCTGGATCATTATTCTGGGGACTGTGTCTGCTTGAGCAAGCAGAGGCCACCAATAAAGAGACCACAAGGTCACAGAACAAAATCCCAGGTTCCTGCCTACTGCTGCGTCCCTAATGGCAGGTTAAATCAGAGCACAGACTCAGTAGTGAGGTACATAGCCATGAAACTCATTGATCACGTCTGCAACGTATGAGAAGCCTCCCAGCTGTGCCTATTTATCAGGAGTCCTATCCCCGAATGCTTAGGGGCTAGTGTAATACCTGGAAGGCGGGTTCTCTTTGAGATGGCACTCTCTTTGGTTCCTCGAAAGTCCTAGCCAGAAACATGGTAGGCATGCAGCGTGAGCATTACACCTGCCAGCGGCAGAGACAGAGGCAAGGATTAGTAAAAAAAAAAAAAAAAGAGAAAGCCCAACTGAAGGACCCAGGAGCACACACTATTTTTGTTGGGCTAGTTTCCAAAAGTCTCAATCAAGAACAGGACCCCAGCACACCGAGACCATTGCTAATCAGCTCTCAGAATGGAAGCAAAGGGAAGAGTAAAAATGCTTGCCAATATACAGACATTTTTGCCTGTGGAGAACCCAAGAGACATGTGGGTTCCCCCATGGGGCCTACATCTACAACTTGGGTCCAGGGCACAGCACACCATGTGAGCAGCAGCCAGCTGAAGCTGTCAGACATCCTGGAAGAAAAAGAGGTGGCTGCCAATATCATCCTCCCCCACCTCCTCTTTTCACCATTTTCCCTCCACACACTACAGGCACATTGTGGACACAACCAGGGCTAAGACCAAGCCCCTTCACAGCTCCAACAGAAGAATTTAAGCAGCACTAGCTGTTTTCCCTTTCCTCTTCCCACACCTCTCTCTGCACCTCCTCCACATGTCCCTGTAGATTTAACATGTGACACTTTCAGAGCACAGCTTTCTCTCCCCACCAAGTCTTTGATGCTGCAGCAGGGGACTTTACAGCCAAACAAGGGAAACTGCTGGAAATAAGACTACTCTTCTTTTCCTTTAGAGCTTCCAATCCATCAGGGCACCTGCACCCTTCCCTCTGTCTGATGCGGCATGCTGCCCTAGTCCCAGTGGTCTGACAACACTTGATTTTCTTGTGTTAATTTAGCAAGCTCTGAAAGCAACTAAGGTTTGTTTTGAATCAGTGGCAAGCCAAGGATCCTGTGTGTTCTGCAGCTCCCAAATCCACTTCTTTCAACATACCCCTTTATTTTCATTCCCTCCTGTGCCTCCCTGGGTAGCAAAGGTCCCTAGCTGACCCCCACCAAGCTGTCCGTCTCCTTCAACAAGAATTTCTCCAGTACCTATAAAAGGTGCCAGTAAGCCTGCGGCACAGTGACAGTTCAGGAACTATGCAACATTAATTGAATTACATTGAAAATTAACCCTCCCCCCTGCTGATTGGAGTATTTATCCTCAGAGTTAATTCAGAAGAAATTTCCATTTTGCTGCCTACCTGAGTCTGCCACAGAATTTCCATCTGCTGCAGAATCCTGTTTCCACAGGAGGCGAGGCTGGCTTGACACCGAGTGCATGAGGCTTAAGTTACGCAGCACTGCCATCAGTGAAGCTACGTCCTCATGGAGCAGGCAGCAAAAGGACTCCTTGTTCTTCCCGGGTACATTGAGAAGAGCCCGTCTCCTGTGGGGAGTTGACAGCTGTTTCCGTGATAGGTTCTTCTAGCTGGAGCTGATCTAAGGAATTCTGCAAGAGTGCACCAAGGGAGAGCAGGTCTGTTCGACTGGCATTGCCTTCCAGTGGGAGTCGCTCACAGCAGGGGGTGGAAAAATCACTAGCTTTCAGGTGCCAGGCAAACCTCTTCCAGCAGGGGCACTGTAAGGACTGAGGTAGGGGCAAGGGCTGTTGGTGAGCTTAAAGCTGTGACAATCCCAACATCCCTCTCAGCACAAGTTCTTTTAGTGACTAAGAAAAACTGCAGCACAGTGCAAGCTAAAACCCTGCTTTCAATAGCATTTCCTAAATTAAACAATAAACAAGAAGCTGTTTCAGATTTGCCTTACGCTGCAGTTCCTTATTAATCCCCACAGTAAACACAAAGGAAAAAAACAATTAACCTAAGAGGGATGCTTTCTGTTTAAAGATACAAATTGATACTAAAGCTAGAGTCAGGCAATTGGAGCTCAGGCAAGTGCTTCTCAGAAGCAATAAGGACCAGACCACATGGCCTGGCAAGGAAAGAGAGGAGCAGGGCCTAGCTAGGACTCGTGCCAGGAATATCCAGGAACCTATAAACCTCCTGAGATACCACCCATTTCACAAGCCAACTGACTAATAGAGTAAACTGGCCCCTGTACAAACACATTGCTTCCAGTCAGGGAAAGCTAGAGAAGCTCACCAAAAGGAGAACCAACCACCAGGGCAGTCCCAGATCCCCCCGATCTAAGCCTAGAATGCTAGCCAAGGAGATGGCTTCCATCTGAAGGCAGCAAACTGCTTCCAGTCTCCACATATACAAAGACCTGAACCGTCACATGGCCTGAGGAGCCTCTTGCTTTCCCTCCCAAATGGAACAGGGAGGATGATGGGGAAAGAAGTGGCTGCGCAGAGACATTTAGAAAAAGAGACAATTGGGTAATAGGCAGGAGAATACAGCAGCAGGAGTGCACGAACACTGATCTTCCTTTGCTAGAGGGATGAGTAACATTTCGCAGTACAGGGGAGGGCCTGGGGAAGGGAGAGGAACCCTGAAAACATCCACAGCTGCAATTAACAACACAAAAGTTATGTAAAGGGATAATGAAGCTCCAGCTTTTGGGGTTAAGCCAATCTGTGGTAGAGATCAAGGAGAGGTCCATGGGAAGCGGTTTAAGCTGTCTCTGCTATCGAACCATCCAGTTCTGGCCACAGAAGACAGGACCTCAGCTCAGATCCAGTCTAGGAATTCCCGTTCCTTTGTTGAGGGAGGAGGAGGGTGGACTCTCCCTTTCTCTCTGTTATGATCAAGCAGGAGCTCCAGTGGGTACAGTGTCCAAGAGAGATCACATTTCCAGAGAGAGGAACTGATGCCCCTTTTCTCTCTGTAGTCTTTTATACAGTGACATGACAGTAGCAGAGGGAAGGAGAACTGCTGGGGCCAACCCTGAGGAAAGGATAACTCAGGCAGGCCAAGTAAACAGCCAGCGTGACTGAAGTGCATCAGCAACCACCAGGGTCGGAGGTTAGGGAAGAAAGGCAGCTCAATGAATGAAGGGGAGGGTGGGGTGAGAAAAGGAGGAGTCTTTCCTCCAGCTTTCGGCTGCCGCCGTTTTTTTCATTGAAGGTGTGACCTACTGGTTTTAGCATTGGGTTGGGAGACCGTGGCTCTACTCCAACCTCTCCCACCAAGTTGCTGGTCTTGGCAAGCTGCTTTCCCTCCCCACCAGTGCCTATTGAGAGAGCAAGCTGTTTGTGGGAAAGAACATTTCTTCCCATGTGTCCATACAGCATCTAGCACAAAGAACAAACAAGTGCAGAACATCCCTACGGGGAGGGGTATGAGCCACAAAGTCGGGGAACATTTGCATGAAAGGTTTCGCTCTGGCTGATTTCTACAAATCATGTAATGCCAGTTATGTTAAAAATCACTTCCACAGTACAGAAATGCCTCTTTGCAATGGCATCACTGAAGTATCTGTACCAAAGGCACCAGCTGCTTATGAAGCAAATAGTGGCAATGGTGCAGAAGAGAAATGGACAATAGTTTATTCCAGGCTCTCAGGGCAGTTCATGAACGGCTGCACAGAAATTCATCATGGGGCCCAAATCCTGTAGCCTACCAGCAAGTCATTTCTCATACACAAAGAGAGTCCCTGTTCCCTCCCTCCCCTTCACATGCACAAATATAGTTTATTCATGATCACACTTTCCCAGGATGACAACTAACCCTTCTACCCCAAAGGATCCCATAGTGCTGTCAACGTAGGAATACAGGGAGATCACCATCCCAAGGCCAGAAACAAGACACTTCTGCAATGCAAACCACCCTGCAGTGAAACACAGTCACTGTTTAAGTGAAAAAACAAAACAATGGGAGTTTTGTCATTGACTTCAGAAGGAGCAGGATCAGACCTGCAGAGTGCATGTCAAGATTGCACCACAGGCCAGGAAGAGAAGGACAATGCTGCAGGCAGCACAAGGTATTTCTGGGAGCTAGAATGCATTCGCTCACGCTGGAATGGCTCCAAGACACTTGGACTAACACCCCTGTCTGTATGACAGACACCATGGGAAGTTGTTTTAATAAGAATTGGTCATTTGAGGGCTTTGAATCTCAGCTGGCAAGTTCCCTTTCTCCTAGCTGCCTCCTGCACAGTGCACCCAGCTAATTAATTAAGGAGCACAATTCAATCAGTCAGACAATCCCATTTCAGCAAAATGCTTTTAAGGGATAATGCCTTTAAACTACAGATGGGCTTAACCAAACAGTCACATTCAACTGCTCTGGAGTGTTGGGTCAGTTCCATCTCTGAACCCAGCGCCAGGCCTGAATTTCACAAGTAGCACCTGTTATCAAATGCAGCGAGAGTAAAGCCTCTGACCCAAACCCACCTACAGACTTTGAAGCTCATGAGTATAGGATCTAAACGTTACCACTAAAGCCCCTGGCTACTTTGAAGACAATTTATCTCTCACCCTAGCTATGAATCTGACCCCATGTGTGGCCAATAACTCCTATAGAGGCAGCTCTGCTGGCAATGTTCTGGGGAAGAGGGCAGTCCATGGTGGCCTTGGCCAAATGTGAACTGCTGCTCATCTTACATGCACAAGCCCAAAGCTGGAGTGAGTCCATTGCAGTCAAAAGACTGGCTTTTTCAGACAACTGTATTATGGTATCAGTCTCTTTTCATTCTTTGTAGGAGATGAAGAAGGGACTACAGGGGCCAATCTCCTGATCTCCCTTATCCTCAAGGGATATGGTTCTATGCTCCAGCCCCCTTTCCCTTCTCCTTCGTCCTTTGTGCACCTTCATTACCACAAACCTTCATGCTTCATATCAGAGAAGAATGTATTAGTCAGAACTGGGACTGAGCATTCAAGCCAGGCCTGTTTCAGTTCAGTCAGGAGCCACTTTATGAAGAACAGGTCTGGATCCTGGATTGGATTTGAACAAACAAGAATTCTCAGTGCTCTGATGTGCATAGATTTGGAGGCTTGTTTCAGGCCCATCTTTAATGATTAGCAATTTGCATTTCCTGACTTCAACTGAACAGAAATTCAACTCCCACCTCTGCCCTCTTAGCTTAGAAAAGGACAGTAGCTCCTCTCGGGACAGGGAAAGGCGAGTTTGAGAAGGGGAGAAAGTAAATATGTGGATGAATCTCATTCTCTCTCTAGATCTGTGCAAGGCTAACAAACAGAACCTGCTAACTAACAGAAACTGCTAGGAGTAGGAGGGGGGGTTAAAGCAACAGGGTGGCAGGAAAACCAACACTTTCCTGTTGCCAAGCTAATCTCTGCTGATAGAAGAGTTGTTCCTAGCCATGCAGACAGATTAAATCTCCCCTTCAAGATGAATGTGGTGAAGTTCAACCCCTTGCAGCCCCACAGTCATGCGTCACCCATGTGGGCTGAAGTTATAAGATTTGGGGCTCTTTGACAACTGCAGTGGCCTCAATCAACCCGCTCATTTAATTCTTAATCTGCCACTACCTTCAGATTGTAGACACGTAAATGAATTTATTCAGCATGCCACCTTCTACCTCTGTCAGCCACTGCCATCCCAGCCAGATAAAAGGAGCTTTTTTTAGTTATTCTGGTTCCAAGGTCCAATCTAGATCAGAACCAGGCATCTTACTGTGAGCTCAGCTTGCTTCCCGAGCCATGCACGGCAATGTTATTAAAAATAAATAGGACTTTGAAATGTGCACATTTCAAATTCGTCTTATTATAAGGAATGCAAAATCAAAGGGCAAGCCCAGTTCAGCTCTGACTAGCATTTCTGAACACTTGGATGTCATCCTTCTTTCTTTCTGGTCACCTGGGAGTCCAATGTCAATACTGCTTTAACAGCCAGAAGAACTCTTTC
>NW_005842375.1:1426780-1431852 GCF_000455745.1 Alligator sinensis
GTGTGAAGGTGGCATTTCTGATTGCCATACTAATACCCAAGCAGGATGGCGACAGGTTTATAGCCTTCAACATTCATTGCTTCTTCTTCAGAAGAGTTACAAAAGCTGATGCTTCCTGACAACACTGCACTGTATTACAAATGTTTTTCCAGCTGAAGATCTGCTGCTGGTTGACCCCAGTGAAACTGCATGGCTTTCCACTGCTGCACAGTTCTGATGCTGACTGACAAAAATGGCTTATTTTGTGATTTATTAAGCCTACGCTGGGTTAATTTTGTCTACAAGCAGTGAGGATAAGCCGTTGGATTTGCGGATATTTTCAGGATTGTAGTTTTAACTTTTGTCAAAAACGCTTATGCCTTGATCTAAAGCCCAACAAAGAGAATATACATCAAAATAAATTCGTGTTGCTTGCAATTTTAAAACACTGAAGTGGACAAAAAAGCAAAGCAAAGCAAAGCAAAGCAAAGCAAAGAGAGGGGGGAAAAAAAAAAAAAAAAGTCAGCGCAGCCACCATTTATTCCTGGTCCAGGACATGCTGCACCAGTTTGACATTTACATCACAAGCTCATGTGGCATGTTGGCAAATTGGAGTGGAACATCTTTGAGTCAGGAGATGAAATGTCAATCTGTTATTTCAGGGCCCTTTGGCATCCTGAAGGAACATGGAATGGCCCCTGGAAATCAGACAGTCCTGAAAGGATTAGGATTGTTGGTAGCTCCAGACAAAAATATGGGCTACCTTTGCTTCCTGGCTACTCTTAGTCCCAAATATCTTCATTTGCTCCCATTTGGAGAAGTTTTTTTCTTGATGCTCTCTTTCCGGAGACTCTGAGGTAGTTTCTCCTTCAGAAGTAGCAACTCTTTCCTTGCAGTCTCTGCGCCCAAGGTACCCAACAATACTGACATGTTGCCTTAGCTCCCACTGCTGGTGAAAAGCTTGCTGGATAATTGCCAACACCTCATATATCAGCAATGCCCATTGCCTCCCAAGTCAATGTTCTTTTGTTTAAGAGATTGATTACTTGACCTGATGCACTTTTCTTGGCTTAATACATGCAACTGTCCATCATGAGGCCAGTGCTCCATAATAGCATGGGTTAAACCCGCAGCAAATTGCTCACAGTTAATATTTAGGGGGAGAAGGATCTACTCTATGCTCCCACACATGGGAATTTCACCATCCTTCCTCAGGACACTGTTCCAGCCAGCCCTGTTAGGTCTAGAAGATTTTCCTACTCCTCTACCCCAGATGCAGTACCCTTTATTCTTCACAAATCTCCATGCCCAGCTGTCCCTGTCAAAGACCACAGTATGGTCAAGCAGTCTACTCATATGGCCTACCTCAAGGCAGAACAATGGACAGCACAAAAAGCCTCCCATTAGGTTGCTTTATAGCCCCTGATGAGTTAACTCATATGAATGAGCATTGTTCCTTTAACAAAAAAATCCAAGTTGGTGCTACTTGGGTATGAGTCTCACAGCCTGGGAAGCAGCCAGTATCCATCCTATGGCAGCTATTTACCACTGAAACCACAGGACTCTCAGCCACAATGGTAAGTGATACAGGTATTCCTTACTTGATATCATCTCATTATTACGTTGCTGATCTATTAGGGAATATACTTGCTTAAAGTCACGCAATGTTCGCTTTTAACATTGTTTGGCCACTGACGGCTAGCAGGTAACTACTGTGACATAATTGGATTTGCTTAATGTCACATTTTTCAAGAATATAACTACAATGTTAAGCGAGGGGTAGCTGCACTTGTACAGGAAACAAAGCTTCCCAGACCACAAACAGGGAACAAGTTAGGATGAGCGTATACCTCAGCAGCAGGAAAGCACGAGGCAAATCCCACCTGACCCTTGGATTAGATTCCATCCAAAGAAGGTCATGAGTAGAATTTGTATTTTATTCCAAGCTTTTATGATGCCTGTAATGGAAGTGGCCTCCTGGGCTGAAGGCATAGAGGTAAGAAAGGAACCCTTGGAAAGCTTTGGTAGAAGGAGCTTCAAAAATCTTATTTACATTTTGGATAGTAATCCAAATCCTCCATTTTAGTTAAGAAGAAAAAATGTCCATAAATTCCGCCCTGTGGTAGCAGGACCCAAGCATGGGCTGTTTTCACCGACTCAGCAAGGGGAGAGCCACCTCAAACTAGCCAGCGTGTTAGGATATGCACCTAAACATCTGATCATTTCTCTGAACCTTAGGCTTTGGTGTAAGAAACATGTCAGAAGGTAACACGAAGAAAGGAATCCTCAGTTGCAGCATCACCGCCTCCCTGTTCCAAGGCTGTTGACATCACAGCTGGGTTTTGGACAGCAGAGTGGAGAAAGCCCACTGCTTCTATGCAAGATGGGGTTGGATCCCACTATAGATGCATGCTCTACAGAAACCCAACAGTCATGTCTCCATGCAGTCAACTCCCACTGCACTTTCGATATACAGCACTATCTTTTCCACAGCCTGGAGGGGTCCTTCCTTTTCTTTCTTGTATCCTTAAACAAAGTATTTAGCAGAATTTTGCAGATTCCTTGGAATCTGACAGGGCTATGCCATGAGTGCTTCTGTTATGGCCTTAAACTCTTGACTCCTGGGCTTCCAGCCACTTGCCCCAGCAGCCACACCACTGGAGCAGGGTCATGGAGGGGTGGGTGCTAGCTGCCTTTAAGCATCAACTCCGTGCTCTGGCCCGTTGTCCCAACAGGAATGCAGCTTCCTCACGGCAGCCATGCTGAAACATTCCAGCTGGGCTTGCTTTGAACAGGGGCCTCCATATGTATTTTTAATAAAGGTGGCCATTCAGGTCACCCACAGGAAGAACCTGCTGGGCAGGCATGCGCCATGAAAGGAACTTATTGTAATACCATTATTAAGCTGTTGTCTTTGGGAGCCTTCTTCAGACCTGTCCATCTCCCAGATCGTAAAGCAGTGCTTATAATAGAGAACTTGACTTGGCTTCCACTCAGCAACACACTGAAAATAGACCCAGCTTGATGTCACTCTGTTCCTAAAAATCCATCAGGAATAGAATTGAAACTGACTTTTTAAAGTATCTATTCCCTGTCCCTACCAAGGAAGAAACATGAATGAAAAATGCAGAATGATTCAAAGCACATCTGGAGGAGCACTGAAATAGTTTTACCTCTTTTTTTCTTATTATGTTACCCCAGACATATTCATTACGCTCTCAGGCCACAGAGACCTAATTCCAGTGTAACTGTATCACCATCTTGGGGTTGTACCGTTGGTGAGCAGCTCATGGCGGGGGGGGCTAATCCAGATCAGACTCTAGAGCCCAATGAGTGGGGTGCAGCTGGGATGGGGGAAGGGCATGGTGAGGAAACAGATGTTGTGCACGTTCCAACAATACCATTGGAGCAGAAGCTGGAAGGTCCCTTATGAGCCCAGAGCTCCTCTGCAGCAGCCATTTGGAATGGCAAGCGTCTCCCAGTAGTGGGAGTTGAGCCTAAATTCACATAGCTCCTATCCACAGAGCATCTATAAAGTGTCCCATAAAGGGAAAAAAAATATAGCTCTTGAGCAAGTACTAAAGCCAACAAGCTAGAGGTTCCCTGGAAGATGCCTCCAGACTGCTCGGTTCCTGGAGGACACCAACCAACCCTTCAGACATCCTGAACAATGCAGCTTTAAGACTCCCTCAGGAGCCAGCTCTATTACTCAGCCTTAAAAGATCCGGTACAAGGGAGCATCAAGGGAATAATACACCTGGAAATCCCAGTCCATTTGGAGAGAGCATGGCTGTGAATTCTGCTTATTGATCAGAGCTCCTAAAGATACATCCCTGGGCAAGGGGTAGCAGAGGGTGCCCCAACCAATCCCAAAGCTCTCAGCCTCTGAACCACCAGAGAAGACCCTAAGCTCTTTAACATCCAATCTTCCTTGGAGAAGGTCCTAGAGGCAACCAACTTGCGGTGACTATAGCAAAGGAAAAGGAGCAACCCATCTCTCCAGCAACACAGGTTTGTTCAGTCGCAATACGTAAATTCTGGATTTGTCTGAATCTTGGATTTTCTGCAATCCAGTATGAGCCCGTCACAAAAGCCACCAGTTAAAGCAGGCAGCTGTTCTCAGCCTCATTTCCTGGGCATGAAATTGTCCTGTTATTTTGTACTTGCCAAGCTCTTTGTCCTGGTGGATTTATACTGAGCTGATACTTGAGGATAATTTAGCTGATACAAGAGGCAGAGCCCTGGGGTCATTAGATCATCGAGTTGGTACCACACTCCCATACAAACCATGTGACTCCTTAGAAAAATGAGACAAGACCTTCATTTCTCCACAGCATCATGAGGAAGCTGCAATTTTGCCCATAGAGAAAGGCACTGGGCTGGTCAAAACAAGATGTGTGTCGACACCTTCCCTTTGCAGGGGGTTTTCTAGCAGCAGGGGCCGTCTTGCAGTTAACACATTATGCTGAGAGGCAGTCCCTCTTGTTTCAAACCTGCCTTCCTCCACAGGCTTCTGTATAACCCTAGGGAAGTTTCTTTTCAAATTGGCAGTGATGAAATGGGGAAAAATAGCGCTCCACTTCTCTGGCTCGTCCAGGTAGATTGTATGTTCCCCAAGGCACGGGCTCCTTCCGATTCTCAGTGTGGACAGTGCCGGGCACAGCAGAGCCCCCAGCTGTGCCAAGAGCCACCTTAGCATAGATGACAGTAACGCACACACTTCCTTCGGGTTCACACCACCTGGCAGCTGCGCCTTCAAGCTACACGGGGGCCAAATCCAACCAAGAGCACCCTTTCATCTGTTGCCCCCACAAACTGGCCCCAAGTCAACTTGAAAGGGACCCCGGTTAGCCCAGGAGCAGGGGGAGAGGGGAGGGAGGCTGTGGCCGGTTAGGCTGCTCCCCCGCTGGGCGAAGCCCTGCCAGCAGCTGCCTGCGCACGGACCGGGGCTGGGCTGGGCTGGGCTGGGCTGGGCTGGGCGGCGGGGTTTGGAGGCTGGCTCCGTCCTCCCGGGCAGATGTCCTGGGGCCAGGCAGGGAGGACACCCCGCACCTCCCCCGGGCCGGGCCGGGCCAGCTGCCCTGGCACAGACA
>NW_005842375.1:1432416-1433621 GCF_000455745.1 Alligator sinensis
GCGGGGGCAGCTCCGGCCGGGGCCTGGCTCCACACTTGCCACGTGCCAGGGGTGCCACAGCCTCAGCCAGGGCCGGGGGCATGCATCAAGCCCCGGGGTGAAGGCCCGCGCTGCGGTCCGGAGCAGCACCAGAGGACCCCCCCTGAAGGGAAGGGCCTGGGAGGCCTGGGTGTAAATGGAGGCAGGAATTTCCCCAAATCCGGACTGGGGGACCCTGGACAAGGGCAGGGTTAAGTGGAGGGTAGCACAGGGAGAAAGGGAAGGGGCCAGGTCCCTGGAGGAGCGAGGGCCTGTGCGCCACCTGCCCCAGCAAGCCTTGGCCAAACCCCACCTGTCCCTTCCTTGAGGAAAAGGGCCAGGTTTACCACAGCTGGTTTTGAACAGACTTCCCTCATCCCCCCAAAAGCTAGCATGACACTTTGGCCCCATCGAAAGAAACGGCAGCTATCCTATTGACTTAAGTGGGCTGGGAGTGCCTCAAGGCATTCATTCGGACGCTCCTCATCTCAGGCCAAGCCTCTAGAGCAGAGGAAACCCATGAAGCCGAGTATGGCAGGCAGAAGGATCAGGGCAGGCCAGATCTACTGGCGGAGAAGATCAACTTTTCCTAGCAGGTCAGGTGAAGAGCAGGGCTTCTGGTTATACAACACCTCTCACCTGAGCAGTCCCAGTGCCCACTTCAGACTCTGTTTGGTGGCGTTTGACAGACAACGCTCCGCACAGCAATACTGAACCTCCCAGCAGCAGGCGGAGATGCAGGCTTGATACTGCCACAGAGCATCACCTCTGCAGTAATAATGGTAAGCACAGAGAGAGGGAACTAGTAGGGCAGCAAAGGCCTCTTCTGATCCTCAGCCACCTCACAGAGGACTTCTGTACACACAGCTTCTAAGCCAGTGTCAAGAGGAGTTAGTCCCCTCTGTCAGTGCCATGAGCCCATCACAGCCCAGTGAGGGAAGATGGGGGCATGAAACAGCACAGCCCCAAGAATATTGGTGCCAGCCTAAGGACTTGGTACCTCAGGCCCTGAGCTCAGTGCTCGCCTGCCCAGGTCAGTGGGGCCAGCACATCTGCTGCATATGCTAAGGCAGTGGGAAGCTTGGGGGAGTGACTGCCTCATATTACACACTGCTGCACCCCTCCAAGTGGTCCTAGAAGGAGCTGTGCCATCTCCATCACATCTGGGCTCTCTGCTGCAGGGAGGC
>NW_005842375.1:1433631-1458650 GCF_000455745.1 Alligator sinensis
CTGTGCTGCAACACTTGTATGCAAAGCTGTGACAGGTCCAAGTGCAGTCACATAGAGATACCCGGGACTAGCAGCAGCTCCAGCTTCTCTACTCCAAAGGCCTTTCACTCCTAAGAAACAGCTTCCTTTGAGAATGCTAACAACAGATCTCTTATCCTCTGTGCAGGCCTGGCCAGCAGAGGGCAACACAACCACCCTCTATTGCACACAAACACCTGGACACCCCCCCCCCTTCATAAAGCAGCTTTACCGTGTTTTAATCACAACGTAACAACATGACCAAGTTGTGCATTGTTCTCTTCAATGATCTAATACAAGTCCAAGGGTTGGTCTTGTCCTGTGCAAAGGAGCAGGAGGGGTATGGCAATCCCAGGAGGTCATTTTGACACTGCATTTACATCAGGACAAGTGAAAGGGAGCACAAGAGAAACAGACAAATCCTCCTCCCAAAAAAAACACTCACACGCTGTGCTTGCAAGATCATAAAATTCCTTTTCACCCCCAGCTTATCCTCAAGCTTATTCTAGAATGAGTCAGATGCTTGTTTTCCTAGTTATAGGGGTGTAGTCTCATCACATGTTATCACTATTTGTTTTTTCAAACTGAGACAATCTTTCTGTGCAGTGTGGTGGCAAAGTGCTCATGGAGCTTTGTTATGCTCTTACTTGCTCTGGAGCTGTGAGTTCAAACCTTGCTTTTGCTATGAATGCTGAAGACCCCCTACTCAGTCTAGCTCTAAATAGGTACCTGGTCATGAAGGCAAGGTCTCAGAAATGCCTGAATCAGATGTAATGCTAATCAAGTGACTCTCTAATGAACAGTTACCTACAGAAATTGCCATAACTCAATAAGCTGCTATCCTCAGGTGCATCTTTGATAAAAAGCTTACCTTTTTTCTTGCTGCATCATTTAGAAATTATACATACATGCACACTTGCCTGAGTGCAAAATGTTATTACAACTTGTACTCTAGCAGTACCAAGTGGCTTCAGCTGCCATTGGAGTCCTGTTGTGCTAGGCACTGTACATATACCAAGTGTGAGAGAATCCTTATCCCAAAATAGTTGCAATCTCAAATAGACAAGACAGTCAACAGACAGGAGGGACAACAGTGAAGTGACCTGCCCCAGGCCACAAAGCAAACTATCAGCAGAGCCAGAAACAGAATGCCCAATGGGGCAGGCAGTATAGCCTAGTGCACACAGCACTTCAGAAGGAGACTTCACTTTGATTCCCAGCTCAGCCACCTACCTGCTGCATCATCTTAGGCAAGTTACTTTCTTTCTCCATGTCTCAGTTTTCGTATCTGTAAGATGGATTGTGTTTGCAAAGTGCTTCAAGAACTTCAGCTGAACAGGACTGAATGAGATCCATGTATTCTCATAGCCTTTAAGTTCCCATCCATTGTTCTATCCACTGGGTCACAATGCCTTCCTTTCTTACTGTCATTCTAGATATCATGCCTGATCCAAAGCCCACTGAAATCAACGGGTATCTTTTCATCAATTTTAATAAAGGATGGATCAAGCCATAATAATTCACATTACATCCAAATTAGAGTTAAGTGAGCTGGGAAAATCCACCTGGTAAGATGATTATAAAAAAATTAATACATAATATTGCTAATGATCTTTTTCTTTCAGCTCTGCTTATTATTGCAATGAGCTATCTCCTGTCCACCATAACACAATGTATAAAGCAGCCATCGCCTGAATCTGATATAGTGTTTGGAGATGCTCCCCCCTAACTAAGAAATTACCTGTGAATTGGTCTCACCTGCACTCACAGCTGATTAGGCCACTGATCAGCAGGTTCCTCACTAGCAGTTCTAAATGCAAAGGATTCTGAATAATTTAATACACTTTTATGATCAATAATGAGGCAGGTCAAGAAGCCAACAGGAATCAAGAGCCAGCTCCTTTGCAGCAGCTGAGGAGTATTAGGCAAAGCCTAGGAGTGGAGAGAATTGCTAGGATGGCTACTTATGGATCTTTGGATTGTTAGAGGCATAAGAGACTTGGGCATACCCTGTTAACCCCAGCCATGCCCTGGTTGTTCCACCTTGGGGTGGTGGTTACATAGGGCCTGGCATGTCAACTCTATACCACCTGATAGTCCCTGGAGATTCTCCACAATGGCTTTAGGGCCCTTTTTTTGTGTATTCATGCCTCAAAACATCTGACCCCAAATTGCATGTTTTAAGGCATCATCAGGTACCCAAAGGGATGAGTGAGGAAATCAAATCCCATATACACGAACAGCATTGTATGAATGCTTAGGTACAGGGTGCAGGGGTTTAGGTTGTAGCCGTATTGGTCTAAGGACATAGGCAGACAAGGTTCCTTGGGTGAATTTGATATCTTTTATTAGACCAACCCAAATAGTTGGAGTATTTTCTACCCCCATCTCCCCTAAAAAAATCAGAGGGTGGATATCTGAGCATATGGACCTGAGTGGAGCAGATGCTGCTGTTGGAGAAGGCTCCAAGGTGTGGCTGCAGATGCTAAAGCATAGAAGGTGGGGCTGCTGGCTGAAGGGGGCAGAGCAGACTTGTTTCACAGCAGGAGCTTGGGGGCTGTGCGATTCTTGCTACCTAAAGATGGCAGAGTCATTTCACTGTTTAGACACAAGCTGTCTGTGCCTCACAGCAGAGGACACTACCACCCCCGCCTCTGAAAAACCACACTCCCCAAGTCAGCCGACACCAGACCTACACGTTCATGGTACGCTACCTATAATGAAGGCTGCAGCACAGGGAAATTGAGTTTCACTTGCCTTTATTCCAGTTCAGAGAGCTCAGCATTCATGCTGTTCCTTCATCAGCACAACCCAAACACAGCCTCCAAGCACTCCTTATTTACAATACGCTCACCTGCGGCCCAATTAACATCTGTGATGCTGCACACCCACAGAGGCCACAGGCGTGGACTCTGGTGTGGACCATGGCACTGTGTCTTTTAACACCATACAACACCTATGTTACACAGGGCCAAGGCTGGTGAGGCCTTCAGGGCCTCTTCTCTTTTGAACTGATGCAAGTTCCCTGCACTCCTTTTTTTCTGAACAATTTAACAAGCATTTGAAACCACTCACTATCTCCCACTGACTAAGAACAGTTAAGATATGTTGGGCAGCACACTGGCATTCTTTGCTGATGGCAGCTGGACTGTCTTAGGCAGGGATATCTCTGGGGATCCCTCAAATAGCTGGGTGGAATCTATAGCTCCATCTGAGTGCTGTTTCTCCCTACCTTAGTACCAGCACCCTAAAGAACACCAGGCACCCTGTCTTTCTGATGAATCAGTGAAGGAGACATAGGCTTAAGACACTGGGAGGGGGGCAGCTCTTGAATGGCTGAGTCCTACTAGAACTGTCTCCTGAGATCACAGGCCACCATGTCATCCAATTGCTTTCATAAACTGATACAGCCTCACCTTAAATCTAATTAGGTTTCTAGCCCTCACTGTTCTTATTACAAAGCTGTTCTAAAGCCTCACTGCTTTGATGGTGAGAAACTGCCCTCTAATTTCCAGCCAAAATTTATTCATGGTTAGTTCAGACATATTTGTTCTTGTGCCAACATAGTCTTTTAGCTTAAATAGTTCTTTTCCCTCCCTAGTGTTTACCCCCTGATATATTCATGAACAGCAAGCATATCCCCTCTCAGCCTTCATTTTGTTAGGCTAAGTCAGCCAAATGGTTTTAGTCTTTTCTTATAATAGGCTCCCCTTTTCCATGCTCCTCCTATTAACCCTTCCTTACATGTATTCCAATTTGAATTCAGCTCCCTCAAACATGGGTGGCCAGACCTATACAGAACACTCCAGATGTGGTCTCACCAGTACCTCAGACAATGGCATTAATGCTTCCTGTCTCTCTTGGAAGTCTTGTGGCACCATTGGCTATGCCCCTACCAACCCGCTCTTAGCATGATGACACCCCCTTCTGTGGCTAGGGCCTCTCAGGGCTAATGTCATACAAATAAGGAGTTGTAATAATACCTCAGCACCCATCCCCAGCAATTTACCCCAGCACCCACCCCCACCTAAGCTCACACACCATAGACATGACTTTATGAACCAGGGTACCACTGTAGTCCAGTGGACAGGGCAGCAGCTTGGTACCCAGGACACTTAACTTCCAGTGCTGGCTGTGTCACTGAGTTGCTCTATGACCTGGGATGAAACACTCACCCTACTTGTTCCTGTAGTTTTCCTTCTATATAGAGGTTTCCCTCGATTTATGTGGGTTCTTTATATGTGAATTCGCTCTTATGCAATGAGCATATTTAGACCCATAATTTGTTATATGCAAGGTAAATTCATGCTTATGTGATCAGCATAGATTCCACCCCCGCCTCCTGCCCAAGCAGGTAAGTCTGTGTGGGGAGGGGAAAGGGCCGTGGCTCCACTCACTCCCGCCCCGGCTGCAACAGCCCTGGGAGCAGCTGGTGCCAGCTGCCTGCAGCCACTGGGCTGCACCATGCTCCCCCTGTCCCCCCGTGCTTCGGCTCACCCCAGCTCCTGGGCTGCGCTGTGCCCTGGTGCAGGCAGCTGGAGTTGGCTGCTTCTGTGGCCGCTCCAGCATGGGCTGGGGTGAGTGCGGACAAGTGGAGCCTCTGGTGCTGGGGGATGCGGCACTCACCTCACCTTGTGCTGGAGTGGCTCTGGGAGCAGCCGACACCACCTGCCTGCACCAAGGCACAGTGCAGCGCAGGAGCAGAGGTGAGTGGGGACAGACGGAGCACGGTGCAGCGCAGCGGCTGCAAGCAGCTGGCACTGGCCGCTCCCAGGGCCAGTGCAGCCAGGGCTGGGTTGAGTGCTGCTCTGTTCCCTCTGCTTTGCTGTCTTCTGCAGCCCCAGGAGCAGCATCCTTCCCTAGTCCCAGCCTCACTCTCTCTCTCCCTCCTTGACTGCCATGGGAACCTATCCCTATTTGTTACATTGTAAAGTGGGTTCGCTTTATGCAGATTTGATTTATACACCATTCTCCGGGAACACATGTACAGCATAAATTGAGGAAAACCTGTAGACTGTAAGCACTCTAGGGCAGGAGCTGCCTTTTGTTACATGCTTGTACAGTGCCAAGCACATACCAGTTCCAATCTTGGGCAGGACCCCAAAGCTTGGGTTGGTGTGTATAAGCTTTTACTTTTTACTCTTTTATCTGAGGCCTACCTCTGTCTGACTTTGCCTTTCTCCTGGTTTGCTCCAAGAGCCTTCAGGCTCATCTCACGCACCTTCAGGGGCTATAGTTGTATACCTAGAACTGTCAATTAATTCTTCTCACCTTTGTTTCTTAGGGTTTTATTCAGGAATCTACTAAAATCAGTGACAGTTTGCCACTGAGGCAAGGTTTCTTTATGATATCTTTCATTAGACTAACTGCTTAGTTGGGAGAGAAGTTTGACAAGCTTTTGGGTACACATTGCCCTTCCTGAGGTCACCTGGGCTAAAGCCCTGTGTTCTTTCATGAGCATGTAGTTCTCAGTCCCCTTTTTACTTTAAGAATTCTTTCCCTGTGACTAGCTCTGTCTCTTTTCAAATCCCTTGATCCTGATAAGTTCTGGAACATGCCAAATCATTCAGTCAGTGAATCTCCTTTCTTTTACTGCCCCTGTACTCCTGAGCCTGGTCTTATTGATTTGTTATTCCTAATTAGTCACTGCATCATTTCTACCATTAATTCTTGGTCTGTATAGATTTTTCACAAACAAGCCTTGGTAAATATTCCTGATTTCAAATCTTAAGCTAGGTCAGCTAGCTTTGATTGGGCACATGGTTCACATGGCATCTTTCTGCACCCTGAGCGAATCCCTTAAAGTCGAATTTCTGATGCGAATATTTGCAATTACAAAACCAAACTTTGTCTTTTGTGAACATTCTTCAACGTGTGCCAGGGTATGAAGCATTAGGTTTAGGATATCAGGGAAAACTTTCTAACCTAAGGTAACCAAGAGAGCTTGGGGAGTGCTTACATTCTCTGCTGTTGCTGCTTTGGGCCAGACTCCCCCAACACTGGCTGGGGGCCGCCTTTCTGGCACTCTCTCTGAATTGGCACCCAGAACTGGTACTGTGGCTCCCTATGCCCCAAGTTACACTACTGCCTCTTTTTCCAGGCACAGTGCAGTCTCTAGGTCTCCTCCATAAACCAGCTGCCTATTTGATTCTCTTGTCTTGCTCTGATGTTTATTCAGTACGTGGCTCACGGGAGGAGACAGCCAGGCCTCTTCTGGATCCCTTCATATGCAGCCTCCTGTGACTACTTAACAGCCAGCCTGCCTCTAGGTATCCTTTGGGTTTGCTATCAATGATTATACTCATTCCATTCCATTCCCTATAGTTAGTCTGTGCTGGACCTTTCCCAGCACCTACTTTTCCTTAGGTCCCTTTATAGTCCTTTTTAGACCAGCCTTTCTGCCAGCCTACTTGGTCTTAGTCTGGTTCTTATCCCATCTGACCTATCCCCAAGCCTACTTATAGCATCTGCTCCCTGGATCTGGCCTTATCCTACAGGAGTTTCCCTACTGCTGGAGCACTTCTGCTCTTTCCTGATGGAGTTTTTTCCCCTTATATTTACGTAAGAGTGGCGTCTCCCGGGGTATGGTATCTTTTTAAAAACCTTCTTTCATATTTCTTCCTTATAATGGGGGCCAAAGGAGGTCTTGTTACACATTCTTCCTTTTCTTCCTTCTTGTCTGCTTTTCTTTCTATCTGCTTCTTCTTTCCTCCTTGAAAAAAAAAATTCTGCTTTGCATGCTGTTTCTAAGGCCAGCATTCTATTGAAAAGCAGTATGGTCGTAGACTTAGATACCGTGTCAGTTTGGCATTGTCAGTTTTCATTTGTTGTAACCATTTCAGAGGAGCGTGGTCTGCAATGTGAAAATGACCTCCTAAGAGATAACATCATACTGTTTTGATAGTCCATTTAATGGCCAAGCACTCCCTCTCAATTGCACAATATGCCTTCTCATTATCATGTAACTTTTTCCTTATGTATACCATTGGATGCTACTAGTATCTTTCTTTCATGATAAAAATGCTCCTATGGCCAGGTTGTTGGTATCTGTCTGCCTTTATTATTACTGGCTAACTACATTATATATCTTTCTATCTTTGGAAGGTGTGTTCATATGCAACTATCCGTTTGATGTTTGTAGGTGCTGTAGTTTTCATAAGATCTGACTTGGGCTGCAATCTCTGAAAATCTTGGCGCAAAATGCCTGTGAAAAGTAGCCAACCCCAATAATGCCCTCACTATCTTCTTTGTGCTTGTCCAGGGTAGTCTTTCAGGCTTGGAGGCAGCCTACCAAGGGTCATATCTGAGGTAGCATGTCTCCTTTTTCCCTACAGCATGTTTTCCTGGCTTTGCTGTTAACACACCTTTCCTTAATGGATCTTCCCATAAGCTTTCCTGACACCAGCCTTAGTTCCAGTAAATTCAGTCTTCTACTATGATTCTTATCCCATCCAGTCTATCCCTAAGCCTACTCACAGCATCTGCTTCCTAGGTCTGGTCCTTTATATTCCTGTAAGGGCAGGGCCTCCCTACCTGTGGTGTCCCTCTTAAAGGCCCCTTCTCCTTTGTCCTTTCCTTTCTTGTAATAGGGGCCCTGTTACACTAGGATGTTTATGATCTCATCACTTCTGGAAAATGGAGCCAAGTTGGCTTGTATTATGATGTCAGTTCTACATAGTAAAGCCAGCTAACCCCCTGCTACCCAATGCCACCCCACAAACCCCAGAAACAGCATTTATCCTGGAAGAAATGTATGTCATTCTGGAAAAGTGCTGTACCTATACTTGTAAAGAACTCTGTGTCTCCACCAGGGGGCTTTGTCTGTCCAGATCTTCTGATACAGCGATGCAAACAAAGCCTCTATACCATTGGTTCTCAACCTTTTCAGACTCTAGGCACCCCTTGTTAGACTCAAGGCACCCGTCAGAAAATGCCAGCTCTTAATTTTCACTCATTTTTTGACTGCAGACAAATAATAGAGCGATTCTTCTTGGAAAGAAAATCCACAGCAGGTCAGAATGCATTTGATGCTATGGGGTGTTTACACATGTGCTTGGGGAGTGGGTGGAGGTGGGGAGGGGGTGTTAATTAGAGAGCTGCTCTAATTAAAGTGCCTGGAGCAATACATGTATCAGCATCCCTGCACTGAAAAATGCCTGTGGGGGTGCTTTAACTAAAGCTCATCAAACTTCATTGTAACCTGGGATTCTACCATACTCAGACCCTCCACGGATCCAACTTTGAGAACTGAACGTATTTAACTATGGGGCTTTCTTGTGTTCTTCCATCCATCAAGGGAGGGGTGAGATGGGGAACTGGGATCATTCCATCACCTGAGATCCAGTGATGGAGCACTCTGGGAGAAGGGGGCTAAATTTGCATCTTTCCAACTCCTTGCAAAGAGACTTACACCGAGTGTCACCTCAGTGTGACCTTCCCCATAACAGATGGCAGTGTGTGCAACTCGCCACCCTGTCACTGGTGCTTCCTTCAGCCACTTCTTCAGACATGCTCATGTAGGCACATAACATGTAGTTGGAATGTCACATAGAATTACATCGCACATGAAGATGTATACTCGATGACAGGCAGAACATCCTCCTGGCCTACCACTTTCCCATCCTCCTACAACCTTCAGCTCATCCCTCTGGATTGAGATGTTATCCCCATCTGTAGGTAAACTTCCACTTAACCTGAGGAGTTCATCTCTGGGTCCCCTTGGTCTCAGCAGCACAGTTAGGCTAAAGCTGGAGTTTCTCAAGGTGAAGAGAGCCAGTCAGAGACCTGGTCTGTAGAGGCAGGATGACAATCCATCTGCACCAGGCTGATGCTGTTTAAGGGAATCCTCCACAGTTCTTGATGAAACCAGAACAACACACACAGAGGTCCTCAGCTAGGATAAGCTGAATTCAGTATGGTTATGACAACAGATGCCAGCTGAAGATCTGTCTCTGTATCTATTAAATTCATAGAGGGCAGAGAGCAGGTATCACTGTGCTCTGCTGGACTGTAGCTATGCAAATCTTAGGAAGTTTATATACCGTTGCCGCTTTGAATGATGTTAACAAAGACTCAATTCACCGAATATTAAAAGGAGCTGATTTTGTTCTCTGCTGCACCGAGATTCTGTGTGTGGAGGTCTCCCACAGGGAGGTTTATAAACTCCCATTGCCTTAAATGTAACTCACAGAGGACGCACAGACTCATTCCACTAAACACAAGAGGGAGATGGTATCACCATGCTCTGATGGTCACTAATAACTTTACCTCTCCTGTGCTATTCTCAGCAGAGATAAACCTCCAATGTCTGATGAGCCAGAACAGAAATATCCAATGGCTCTTCTTTCTTTTCTATTTTTGCTGCAAGCTGGTTAACCCTGAAATCCAATTACTGCTCATTATTCACTGGAACTTTCCTCTTATCAAATGGACACATTGCAGGGCTGCTGTGCTGACTCCCAGTGTTAATGGAGCTGCAAATTACTCTTCCCGTACTGAGGGCTAATAGGTATGAACCTTGGCACTAGTGTTCCAGTGCATCCTACCACCTACAGGACCCCAGGGCATCAACCCTGGCATTTGTTCCTTAGGGCTTTGCTTAACCAATAAAAAATCTGAACTGTATTATCTTGGGATTACTAGCACCTGTGAGCTCTCCCAAAGTTACAGCACAGTGGAGACAAAGAACTGTACATCTTGTGGACATCGGAACAGTATCCCTACCTGTGTGGGGTTGATCTTTTGATAAGACTACAGCATCCCATCTTCACTGTGTTTCTCTTGTGGGATAGCTCATGCATGGTAATTACTCTGAAACAAAAAATGCAGCTTTTGTATCAGCAGCAGAGACGATCTATGGGAGATAGAGAGCACCAGCATACCACGTGCTATGAATGGGAATCCTGGCAGCAGGGCACCAGAGTGCAAGGCTCTGCTCTTTGGGCCTGAAAGTACAAATCCAGATGCTTGTGTTCAGATCTGTGGTACACATCCCCCAGCCAGAGGCATAAAGTGTGAACCCTGGTATTTGTGCCTTAGTGGGAGCATTTGTTGACCAGAGATAGTATCAGCACTCAGCTCCCCAGAAATTACCACATCAGGCCAGGCCAGTGTTCACATCAAATAGCCTCTGCTATGGCAGTAGCTCTGCCATTTGTTTTGTTCTTGTCTCTTGCCCTCTTCCTGTGACACATTGTGGGCTGTGGTACCAGGTCTGCGAGAGGCTGTCGAGTGGACCCTGATGGAAAACTGTTGCCTGTGAACACAGGGAACTGGATTTGATGGCCCAGAAGGCCCCTTTCAGTCCTGTTCTCACTGTGTCCAGTCTTCAACAATGACTTATACCAGCCGCTTCAAAAAGGTACAAGAACCCAGCAGTTGACTCTAATGGAAGAAGCTACTGAAGGAATCGATGACTGGCTTATGCCCTGAAGCATGTAGGTTGAATTCCCTATATGTATGTGTACACATACAACATTATATATTTTTTCCTTTATACATTCCTATATATAATATAGAGTTATCTAACATGGGAACCCTGAAGTTCTCCTTATCCAGATAAATGCCTGCCCCATTTTGAAACTCAAGATATTCCCAACCTCAGTAACATTTCACAGCAATTAACTCCACCAGTGAATCCTATCTGGTGTAAAAATCATTTGTTTGTATCAGCTTCAAATGCATTGCCTTTCCTTTTCAATGGAAGTCCATGTCTTTTTAAAAAATGTCAGCTGTAGCATCCAGTCTCATTCTTCTTCATTGGTGAGACCTCGGTTGCCTATGAACCTCTCAGCAGCCTTATCTTTCCAGTCTCCCTTTACATGAAGTCTCTCCATGAATATAATCATCCTCTCTGCCCACCTCCAACCCCTCTCTGCTCTCTCTTTTAGGGTTGGGGTGATCAGCACTGCCCACAGTATTCCAGATAAGGTTGGCCCATTGGCATTGCTACATTACCTGAGCGGTGTTCCTTTATTATTCTTTATGCATCCTTTTGTCTATTTGCCATCCTGACTTTTGTTACCCATTCAGCAGAGGTTTTCAAATGTAGTGATACCTGGACCTTTATTCCTGAATGCTTTCACTTAAGCTATGTGACTCCTATAACCACATAAAGATGAAATGTAAATACTGCTGCTGGTGTACTAATGAAGAGAGAGGAGAGATCACATTGCCCATTAGCAGTGGACATATGGATCGAAGCATCTGTGTACCTCCTGTTTGAACTGCTTCTGGGTTGTGGATTTCCAAGGGAAAAAGCAGTGAGTTTCAAGGGACTGCATTAGCAACAATGTGCATCTGCAAGGCACTGAGTGGTTTTATCACAAACCTGCATACAACGAGCCTGAACACTTTTGAACCTGAAAAGAATGGAGGAGAAATGCAGAGAGCCCCAAGCAGCCCAGGAGCTGAAATGCTGATTGCTGCCTGCTCAGTCTATTTACAGAATGTTAAAGCAATAAATAGCTCGTAATAATGAGAGAGAGAGAGAAAGAGAGAGAGAGACGTACTTTGCCTGATTTGAATGGGTTCCAGAAGGTTTATGGGGCAGGCAGGCTTCACAGGCCATCGCACGCAAAATAAAAATGAAATGAATGACGTTTTCATTTGGACACGCTCAGGAGGTGGACAGTGGGAAGGGAGAGTAAAACCATCCTCTGGGGCTATGTGCTTCCCTAAACAAAATGGCATTCACCACAGCCCATGGGATTCCAACTTTGGATTTCATGATCTACAAACAACTTTGGGGCCTTACCTGTTGAAACACGTCCCTTGGGTCAAAGCACCTGGAGTTTGTCTCTAACCTAAGAGATGGGCAAAAGCAGCCATAGTTTTGGCCTGGTAAAAAAATCTCACCCTGTCAAGTTTTGGCTTCTTCATCACAAGAATGTTATATAAGTCAGACCCAGGTCCCATTAGACCCAAAATCCCATGGTCTGATTGGATACCAGGTCTCCAGTTTCATGAAGATGAGTGAGGGTGAAAGGGAGGCTTTGATTCTGCCATTTTTTCTCATGGGTTGTTAGGCTCTTCCTCTGGACAGCCAGAACGGCCCATTCTGATCGCTTGATCTGAGCTCCTTCAGGACACACATCATGGAGGTTCATTCGGGGGGCTGCAAGTTTGCTTGAGCAATTCAGGATCCAAGTTTCCTTTCATCTGGAGTTCTCCAGAAGGAATGGGATCAGCTCTGGCCCTCCTCATAAGACATCTGACTCCCTACTATCAGCTCTTGCCATGCTATTTTCTGTGGGGAACAGACTCCCTACCACATTCTGCCCTGGAGAGAGAAGCCCAGGTTTTAGCCAGACTCTTGTTGGGACATGGCATTTGCCGCTCACAATCAGAGCATCAGTCCACCTAGGCTAATAATTGGAAAGTTCTGGATGAAGAAAACGCTGTTCTGTAATGCCCACTACTGGGTGTGCAGTGCTGCTACATGATCTGGATAAGGTCTTTCTGGCCCCTCCAGCTAGTCTTTCCACCAGTTGGTAGGAACCTTTAAATGGTGGCATCACAGCCTCCTCACCAATCATAAGCCTGTTGTGCTGTGCTTCCCATCAGAGGAGGTCACAAGATGCGATTTTCTCTTCTATTT
This sequence comes from Alligator sinensis, assembly GCF_000455745.1. Lineage (NCBI taxonomy): Eukaryota > Metazoa > Chordata > Crocodylia > Alligatoridae > Alligator > Alligator sinensis. The sequence continues at coordinate 1,446,248 of NW_005842375.1, forward strand.
TGTGCATCTTTCTATATACACACATCTCTATGTATACAAGAGGAACCAAAACAACATTCCCACTGCTACCTCACAAGAGGGAAACTAGGGGCAGAGATACAGAGTGGCTGAAGGTGGAAAGACAGGGTAAGAAAATGCAACTGCGATAAATATGGGACAATGGTACAACAGGATTTGCTTCTTGTGGTGGGAGGGCACCTCCTTGTGACCACTCTAATCCCACCCCTTCCACTTTGGTCTCACTCCGGGTACTACCCTGTCCTCTCCTGCCATGCCTTTTTTGTTGTTATTAACTCTAGGAAGTTGCCTCTGGAGAACCAGAATGGTGGTCCTGGCTGCCCTGCCACACACTGGTCACATCTACATGAGACTTTGACTGCACGGTTCTTACTGCGCAGTCATTTACTACTTACATACCTAAGTACTAAATGATTGCACAGTAGCATCCCTGAACAGCTTCCTGGTGATGCTGACTGCACAGTAGCTCATTACTACTGCACAGTAGCATCGTGCCATGGTTTGTGCCCCATAACACAATGCTAGTGGCACAGCAGTACTGAGCTACTGTGCAGTAAGCATCTAGTATAGATCTGGCCATTGTCACTTGGGCTCTGACAGCTTGGTCACAGTTCTCAGGGACTCTGGCAGCCCACCAGTTCAACAAGTATCTAAGCCCCTCTGCGGGGCATCTTCAGTAGCCTCCTTTCCTCCCCTTCAGCCACTCTCACGCCTCCCAGCCTAAACAACAACGTAGAGCAAAACTCCAACACAATCAGTGCAGCTGGGGTGCCCTTCTCTAAGCTCTCCCCAGGTTTTTACTTAGTCCTGGCCTTCCTGGGCCTGCTTACAGTTTCTCCAGTCTCTCCTATTGCTTCTTCACTCAGAACAGGGATCTCCTTCAGCTAGTATAAGCAGAGACAGTTTCCAGTTCCCTGCCTCCCACCCCCACTACTTTTCTCTGCTTCCAGCACTGAGCTTCTTCCTCCATTTCTTCACAGGTCAGGCAGACCCCCTCTGCCTCTGAAGCTGGGCTTATGTATCCCCTGGCTTCTCATCCTGTCAAGCTGAGGACACATGGGCAGGCTATTACCCAATTATCTGCCAGCTGCTTATCATCTGGAGCTCTGCAGCTTTCTAAGACTGCCTAGCCCTACTCTTAATAAGAGGGCTTGGCTTAGTAGATCTGTGTAACTCTAGCCTGCTGGGGAAGGAGGGATGGGGAGGGTCTGGGAACAGGATCAGAAGAGTGAGAGTTAATGAAGGGTTCAGCTTGAGTGTGAGGTGGGGGCTAATGTTTTGTTTAAATGTATTTGCCCATCCCTGGAAGAGGCAAGGGCATGGGTACTCCAGGAATGGAGCAATCCAGGATGAGATTCTCTTTTTTATTCACAGAGTCTGTAGCTGGCTGGAGCCCAGGGATACCCTCATCTCACTGTATTAAGGACAATGAGTAGTACAGCAACAAGGGATCATTCAAATACCAGGCTGGGCACTTCTCCTGTGTGCATGGGGTGCTGGCATGCTCTGAATTAAAGGAGAAGCCTGGGACAGGCCTCGTTAAACCAGACAGCAGCAGCCCAGAGTGAAACCTAGTCTCCAGCTCTCCTCCTCCCTTCTTCCCTACTGCCACACTCCACTAGCTTGTCAGTTATTGTTGTTGTGATTATAGCTGATTAATTTCCCAGACCTCCCACCCCCTCTGTCCTCCTAGACAATCAGTTAAAGTGATTAGTCCCTTTATTAATGGCAGTTTAAAAACATGGTGGCACTTTCCAAATTGAACTTTAAAGCCAGCACTGAATAGGGGCATCCCTGGGACTCAGCTCAGCCTCAGTGTGTAGAGTCTTCATGGGGCAGAGAAACTGGGCAAGGAGATGGGTCCTCTCCCAGGGGGAATTCAGTGGCTAGGCTGCTGTACAAGGAACCAAGGGACCTACATGCTACTTTTGACTTAGCAGCGTGCCCTTCCCCTCTCTGTACCCTCCCTCTGTATAATGGGGTAGTGATACAGCCTGGTTTTGTATCAAGTTTTGATATCTACAGATGAGGATTGGCAAGTGTCACTGTTAGCCAAGGGACAGAGCTGTTATAAGCACCTGGGCAGGTGGTGGGTGAGGCTAACAGAGGTGCATGGCCCAGAGTCAGTTTCTTATCTGCTGTCCATGGATACCAATGAAGCTATGCTGGTTAACACTAGCTGTGAATTTGACCCCTTGTTTGACCTGGCCAGAAACCCTCAGACTGTGGGGACAAAAATGAATAAATGCTGAGACCTGATGGCACATCCTGGCCATGGAGAATAGTTAAGTCCATTTCTGCAGTGGACACACTAGGGCTTTTCTAGCCTTTTCACGAACACATTACTCTGGAAAACAGATTCCCTCAATGGTTACTGATGACATTTTGAGGTAAAACCAGCAAAATTGGCTGAGCTGGGCTCTACAGACCACTTGCAGACATGGCCCTGTGAAAGGCTAGGGAGGGTGTGAAAGCAAGGAAATTGCAGCAGTCTGTGGTCACTTGCTAACTCCTCATGTTACACATAACCTAAGAAAGGAAGCGTATGGCTGGTGACAGAGACCAGAAGGACACACTGAATATTAAGGCTCATGCCTTTTCTCCAAGACTGCTGATTTTTAGGACTCTTTTCCTATATCTCTGTCTTAGGACTCTCTCAGAGTCTACCTCCTCCCCTTCATGGGTTAAGTTAACCATCCACCCCTACCACAGTGAACCTTTTCACAACTGCTTACTGGGTTTGGGGACCTGGCATACATAAACAGATGAACCCAGCCTTCCTGTAACTGCAGCATTTTTCCCTCCACCACCAATGGAAAGTCATACATAGAAATGAATGAGTCTGCTACAGCTTTTGTTATCAGAAATGGACCATTTCACCTGGACACTAGAAGCTCCTGGATTTAGAACCAGAAGTCAAGGGTTCAGTCCCAGCTGCTGAAACATTCACCAACAGCAGCAGAAATACAGTGCCTCCATCCCAATATCTCCAGTTTGTGGTTAAAGGGGAATGCCACAGCACCCATAGTGGACAGCTCTAGTAATTTCCCACTCCTCCAACTGCATTGCCCATCAAGCTGCCAATTTCTAATTAAAACAAATAACGTTACTGTTAAAAGCTGAAGCAGCTGCATCATGTGAAAGATTAAATGTAATACCAAGTAAATTAATATACAGGAGAAGAAGACACTTTTAAAATTAACTTACTGCACTGCTAAGCTTTTGAAAATGTTTATTTACTCCGTTCACCCTGCAGTCTCATATGGAAAATGGCTTCTGGTTGACTGCTATTAAAACTCAAATGCGGACACATTTTACTGGGTAGAGAATACTGAGGGCTGGCTCTTCAACAGCCAGCACCTGAGCTGTGTCCACAATGTATGCACAGCACAAGCAGAAATTGGTAATTGCACATGCAAAATACTCATCTGTGACAGCAAGAGGGGTGAGTGAATACATAAATGGGAATCTATTTGCATGAACAATTACCTGTGGGAATAATGGGAAGAGGGGGCTTGTGGTGAAGACAACATGAAGTCAACACACCTGAGTCCCATTGCTGGCTGTAGTGCAGCCTGCTGCAGGCTCTTTGGGAAGATCTCTGGACTTATCTGTGCCTATGCTTTCTCTGCCCCGCAGTGAAGAGGGCATGTCTGTGCCTGGCAGGGGTGGAACTGTAAGTACTGCTGGACAGTCAGATCCTTTCCAAGTCACACGCTTCATCAGTTTTTCCCAGAGGAGATCCTGGCTTCCCAGATTACCGCACTTATTCCAAATTTGTCCTTCCTAGGACAAAATCATCCTCTGAGGCTTGTTCATGACAGAAGCCAGAGGGACAAACAGCCTCCTTTCCCCCGCCCCGTTTCTTCCTTGCTTACATTCTGCCTTCAGCCCCTGCAAGAACATTGTCCTGTCTTTGAAGCACTGAATCATGGCTGGGGTGGGGGCATGGGAGGACAATAAGATGAAGCAAGACATTTCTCTTGGGGAATTTCCTTCCCCTGAGAGGAAGCTTTATCACTGTAAGTCCACTAATGTGGACAGCTGTGGGCCAGGGGTCAGGCCCGTGGCTCACTAACAGCCTGCATTTGTCTCCATTATTAACCAATGTACTCACTGCACTACAGTTCCCATAAGCCTGTAGGAGGGCCCTCACCTCCAAAAACCATATTGAGCCAAGTGGATCAATAAAGCTCTTTGAGGTCAGAGCAGTCTCACAGACTTATAGCATTCATAGCTCAATGAGCTCACTGTTTGGTTAATGGAGATGGATGTGGGCAGCCAGCTGGCCGCATGCTCCTATAGGGAAGACAAGATACAATGCCAGAGGCTTTTAAGGGGGTAGAAAGTGCCCTTCCTTCTACCATCCTGGTTTTTTTTTCAATCAAAGCTAAGGAGGGCAGCAAGGCCTGAGTCGTTTTCAGCTGCATGCAGTGAAACAGTTTTGTCCCATGTTTATACAGCACCAAGCACAGTGAGGCCCTAGATCTCCTGGGTGCTACCGCAGTGCTAATCAATAATGAAGATGAACATCTCCCACTGGCAGCCCTCAGGCAGATGCCACGATTCATGCCACCTGCAACTCAAACACACTTAGTTTTGTTCATAGATAGTAGTATGTATACTAGCAGCCACTTGGTGCCTGGGCTTCATGGATGAACAGGGCTAGGGACAGTGGCCTCACTCTGAGGAGGTGAGCTGTAAAACGTCTGCAGCCTTTAGTGGCAACAGCGGAAGAGTAATGCTGAAGGTCTCTGAAAATCCAGTTCTGCATATCCCCATGGACAGCGTCATGGTCATGAGCTGGTTCCTGGAAGCCAGGGCTCCAGGGAGGTCCTCCTAGCTCAGTTACCTATTTGTTCTGTCACTTAGTCCCTCAGTGACTCTGTTTCCCCTGGTACAGAACAGCTCTGACCAATGTAGCTGAGTAAAAGCTGCAAGATAATGGAGCAAACAAGCTGCCTTGGGAAGTTGTGGGATCTCCTCCCTTGAGGTTTAAGAAGGTGGATGGACATCTGTCCAGGCTAGTTTAGGAATGGCTCATATTACGTTTATACAGGGGGTTGGACTACCAGGCCCCTGAGGTCCCTGTCAATGCTTCTATGTCTCAGGGCCACGTTGGCATGAAGGCTTTGTGAGGGCAGAGTCAAGGGTCCCACAGAAGGGAAAAGTAGAGTCCTCAGTAAGGGGCCTTCCCTAATGACACCCCAGGCTCAGGGCAGGCAGAGGGACTATCTGCTGGTTTCAAAGTGTCCTTGCATCCTTCCCATCCTGGGCTGCTCTGGAACCCCCTGCTCCATGCCAGCACAACGGAGATGTCGCAGGGCTGTCTACCACCCCTGAGCAGCTCCTTGGGCTGCTCTGTCTGCCTCTTCTGCAATGTCTGCCATGGGGGAATCTTTCTGATTTACAAGGGGCTACACCCAGGGCTTTAACAAACCTGTATGCAGCTCCAGCCCTCTGTGCAGGGATGTGGGACCAAGGCAGAGTATTTTGCATTATCTACACTTTCAAAAAAGAAACAAAGGGGACGAGGTGAGAACAAAGCTGACTCTCATCTACCTGTGCCCTGCAGCTGTGAGAACATCTGAGCACAGGTGACAAAAGCATCAGGCAGTGTAAATGACAAGGTCTCTGAGGATTCTGGGGGTTTCTCCCCATCTGGAAAAATGAAATCCCAGGAGTATAGTTGAGAGACATGCTGCATGTGCTAACGATTTAATTCTTGCCTCCAAAATGCTTTACAAAACCAAGCCAGGTCACCTTCATAATGCACAGGTGAGAGGGGGAAGTACCTCACAATTGAGGAAACTGAGGCAGTGAGGAGAAGAGATGTGTCCAAGGAAAGAGAAGGACTTGATGTCAGAGATCAGGAAGGAAGCAGAGAAGCAGGAACCCCAGTCTCTGCAACTCATCCCTGCATCTCCTGCTGCCAGACCATGGGGCCAGGCCAGTCTGTGGCTACAGTTAGCAATGGCTTGCTGTCTCCTCACCAGTTTGTGGGTGAAGAGATCAAGTGGGGTCCACCTCAGGGGCCCTGTTGTTTTGTTCTCCCTGAGCTTTATTCCCCTTTTCCCCCCTTCAGCAGGTACCAGATTCCTTTCTCTCTCTCCATGAAATGGACTATCTGTAGGCAGGAAAATCAGTCCCCAAGAGAACTGGAAACCTGGGCTGTGATGTCCTTCCAGCAAGGGAAGGGTTCCTGCTGTGGCAAACCAGGGGAGAGGCCGTGGACCCAATATGCTGCCTCAGACCCTGTACCTGCCATTCCAGCAGCCTCGCCTGCTGCTCCTCTTTATACTGAAGCTGCACCTGCAGAGCTCACTTCCACACTCAGAGGCCCCACGAAAGCGGAGCCTCGATAGCCTGGGTCCTATGACTTTATAGCTGCCTGCTTCCCACAAAGGTCACATTCACCCTCCACCATGCTGCCCTTTCCCCCCTGCCACCCACGTGACAACATGCTCCTGCTTCACATCAAGGCGATTATAATGCTTCCCTTTTCCCCTTACGAGTCTTACATCATCTGTCGCTGCTTGTTAAAGGTCCTGTCCAAACACCTCATGCTCACTTGCAGCTGGCCTATCAAAGTTGATTTCCATAGCACCAGTCAATCTGGAGCAGGTGGGTGAATCCACAGAAAAGCAAAGAACAGTCCAGAGAGTGTGACTGTGGAGATAACTCCATGGAAAATCAGGTGCGTCAAGGTTGGGCTTTATAGGTGGAGCTGGCAGGATGAGCTCTTGGGTGGGGGAACTATGTCACAGGTGGGTTAAGTGATTATCCCAAGGCCATTGAGCAAAGCAGTGTGTGATCCCCCCACATGGTATTGTTTATAGCACCTTTGCTTTGACCCCTTTGGAGTAACCCCGAAAGCTGCATTCATTTTTCTCTTGATTACTTAATTGGGGATCACTGAATCCAGCCAAGCATAGGAACACTCTCTCCGCCTCTAATTATGACACCTTCACCTCTGGGAGATCCAGACCTGCTTTCTCCTATTCATAATTCAGCCTGACACTGCACAGCAAAAATCAATTCACACTTATAAGAAAGTGCCAAGGCAAATTACTTTCCAGAGCCTTGGATGGAGCTTTCTTCCCTCCCAAAGACTATATTTTTGGTGTAAAGCCCTAAATTGCAAATTAACCCCTTGAACTCTTCTGCTTCATCAAAGAGCCCTTCAGATCCATCACTCTGCTCTGATTGGGGATTGATAAGGTTGCTGATGCCTCATCTTTATTGATGAATCTGTCCATTTAGCTACCTGTACATGAGCCCATTCATTTTTCCTTCTATAGAGTTCTCATCTATGGATTTCTTCTGCTATACAGCCCTCCCTGCATATATGACCATGTCAGAGAAAGATCTAGCTCGATTGATAGTTGAATGGGAAAACTCGGAGAGCTGTAAGCAATGGTTCACTGCAGTGGTTCAGTACGTGGCATGCTAGCTTTTCAGTCACACCCCCATGCTGTATGAAGGGACAATGTGCTGCAGGATAGTGCCACTTCCACCACTTTAACAACTTGTGGTCCTTAAAGACCCTTGATGCTTTGTGTGCAACATCCCAGAGGTATGAACCATTTGGTTAATGATACTAGGGAAAATCATGGTCTGCCCTTGTGTTCCCCCTAGTCCTTCTAATAAATGGATATGGTGGTTCTGTTCTCCCCTTTGCCTGTGACTACTGTGCCGTGTTGTTATTCAGTTGCTTGGTCCATCCCAAAGGTGGCAACTTCTCTGAACCAGACTAGCATCCAGGGGGTTATTGTGAGGCTCAGTGCTGCTAAAGTGAGATCCTCTTATGAAAGGGGCCAGAACAGCACAGAACAGCACTCTGAGATATCATGCTGCCAAATCTATAGACAGAGGAAAAAAAGGGGATTTGAAAGTGAGATGAAAGGAGTCCTTAACACACTTGCTTAACAAAACCCACTAAGCAACGTGCACCACAGCCCTCTGGCCCCAACAGAATACCATCCCATGATGAGAAGAGTTGGAAAGAATTGGCAATGAGAGAAATATCACAGAGAAGAAATGAAAGAAAGAGCAGAAACCCCAGATGTATACATGGCCGTGAAAATGAAGGACTCAAACAGAGCCAGGCACAGAAATGGAAACGTCACCATGCAACAGGGAACCCTTGCTCTGTTACTGGGAGAAGACTGGGGGACAAGGAAAACCTGTGAATGCCTTTTAAGAGTAATGCCTTCATGGCTTGAAGGGATAAAAATGCAGACAGTGCCATTAGGGAAAAGCCCTCGGAGGCAAGCAGCCGTAGGGAGAAAGGAGACAAACATCAGCAATCACCAACAGCCCTGCCACAGGTATAGTGAAACCAAACAAGACTGAAAGGACTAATGAAGGATCACTGTGGTCACGATGATAGCATGGGCTGATGGGAGCTCTAGCCCTGGCTGGGGAAGAATGAGGAGCTCCCAGGCAGGCTATTGTAGAGCCAGAAGTCACATAAAGGGATCTCTGAAAGGCAAAGAAGCCTTTTTGGGGGGTTCTCAGTTCATCCTGGGGGAGGAGAAGAGGTTTTCTGGTTATGCTTTGTGTTGTGAGTATCAGGACGGGCTGCAGTTTTTTGTTGTGATGAGGTATTAAAACAACCGGAGGACTGGATTGTGGCTGTACGGATGTTTAGGAGGCCACATAGGGGTATGGGAGAGAGGCTGAGGCCAAGAAGCTGGCCCAAAGAAAGTGGGTCCAGGCCAGAAGCCTACAGCCAGAGTAACCTGTGAGCCACAGACAAGAGGGTTGGAGCCAGTACAGGAGGGTGAAGGACAACCGAGTGACACCTGCGAGGCATCGGTGTGGCTACAGAGGAGGATGGAGGCCACGGCTGGAGCCCTAAAGGTTTGAGCTTGGGCCACTAGGGTGATGAGCTGTGATTGCGCAGGGTGAGTCATGCTAGCAGGGTATGAGTATTTTTGACTAGGTATGAGAGCTGCCCACCAAAAAGAAGTAAGGGTCTGGCAGTGGACAGAGGGCCCAAAGACTAAAGACTGAATGAGTCTACTAGGCATCAAGAATCCCACTCCAGGACTCAGGGGCAGTCTCCCATCAGAAGAAAAGGAACAACATCAAGGCATGGCAGGAAAGATAGAAAGGGGTGTTGTACAGAAAACCTAGAGCAGGGGCAAGACTAGGGTGGTCCACAGAGAGCATCAGGGCAACCCTCAGGGATGTCCTGTCACACACACTCAGTTGTGATCCAGTCCCTTTCCCAGCACAGCCAGCTTTAGACATGGGAAAAGCCTTTGCTTTCTGGCTCTGCAGTCTGATGGCATTTCTCCTCTTTGATTTACTGGTGCCAAGAGAGGGGGCATTTGAGAGGCTACAGAACAAATGTGGTGCTCCCTCACTGGGCTCAAAGCTGCGGTGATTACCAGGGATCTATGGGCTGGGAGCCACAGTTCAGATTCACACTCCCCACATAGCATGAGGGCATGTTTGTTTCAGTCCTTCACCCAGACTGGAGTGAGGCACATTTGGGTGCTGATCCAAATGTCACTGATGTTCTGGGCTCTTCAGATCTTAGGCTCTGATCAGGTCCCATCTCTAATTCCAAGGGTGAATATTTCCGAGGGGGAATATTTCCTATTCCTTTCCTTGGGCCTCTGGGGTAAACAGTAAAGTGACCAGCTTTCAGGGAACATGGTGTGGGAAACAGTCCTAGATACTCCCCACCGCTGTTGGCAGCCTGAAGTTGACATGGGCTAGTCAGTTCCATGTCTGTTACTAGCAGCCCCGAAACTGTGGGCAGCTCATTCATTTTGGGGACTGTCTACTTGCATGGTAGGCACTAGCTCTGAATAGGACACCACTTAGTGCTGAACTGGGACTAAGCTTCTAAATTCAGGATGAAATTCCCATTCCAGGGAGTCCTTGAGGACACCAGGACACAGCCCTGGAATTCAGTCCCAAATTTTCCAGTTGGTCTCAGACAGCTGGTCTCAGTAGATAAGCCATGGCAACCCGCTATGGCCTAGCCCAGCTTGCAAGCACCCGGTTGGGTGCCACCTCCTGCTGGGGGCATGGCAGCAAGGGGTAGCTCCTCTGTTTATTCCCCCTGCACTGCTCTTTGGCAAAAAGGGGCTTAACATAGCATCTCTGCCTATGGCTGGCCTGGCCAGCCTTGCAAATAAGTGAAGAACATCACATGCTCTCTGGTCCTCTTGGCTGCTTGCAGCTGTCCCTGCCAATATCTGTCCTGTCGGCTGGCTGGTTAGCTGGCCACTCCTGTTTATGTGATTTCTAATTGTCTCCGTTGCTCCTGCTGCGAAGCAGCACTTTGAGATAATGAACCCGGTCTTTTCTTACAAGGTCACTGACTAAAGTGCAGCATGTTTGATTATTATGTGGCCTTTTAAACTAATTAACATAATCATTTTCCAGCTGCAGAAAGAGAGAAGAAAAAAAAGTACTTGGCAATTCTTGTACGTTTCAGCCGGCGGCCCTCTGTTCCAACATCCCAAGCAATCCAGCCAGAGGGAGCACTGAATGCAGCATGCTCAGCTCATCCTGTGGTGTCTGGGCTTTTGGGTGGGCTCAGGAATTAGTGGCCTTTAGCTAATGTTCTGCCCCTTCCCCTATGACTTGGGTGCACTCTTGCAACATCCCTCCCAAATCAATCTGAGGAGATTACTCAAGAGCAGCACAAAGCATTCCTCCTTCTCCAGGTGCTGGTGCTCTCAGGCCCAGATTCTATAAGGCTGAAATTTCAATTCACTCCATTGGAGGGATTGCACACACCCCCTTCAATTTTTTCTCTTGACAGCAAACCAAAAAGGGGGAGGCAGGATGCAGAAGCCTTGCTGCCAAAAGCCAAGTTAACCTTTCCCTGGCCTTGCAGCCACCATCACATTAAGGGCTTTTGATCTTCACCTGCCATGTAAAAATGTGGTGGCTGCAGAGCCAGGGAAGGGTTAACCTGGTTCTTGGCAGTGAAACCCCCTCTTGCAGAAGCCCCACGCCACACCCCCATTTTCAATAGCAAAGATCTGCCACTGGTCCCACATAAATCGTCCAATCTGGGGTTACTTGCTGCATGTGTCTCTTCGGCGGATCCTCCCTACAGCGGTGAATTACACCCTTGCTGGGCAACATGCATAAGGGATTTATCTCCTTTCACCATGTCATTCCACAAGCTTCTTATTCACGGTTATTCCATCAATGCTTTGTATAAACAGCTCTCAGCTGATTTGGTTGACTGGTTTGGATCCGTGCACGGCAACTATTCTCTCTCTAGCCCAGACTTTCCTCTTACCAAATCAGGGGAGCTGAGCAAAGCTTTCTTGTATGAAAGCTTTTTTTTAATTCATAATGGCATGTTGTGCTGAGACATTCGCTCTCTGCACCCAGATAAACAACTGCCGCTCCTAGGAGTCATGGTGAGAAGTCAGAGAACAGAGCCAGGTTGACTGCCAGAGTGAGTCTGTCGGTTTACTGTGATGGTATGTTGGTGATTGCCTTTGCACAGAGCTTTCCTGATTCCTGTGCTACCCATGCCCTGCCAGAGGCTGAGCATCTCAAGACAGACTCTAATTCAGAAGGGTTAGAATCAGGGGAGTCCTATGACCCAGGCCGTACAAGAGATCACAGTGCCCCTAGGGTCCATAAACACCATTGAGAACTCTGGCCCAATCCCACACAGACTTCAGGCTTGTCTACCCCACATCCATCCATGAAGCATTCCCTGCCCATTCTTTCTCAGAAAGAAAGCAATGTCCTCTGAGAGCAGCCCTGAGGCCAAATCTTAGCATTTCTCCCAGGCTCAGGGCTGCCCCAAGGCAGCTACTTTGTCTCATATCTGTGATTTGGGGCACCTAGGGCAGGAGGTGGTGGTCAGGGCCTCAGCACAGAGGCCATGTGGGCAAGCCCTGAGGCACATGCTTATGCCTTGTGCATCATTCCATTGGCTCCGGTGTAGGAGTTTAAAGAAGAAGCCCAGGCACGAGACTCTGCAGGCCTGGGCCTTTAGGGTGCTCAATACTCACCAGCCAGTTTGAGCACGGCCAGGTCAGACTTGGAGCCAACCCAGGCCCCAGACTGGGTCCTGCTTGCTCGACCCTGCAGGAGGATCTACCACGAGCCACACAGCAGGTCAGTCAGTGGGAGTGGGGGGGCGCAGATTGAGGCAAAGGGCAAAAAAAAAATTTGGTGGGGGCTGAGCATGGTAGATCTTGGGTTGGACTTTAATTCAAAAAAGGTAAGTCTGTGGGGAAAGGGAGGGGGAGGGGAAAGGCAGATCGAGACCCCAGCGGTGAGGGAGGAAGCAGGGCACAGGCAGAGGCAGGAGCTAGGGCTAGGGGTCCCCGGCTGGGCTGGGTGGTGTGATAAGTGGAGGCCTGGGGGGCACATGCCCCCCCGATCT
>NW_005842376.1:0-8857 GCF_000455745.1 Alligator sinensis
TGATCCTGCCTTGAGCAGAGGGCTGGACTCAATGACTATGTGAGGTCCCTTCCAGCCCTACTTTGCTATGATCTTATGATCCAATGTCTCAACCATGACCATGCCTTCAGTAGCATAACTAGGGGTGGCCAAAAGGGGCACCAGCCACAGGCGCCACCTTAGGAGGCGCATCAGAATTGTCCCCTACTCCCATGGAGATTGCACCCTAGCAGCAAAAGCAGCCCCACAACATTACTTGTGCAGAGCATGTAGCAGCAGAGGCACCATCAGCAGCACAGCGCTCTTTTGGAGTTCTGGTCATGGGTAAATCTGCCCTACACCTTTGCTCAGAACCCGCATCCCTGTGGTGCTGTCCCCTCACCCTCACTCTTACAACCAGATGTGCCTTTGATTTTCAAGACTGCCTTGCCTGCTCCCTTGCAGGGTTTATCCAGGGTGCAAACCCTGCTTGTTACACCTTTGTGCACTATAAATACAACTGTCTGCATCACAGAGGTAGGGGAAATAAAGGAAGAAGAGGGAGCATCTCTAAGAATTGTGTCTTCACTGCACTGCTGGAGTGAGTAATAACTTGAATCTTTACTTGACGTATAATCCAAAAGTCTCCAGTTTGAGATTTAAATAGAGCCTTAGGCACAAGCCAACTTCCATCAGCAGGGGCGGTTTGAAGTTGCAGGGATGCTGGCACTTCAGCTCACATGTAAAGCAAGTTAGAAAAATTCCAACAAAAGCTTTTCAGCAGAACTGACTGATTTGTTGATTTCAACAAAGTTCCCTTGGAATCCAGACAGGGTCTAGGTAGAGCCCTGCCTCTAAGTAGCTTTCAAAACCCCCCTGGTGCCCTGCCTGCTTACTTTCTTCACAGCCTGCATTGTCCTGGGACCAGGGACCCCATGTTCATGGCACTAGGGCAGCCCACCAGACAGATCGCCTCAGAGCTGAGAAACACAGTTTTCCCATTTGAAGAGAATTTTGAAAAGTTAGGGTTTTGTTCTTCATAAAAATATAACTATAGTCTGGAATATCAAAATCTTTGATGAACTGGAATGACCTTTCCCTAACCAGGTCCAGTAATAACACCATGCAGATTCAGCAGCTGGAGTTATAAACAAACAATGACTTATTTGTTTCTAATCCCAATGCTCACAAACTGGCCTGGCACAATTGTTGCAGGGAGGATAAGCCCTGACTGCAGGAAGAAGATAAAAAGATGAACAGAAACAGACCAGCAAAACAATGAGCTCGTTTACACATGATGCTACGTCACTGTAGCAATGCACTATGGAGATGCAGCGTCTGCAGGCAAAAACTGTGATGCCACGGCTATGTCACTGTAGCGATATGCTCCCTCGGTACAGCACATTGCAACCACGACACAGTGGCTAAAAATAACCATGCACCGCTGGCACAGTGCAGTACAGGCTGTTACTTCCAATAGGAAGTACTAAATGATGGCACAATAACAACAGCGCCATAGGGGCACGTGTAGATGTGCCCAGTAAGTTGTAACTCAGATTTCTTGTGTACAGTGGAAGGAACAACATTCCTGTAGAGATAATGATTTGGACTCAGATTTCAGCTCTTCTGCTACATTGAGGGTTGCTGGAGTTTTGATAATAGGCGTGGCCCATTATAGAAAGACGCACTAATTATAAAACCAGGCCTATATTTTTGTGCCTTAGCTGAAATTTTTAAAGGAAGTTTCTAAACCTAAATAGAAAACCTTAGGATTTCAGAAACTGGCTTTGTGAAGACAGAATTGTCATTCTTCCATCTGGCTTGCACATTCTCTTTTGTCTATTCACTTCTGTGGTATGGGCTTCTCTTTCTCTTTTTTTCCTAGAGAGAAAAAGATCTGGCCCACTTCTGTCCCTAGGTGGTGTGTATGAAACAGAGACACATGCAGCCACCCTATCATCTTTTGACATCCCTTCCTCCATGCATGTCCACTCTATTACTGTCCCCTAATACACCTCTCTGGACCTCTCCAATAGGTCTGGAGGACCAGGGCTCTATAATCACTCCACAGCTTCTATAGATCTTCTGCCCTTTCTTTTAAAGTTTTCTTTAACTTTCTTTCCTTCTGTTTTACTAGTCAGTTCTTCAAGTTCTTTGCTAGATTCCCAATCAATACTCTTAAAAAAAAATCCATATAGAATCCATGAGCCAAAGTCCTCCATAGAGAAACTCCACTGAAAACGGTGAAATTTAACAGGTGTTGAACTTGGCTTTAACAATTTTAAAAATGGGTTACATCTTATACCGCATGATCCCAACCTGTTCCAGGTGAGCTCTAAGAACTCCTCATGTCTTGGCTCCTATGTTTTTCCAACTACCAGTGCCAGTCTAAGTGCCTCTAAAAGACCTTCTTTGGAATCAAAACACTTGCTGTGTCCTAAAGACGAAGAGAGGGTCTTGTTTTGGGTAGTATATATGTAGTTTTGTGGTTTGGCCAGAAGGAGGCCCAAATGTAGCATCTAGCAGTCATTGTTAAAGTACAGTAATTTATACTTCATACTTGGTAGTTATAGTCTTCACCTGCAGATCTTTAAGCCTCGTGCAGAGATTGATAGGCATTATCATCCCAGTTTTAGAGTTCAGAAATGGGAGAGCAGAGAATGAATAATAGGACTCTAATCACACCTGAAATCAATGGCATATCAGAATTTCACAGAAACAGAATACAGAGCTTTACTGTAATATACATAATAAAGTAACATTTAGAGTTCTGTTTGTTTCTTTTTCCACATGTCAGGAGCATACAGTCTTACCAAGGTACTTTCAACATTACAGGGTTTGCTTATGTGCCAGTTTAAGGTAATAAAATATTACAGAAATGTTCTTCATGTTTCATCAAGCAGAGGAAGAAATAAGCTTTTATTAATCTTCTCCCCTCCAGGCTCCTCACAACCAAATATTTGATAACAAGGATTTTATTTTTCCCCTAAGCAGCTTCTTCTGACATTGGAAAACTGTTATTTCAACTTTCTGGATCACACTCTCACATTTCCATCTGTATCCCTAATTTTTGTTTGGAACAAATCCTGCTGTGTCCGACCCTTACCAGTTTTGGTTTAAACCTAGAAAACTTGAATTGACCTGTTTAACTTGTACCAAATTAAAAGAAAGCCATTGGGAGGAGCATTTTTCAAATGGTGCAAGTCTTACTCTTATTTGCAATCTTAAGACTTTAATTAGGTCAATGTGATCTTATCAAGTTCTCAGTGGCCATGTCTACAAGTCATTAGTGCACTGTAATTATGGCACATTAAGTTTAATACCTGTAATAACAGGTACCTGTCATAACAGGTACTAAACATAATGCGCCACAATTGGCGCAACTGCACAGTAGTGCCAGTGCATGCTTTTTTGTGATACTAATGCACAGTAGACTAATTCTACTGTGCATTAGCACATTTTTGCCTGCTGCACTAATGCACAGTAGAATTAGTCTACTGTGCATTTAGCATCATGTAGACACGCCCAGTTATGATGAAATAAGCCCTACAGTCAGTGGTAGAGTTCCAGTGTTGGATTGGACCTTAAGAGGAGAATAGAGCCCAACAGTTACCAGCCTGTAGGCCCTTCCTGTGGAGTACTTTGGGTGTGTGTGTGGGGGGGTGGGAGGGGGGGTGGGGGAAAGGGAGGTCCTGGAAGAAGCTTGAGTGCATTATAGCTTACACCAGATTTTTTTAAATTGCCAAACAGGTGTTCATCTGCCTAGGAAACGTATCAGTGTTACTGAACAGCACTACAGGGCTTCATATAGCCATTCAATTTCTCCTGGGAGAGCTGCTATACAGATGTTCAGTTTTTTCTCCCAGAGTCGAAATGGATGATCCAGGAGAAAAATAACCTGGAAATCACCAGGGTTAAATCATTCCCAGGAACATTTCTCCTGGCAGAGTAAATGTCTGTACATGCTGCAGCTTCTCTCAAAAGAGAACATAGTTCCCTAACATGCCCTCTCTTCCCCTCTCCCAACCAAAGGAGACATTGTGTCACTTGCTAGACTCTGCTGCTTTAGTAGGGAGCAGAACATGCCCTTTTTCACATTCCCCATATTGTACTGCAGAGAAACACAGGTAGTCTGAGTCAGTCAATCAGGGTTGCCCTATACATTGATACCATCTGTCACCAGGGAGCCTAAACTAAGGGAGCCTGCAGAGCATTAGGAGCTGTGTGGTAGACAGCTCCCCCTTCTGACTGCACAGTTTCAGCATTGCAAGCTGTCTGCTCTTCATGGCCTCAATGTTCAAATGTCTGTACACACAGCTCTGGGTAAGCTTTTCTACCAGGAGAACAAGTCTGGGAGAATTTGCCCAGATTATTTTAATGTGTATATACAGCAGGGGTGGGCAAAATGTGGCCTGCGAGCCAAATGCAGGCTACCAGGCCATTCTATCTGGCCTGCGGGGCCCCTAAAAAATGTAGAAAATTAATATTTATCTGCCCTGGCTGCCTGTCATGTGGCCCTTGATGGCTTGCCAAAACTCAGTAAGCGGCCCTCCGCCCAAAATAATTGTCTGCCCCTGATATACAGCCTTAATATGCTAAGGCAGCTTCCAAGCCTCTAAACACAAAAGTTCCAACTTGAGCATTATGAAGGACCAATGTTCTATTTCCCTCACCCAACAGTGATTGCATGAATTCAAGAATTCATTTAATCTTCAGTTACATGTACATTAGACTCTAATATGAATGTGTGGCAGCCTACCTGTGGGTGCTTGCCACTTTAATGGTCTGAGCAGACCATGAGGCAGCCTGCAGATGTCTACAGAGTCAATCAGGTAGTCACTTGACAGCCGGCAGGCTGCTTGATTGGAGCAGGGCTGCGTGGCCTCAGTATAAGGGGCTGGGGGAGTAATAGTGGATTTGGATGCCATATGCAAGTCATGGGATACAGTAAAGGGGAGGTTGGAGCTGTGTATTTCATCCTTGGCATCAGGGCATGAAACGGATAGCCTTCCGGGGGGAATCAGGATGGACTGTCCTAGAAAAGTGGAAGGGCTGGTACTGTGACTGGCCCCGGGATGGCCCCCTGTCACAGAATGGATGTTTTCATTGGTATAAATGGTCCTGGTGTTTTGCATGGAGCTAAACACATACGTAACTACTTACAGAGTTCAAGCCTTAGTTACTTGCTGGTGAGATTTTTAACATGTGTTTCACAGTGGTTTTGGGTTTTGGCAGTTAGAATTCATTCAGTGCTTAAGTTACAGAAATGATAACTAATTTTCTTTTAAAAATAAAACTTTTTAAAAAAACTTTGCTGGAATAAAAACAGGCTATTCAATGAGAGGAAAACCTAAGGCTATAGTTTCAGTGAGACCTAGAGTAAAACTTTGGTAGTCTTTCTATTTCATTTTTAGGGTAAACATGAAGTCAATGAGAGGAAAGACCTAGAAATCAAGTCTATTATGGTGAGGAAAAATAGCCAAAGTACCTGAAGAGTACTTGTGAGTGAGACTGAAGGTTAAGACTCTGTAGGTGTGCTTAAGAGCTGGAGAAAATAATCACACTGGTGTGATGAAAATGTTTTCTTAACTGGAAGATGGATTTCCTCACACCTTTCTTCCAGCAGGAGATTAACTATTGTCGCCAGAAGCAATTTGTGTCCATGCGCACATGCACATACTCTCTTAAGACGATTTTCCCCTTAGATTGCACAGCATGACCAAAACCTCAACCCCTATCTGACAAAGCCAAATTTAATATTTAGCTTGAGGCAGACAAGATTCCTTGGGTGAATTTGATATATTTTATTAGACCAACCCAAATAGTTGGAGAAAAGTTATTAAGCAAGCTTTCGGGTTCAAAAACCCTTCGTCAGGCTAAGGAAGTGTCAGCAGTTGGCGTGTGCTCTTCCTGGATGGAATGAAAAGTAAACAAGCCAGGGGCTGGGCTGCGGAGTCAGTTGCCAGGCAGATTGTAATGTATCAAAAATCCAATGTCTATGTTTAGTCCCTGATCTCTAGTATCCAGGAGGTTGATGAAGTGGAGCTCATAGGCTCGTCTCTGGGAAGCGTTGTGTAAGTTTCCCTTGAGGATCAGAAATGAGAGATTGGAGAGAGAGTGGTCCTCCTGTGAGAAATGTGCCCCCACCAGTAATTGGGTATTTCTGTCTTTGATAGATTTCTGGTGTGCATTCATTCTGGTGCGCAGTTGTTGTTTGGTCTCTCCTACGTATTTTCCATCAGGGCATTTGGTGCATTGGATGAGGTATATTACATTTCTGGAGGTGCAGCTGTAAGATCCTGGGATGCTGATGGCTCTGTTGTGGGGTGTAGTAATAGTGGGGGTGGTGGAGATGTGTTGGCAGGTTTTGCATTTCTTGTCATGGCACAGTCTGGATCCTTTTGGTGTGTTCTGGGCTTGAGGAAGTTTGCTTCTGGTGATGAGGTTGGCGAGGTTCGGTGCTTGTTTGAAGGCTAGGATGGGTGGCTCTGGGAAGATCTTTTTAAGAATAGGGTCTCTTTCTAGTATGGGTTGCAATTGTCCTTGTTGGGTGAAAGCCTTTTTAAGATTGGTGAGGTGGCAATCCCGGGTGTTCTCTTCAGTACAGATGCGGTGGTATCTGAGGGCTTGGCTGTATATCACTGCTTTTTTGGTGTGTTTCGGGTGATTGCTGGTTCTGTGCAGATATGTATGTTGGTCTGTGGGTTTCTTGTATAACGTGGTCTGTATTTTACCCTTCTGGATACTGATCCTTGTGTCTAAAAAGGGGATGTTGGTGTTGGAGTATTCTAAAGAAAGTCGGATGGAGGGATGGTGACTGTTGAATTTCTGGTGGAACTCAATCAGAGATTGCAGGTTCTCAGTCCAAATGATGAAGATGTCATTGATGTATCTTAAGTATAGGAAGGGTTTGATGGTGCAGTTCTTGAGGAAGTCTTCTTCCAGGTGGCTCATAAAAAGGTTGGCATACTGTGGGGCCATTTTAGTGCCCATAGCTGTTCCCATCATCTGGAGGAAGTGTTGATTATTAAAAGTGAAATTGTTGTGCATGAGGATGAAGTGTATAAGGTCAGTAATATCTTTGGGCCTGTATTCTGAGTTGTAGTCTTGTTCCTGTAGCTATGTAAGCAATATTTAGCTTGAGACATTCAAAGATTTCTCTATCCTTCTAAAGCTGTTAGGAATACAAATCTAATGGTATAAAGAATATTATGAACTCCCCTCCCCCACTCCTCCAAACCCCCCCCCCAGAGTTGCAGTTTTGTTATAAGTAGACTTAAATGTCATCCCTGAAAATTCCAGTAGTTCTAACAGATTAGCTAAAATAAGAATGACAGTCAAGAAGCATTTTTGAATCTTAGTATTCTGATTTTTGACAAGGCAAGATTGTATCTGACCCAGCCTTCTTTTGTAAGAGTAGTTTTGGAGAAGGGAATACCATAGTTTCTTATGTCCTACAGTGTCAAGCTCACTCCTTACACATTCACATGACAAGTAATCCATATTGAAAGGCAGGCAGGCCACTTAATTACACTGCTCCTTGGGTAAAATGCCAATCAGATCACCTTCTTTGGAAGACTTATATCTGTAACCCTCAAAGAACCACTTCCTAGCATGACACAAGACAAAGCCATATTTTACCTTTTGCATAAGTATTCAAATTGAAAGAGGATGATGATCCCCATAAGTGTTAGTGCTCCATTACTAGCCATGAAAATTTTAGATTGCTATACAAATGAAACACGCATATATGCATGAACAATATTTTAGACAATAAAAACATGACATGCTAGAATATAAACATGTGCCTGTTTCTTTCTTACCTGTCTTAAGATATGTGAAAATATTAATGTCCAAGGCAGAAATGTTTCTTTCTCATCCTCTTATAGCAGTATGTAATATAATACAATGAAAAACTCATGGTTTTAATATTTTTGGGAGCCACTGTATTAACTCATAATTTTAAATTTATACTGAGCCTTCATTAAACTTGCCCTGATATTTAGCTAACATGAACAAATTGAATGACTATATGGATATCATTTTTTTTCATATCTATGGTAGTAATTTAACACTAAGCAGTAAGGACATCCCAGAATTTCATTAGCAGATACAAAACTGATGGAGACATAGGGCTTAAATGAACACCCTGGGTCTGAGAAACCGTACCATTTGTTGTATGTCATATAATCCCTTCCATAAAATTTACTGAGCTCCATCTTAAAAGTTGTCTTTTTTTGCCTCCACTAGTCAGATTAGACAAATCGGATTCCAGAACAGCTTTCCAGTGCTTAGGAACCTTTTTCTGACATCCAACCAAAATATATGCTTGGCATTTATATTAAATGTATTTATAGACAATATCATCTCTGCTCTTGTAGGCTGTAGACATGGTCAGTGATTGACAGACTACACTGACTAGTGTAGACTCCAGACCTAGTAAAAGCCTGAGTTATGAATGATATGTGCTTAAACTGATATACAATCAACAACCAATATGCTTGCAGTTAAATCATAGACAGTAGCCTGGGAAAGTAGAATAAGAATCTATTAATCAAGCCACTAATATTAAACTAGACTAAGAATGAGTAACTGCTTTTTGAAAGTGTGCCAGCAGCTAAAGGTAGCAACTGATGTTTTAGCTTTTGATAACAACTGAGTTGTATGTAGTCAGCTAAAATCCTATTGCACTAATAATGCTTCTTGCACTAATAATGCTTCTTTGTTAACCTGTTGTCAGCTTTGGCTTCTTTCAAGGGAATTATTCGAAGTTGCAGAAGTGTGGCTAAAGCAGGGCATAAAGCCTGTTGCAGAGGGATCCTTCGTAGAGGTTAGAACTTGCCTAGTCAGCAAAGTAAAAGAAACAGACAAGGAGCATTCCCATGTAGTGAGGGAAAGA
>NW_005842376.1:8867-10226 GCF_000455745.1 Alligator sinensis
CTCCCTCCTAGAAGTGTACTTTTCTCAAGGATACAGATCCCAGCTAATTGGCACCTTTCTAGTCCACAGGAAAATTGGTTCAGTCCAGTTCCCAAAGTTTCAGTTAAACAAACTTGAATAACACCAATCAGAATATTTATTTAAATAACCACATATAAATATTGGGTGTAAATGGGGAATCTTCAAAGAGACCTACGTAGTTATGTATAGAGACAAGTGCTTATTATTATGCTTTGGGGTATAATCAATAAAAGGTTGGGTTATAGCCTTGCCTTTTGCTTCCTTACCTGGCATGGGTGGTAGTAATGCTTTACGTGCTAAGTTGGAATGGAGGATCATTGGGAAATATGATTGTATCTTGATCTGGTATACAAAAAAGGTAATCAGTAAGAGAATACTGTGTTTAAATTTGCAAAGAAGTCCTGATTATAGATGAGCTGTAGTTTTGTCTCTCAAGAGACTGAATGGTGCCAGTTATTGGTAACATTGTCAGGGCACTTGTACATGTGATGGTGGAGCCATGTACACATGACAAAAAGTGATGAGAAATCGTCATTTGTCTAATATAATGGCATCACCATGTATTTGTGCATGATTTTGTTTTGTGTAAAAAATTTACTTAAGCATGGCAACTTAGACGACCCCCAGTGTATTTTAGTTTGATTGGAGCAAATTGTCCTGTTGTGGATAAAAAAAATTGTGCATGTGTACATGTCTGATGGCTGGAGAAGGCAGTGGGGATGGTGGACAGGGTGCTGGAAGCCTGGGCAGGCTCATAGAAGCTCAGGCTTGGCGAGCTTTCAGCGCCCCGTGCACTATCCCTACCACCTTCACCAGCTGCCAGTACACCCAGCTGCCCTCCTGCCACCTTCCCAGGCTGCACCAGGGGCAATCCAGCCCATTCCTGGGCAATTTGAGGTGGTGGGAAGGTGGCAGGGACAGTGCACCAGGCGGTGGAAGCCCACCAAGCCTGAGCTTCCCCAAGCGTGCCTGGGCTCCCAGCACCCCATGCACTGTAGTATTGGGCCAGGTTCTGCCTGTGAGCTGAGGCAGAACCGGCCCAGCTAGCACCGTGCCCAGGGGGTACCACCACTGTGGAGGGAAGCACTGGGTCCCCCTGCAGCTCAGGGGCTGTACAGCCTGGTGGCAGCTTGCAGAAGCAGGCTCCGTCAGAGGGAAAAAAAAAAACAGTGAGGGGTCTGCTTTTTTTTTCTGGCAGAGCCTGCTTACCTCTCCCTTGGTCAGACTATTTAGCCCCTGAGCTGCAGGGATGGGGTGCGGCATGGACACGGTGCTTCCCTCCACAGGCTGCTAGTGGGAGGGGGCTACGTAGGGGGTGCTGCTGCAATGGAGGGAAGG
>NW_005842376.1:11507-13933 GCF_000455745.1 Alligator sinensis
GAAAGAGACAAGAAGTTCTCCCTCCTAGAAGTGTACTTTTCTCAAGGATACAGATCCCAGCTAATTGGCACCTTTCTAGTCCACAGGAAAATTGGTTCAGTCCAGTTCCCAAAGTTTCAGTTAAACAAACTTGAATAACACCAATCAGAATATTTATTTAAATAACCACATATAAATATTGGGTGTAAATGGGGAATCTTCAAAGAGACCTACGTAGTTATGTATAGAGACAAGTGCTTATTATTATGCTTTGGGGTATAATCAATAAAAGGTTGGGTTATAGCCTTGCCTTTTGCTTCCTTACCTGGCATGGGTGGTAGTAATGCTTTACGTGCTAAGTTGGAATGGAGGATCATTGGGAAATATGATTGTATCTTGATCTGGTATACAAAAAAGGTAATCAGTAAGAGAATACTGTGTTTAAATTTGCAAAGAAGTCCTGATTATAGATGAGCTGTAGTTTTGTCTCTCAAGAGACTGAATGGTGCCAGTTATTGGTAACATTGTCAGGGCACTTGTACATGTGATGGTGGAGCCATGTACACATGACAAAAAGTGATGAGAAATCGTCATTTGTCTAATATAATGGCATCACCATGTATTTGTGCATGATTTTGTTTTGTGTAAAAAATTTACTTAAGCATGGCAACTTAGACGACCCCCAGTGTATTTTAGTTTGATTGGAGCAAATTGTCCTGTTGTGGATAAAAAAAATTGTGCATGTGTACATGTCTGATGGCTGGAGAAGGCAGTGGGGATGGTGGACAGGGTGCTGGAAGCCTGGGCAGGCTCATAGAAGCTCAGGCTTGGCGAGCTTTCAGCGCCCCGTGCACTATCCCTACCACCTTCACCAGCTGCCAGTACACCCAGCTGCCCTCCTGCCACCTTCCCAGGCTGCACCAGGGGCAATCCAGCCCATTCCTGGGCAATTTGAGGTGGTGGGAAGGTGGCAGGGACAGTGCACCAGGCGGTGGAAGCCCACCAAGCCTGAGCTTCCCCAAGCGTGCCTGGGCTCCCAGCACCCCATGCACTGTAGTATTGGGCCAGGTTCTGCCTGTGAGCTGAGGCAGAACCGGCCCAGCTAGCACCGTGCCCAGGGGGTACCACCACTGTGGAGGGAAGCACTGGGTCCCCCTGCAGCTCAGGGGCTGTACAGCCTGGTGGCAGCTTGCAGAAGCAGGCTCCGTCAGAGGGAAAAAAAAAAACAGTGAGGGGTCTGCTTTTTTTTTCTGGCAGAGCCTGCTTACCTCTCCCTTGGTCAGACTATTTAGCCCCTGAGCTGCAGGGATGGGGTGCGGCATGGACACGGTGCTTCCCTCCACAGGCTGCTAGTGGGAGGGTGCTACGTAGGGGTTGCTGCTGCAATGGAGGGAAGGACCAGGACCCCCCCACAGCTCAGGGGCCATTGGCACCTCACCCCCCGGACATGGGAGAGGCAGGCAGGCTCTGCCAGGAAAAAAAAAAGTGGGCCTCTTGTTGCTCCCCCCTCCTGCAGCAGAGCCTCCTCGCAGGGGGTGGAGGAGGGCGTGAGTTACTGGTGGTCTGACACTATTCCATCACAGTTGACTTCAGAAGGGCCAACTTCAATGAGCTTAGGAGACTAGTGGGGGAGGCACTGAGGGCCCAGAAGGTAGAGGAGATGGGAGCCCACGAGGGATGGTCATACCTTAAGGGGGTGATCCTCCAGGCCCAAAGGATAACAGTCCCTGAGAGAAGCAAGCGGGGTAAGAGTGCTCAGAAACCCCCTTGGCTCAGCAAGGGCATTCAGCAATGCCTGATGTCTAAAAGGGAGATGTACAACCAGTGGAAGGGAGGAACTATCACTAAGGAGAAGTACTCCTCCTTGACCCAGGAGTGTAGGAGGGCTATTAGGAAGGCCAAGGCAGAGATGGAACTCAGGCTAAGGACAACAAAAAGTCCTTTTTCAAGTACATTGGGAGCAAGAAGAGGGCATCAGGCAATGTAGGGCCCCTGCAAGACACAAATGGTAATCTGGTGGCCACGCCAGACAAGAAAGCTGATATTTTTAACAGTTTCTTTGCCTCTGTTTTCCTGAACAGGGACCAGGATATCCCACCTACCAGAGGTAGGGAAAATCTTGGGGATAGCTCTATTAAGCCTTCAGTCACTTCAGATGTAGTGCAGGATCTTCTGGAAGGATTAGACATTTTTAAATCTGTAGGTCCAGATGCCCTCCACCCAAGCATGTTGAGGGAGCTGGCAGGGGTCATCGCAGGGCCTTTGGCTCAGCTCTATGAGCATTCGTGGTCATCTGGCCAGGTGCCAGGGGATTGGAAACTGGCTAATGTGGTCCCTATTTTTAAGAAGGGGAGGAAGGAGGACCCAAGTAATTATAGGCCTGTAAGCCTCACCTCGGTGCTCGGGAAGCTCTTGGAGAGAATCATCAAGGAGCACATCTGTGGGGG
>NW_005842376.1:14633-50158 GCF_000455745.1 Alligator sinensis
CCTGTTCAGCCTCAGCAAGAGGAGGCTGAGGGGGGGACCTGGTGGCTGCCTACAAGCTCATCAAGTGGGATCAACAGCAAATAGGCAGAGCTCTTTTCTTCCCAGCACCACCTGGGGTGACGAGGAACAATGGTCATAAGCTGATGGAGAATAGGTTTAGGTTGGAGATCAGCAGGCGATACTTTACAGTTAGGGTGGCCAAAATCTGGAACCAACTTCCCAGGAAGGTGGTCCTCGCCCCTACCTTGGGCATATTCAAGAGGAGGTTGGATGATCACCTGTCTGGGGTCTTGTGAACCCAGCATTCATTCCTGCCTGTGGCAAGGGGTCAGGCTAGATGATCTGTTCAGGTCCCTCCTGACTCTAGCTACTATGATACTATGATACTATGACAGTTACTGAAGCCCCTAACTTTTCATCTGAATTCTGGGTGTCAAAAATGCTGTTCAAAGATGAGTTGGTAAACAGCAACATAGAAAGGTATTTACAGAAGTGCTCTGTGTACATTTTACAGTGCTGTAATTTAGGGCACAGAAGTGACAATTTTTGCCTGATCTAGCCATAGAAACAGTCTATAGCAGTGTTACTATGACAGTTACTGAAGCCCCTAACTTTTCATCTGAATTCTGGGTGTCAAAAATGCTGTTCAAAGATGAGTTGGTAAACAGCAACATAGAAAGGTATTTACAGAAGTGCTCTGTGTACATTTTACAGTGCTGTAATTTAGGGCACAGAAGTGACAATTTTTGCCTGATCTAGCCATAGAAACAGTCTATAGCAGTGTCCAAAACACTAATGCACAGCTGCAGACAGGGTGGTCGGGTGAAAATCTGACCCCTCATTGCATGAGGGGTCAGATGAAGATGTTTCAAAACAGAATGTCTTCTGTAACTTGTGTCTGTGCTGCCTCCCGGCTTTGAGCTGTTTGCAAAATGGGAGTGGGGAAAGGGAGGGAGGGGAGTTTGGTTTGGGTTTTATTCAGCCCTTGCTGGAGAGTAGGGCAGGTGTATTGGAGCTCTCTCGAGGTGTGGGGCTCCAATTCACCCATTGTACCCTCCAGCGCTGGCTGGGGAACCCCTAGAATGTGCTCCCTCTACTCTCTTTCTCCCCTCCCATTCTGAAAACTTTGCAGCCTTGCAGGGAGGAGGGGCCATTGCTAGGGGAAACTGGCTGCAGCCAGCAACTAGATTCCTCTCCTCCCTTGAACCAACAGTAAACTTCTGTTTGGCTTGGGTAATCATTGTAACTCAGAGAGCATCCTGCAAAGCATTCTTAGTTATAGTGGGGAGTTGTACTTCTGTCTGCACCCTTGGAGCATTTTTTATAGCATTATAAAGTTACAGCGCTCTTGAACATGACAGAAGTGCAGTGTTTGGTGGGTAGGGGAAGGTGGAGCCTTAAGCCTTCCTGCACTTTCCAGGCGAGGAGGCAGGAGGTACGCCACAGCCTCCTGGGGCTTCTCCACTGGTCAGAAATTAAAAAGTAAATTATACTGTCTGTAGAACAGGATCTGATCCTTTATGTATATGGCTGATTTAATGTAGAGTTAGGTCATAGTGGTGTTGTAGTCATGATGGTGCAGGGAGTATGCAAATAGGTTTGTTTGGTAATTTGTTTTGTTAGACCAGCTATATAATTGATAATATCCAATGCACAAAGCCATGTCATTCAGCTCGTGGGGCCCCCTACAGGTCCAGAAATTTGGTGGTGGAGGAGAGTTAGCAGCATTAATTGTTCACAGAGCTGTAGCAATTAATGCTGTTCCTGTGGCGGGCCAGTAGGGGGCGCTCCTGCATTGAGCCACCTACCTCCCTGTGCCCGACCACTTTCCAGGCACCAAGTGCCTCCCTGAGGGCGCCTCATGTCTGGCCGACCCCCTTCCTGGAGCACACCCACTAGCCTGGGGGTAACACTGCTACAACCCAGGGATGGGATTGATTCTGGCTCTGTGCACCCTCAAAAATACAGGCCTAGTAGCCCTCGAGGGTACTTGATTCACTTCAAGAACTTGGGATGCTTCCCTCAGTTGGAAGCACAGGTAGTGGTCTCCCTTAGTCAGCCGAACCAAGGGGACCCTAAGACATAATCTAGACCCACTCCCAATAAGTCTCCCATGCTAGGTACAAAGGAGAGCTTTACTGGTTACAAGGGGTAGGGCTGGAATAGGATACAGGGTAGAGCAATATCAGAGAAATCCCATACAGCAAACTCCCATGGCTGGGTAACTTTTGATCACGCATCTGAGTTACTGCAAGCTGTATATCTAGTTAGATCTCAGGTAGCTTACTCACAGGTATCACCCAGAGGCAGGTGGAGATTCCCTCTGGAGGCAGGTAGTTCCTTGATCATGAGTTTTGAGAGTGAGAGCAAGTTTCAGATGGTTCAGCTCTTCTCTCTCTCTGAGTCTCCTCGTGGCTGCTGCCCCCTCCTCCTGGGCAGTCGTTAACTTATATAGCCCTTATGACCTCATTTACCTGGTCCAGTGGAGGCCAGTACCTGTTGGCTGTCAGCCAACCAATTTGAAATGCATCACTAGTTGCCGTGCAGACTGGCAGTTCCTAGCCCACCAGGGACCAAGCCCCTCACCCAGGTATGTGATGCCAGTCATGTAGGCAGAGGGAGCAGGTTCCCCCCTCCCTCAGGAATGTATCCAGCTCAGGTTACCTAAAGAGATAGGGTAAGGTGTACACCCTCTGCAGGGCCCATCTTAACCAAATTGTCACAAAGCAGAGTTTTTGGGGAGAAACAGAGGTGGCCTTCTGTCACCTACTCCCTCCCCCACCAAATTTACAGACCTTTAAGGATGCCTGTGGTTCAGATGACACTGCTCCATGTACCAGTGTGTGGACTCATGCTGCTGCCAAGTTTGGCAGTGGACCCATGGACTTTACTCATAGACTGACCCTGTCCCATTCATCCAGCCCACAGGGCCAGATAAGTTGAGCACCACTGGGCTATGCCATGTCACCAATATCCAACCAGGAGACCTGTGCTTTTGTGTCTTCCCAGCTGGTAACATGCAACATCTACAAGCATGTAACTTCTTGTCATTCCAGCCAGTAAATGTGTTGTTATTAAGATATCAAAATCTCTTTGAGCTTTTGCTGTTTTTTATAACCAGGCAGGGGCTTTCTGAAGCTGACTAAAACAATGTTTTATTTTCTTAACTGATCTATAGATGGTGCCTTCATCTTAACATTCTGCCACTTGCATTTTCTTTAAATTGCAGCATGTGGCTGACAGTGAGCATATGTTTCTACAACCCACATGGTTGTCATGAGAATATTCTCTATAAAATAATTCCTAAAAAACCTAAACAGCCTTATCACTAAACAACCATGCTGACATAAATATATTTAATAGGTTTTAGAACTGTATTTCTAATCCCCAGAAATCATGTTACTTTCACTTAAATTTGTCATGTGTACATATAAAACCTTTGCCATACTGATTTGTATCAGAAGATTTCACATTACGTTTGAAGGTGGAGGGAGGGAGAAGAGATTTGTTGTTGCCTGCAATTTGGGCAGATTGAATTAATTGACAGGAGAGCTGTATTCTCAACATTAGCTTCAGCCTGGGAGAAATTTGTACCAGCTATTTTGCTGGAATATAAATATTAATTTACAGTGAAACAGATAATGCCCTGTTTTTTGGGGGCCAATAGATAAACAAGTCTGTGATCTACACATATCACTACATAAAGTGTATACTAAATGGTTTATTTGATATAGCTAGAGCAGGCTAATTTGATTTTATATGAACTTGTAATTGAATTTATTTATAGATATGCTTTGCTTTTGCTGAGCAATTTAAACAATAAGATGCATGAAGTGGAAGTCCTTGTAGTTTGGACAGTTTTTTTGCAAACCTGAGAAGTTCAGGGAAAAATACAAAAGGAAAATTTGCATATGTCTACACGCTAGTAGCAGCATGTCTGAGACAGGATAGCTCCAAGTACAATGCCTGATCCCACTTATGTCCTTCCAGCCTGGAAATACATCAGTGACATTGTCTGAGCTTTCCCCCTGCAGCCATTCTAGAGATACCAGTCTCTGATGCATTTGATTGGGCCTCTTAGTGTGGCCTCACTGGCATAGTGCCATGTTTGGAACATGCCAAGGACATGCTGTGACCACGGTGTAATCATATACCTTGTGCCCCCATAGCTAGTGGGCTCACAACATGCCTGGAAGTGTCCTGCCACAGCTGATATCTGAACAAGATGGCTTCTGTCTCCAAAACCAGACTTCTCTAGCAATTGTTCCAGATCTTTGGCCTGTAGTAAAGATTGTCAGCCAATCATCTTGGAGGCTGACCATCTCCCTGTAAGAAGTAGATGTGGCTGAGAAGTGGATTTTCCACTTCACAGTTTTTGAGGTGTTTAAGAAAAATGTTATTCCCGAAGCATGAAAAAAATCCAACACTTAGAGGTTTTCATACAAGTAAAAGCTGCAGACTGTTATGGTTTGGAGACAATATACTTTTCCTGCAGCAAAACTTCACTGTTTCTAGAATCCTATTTGGTATCCTAAAAGCTGGGAGAGTCCAGAGTTCCTGGTGTCTGCTTGGTAGGATGCTGAGAAGCAGAGAGTCTGAATGCCTTCGGCACCCAGCACAGCAGCACTCAGCGTGATAAACTGCCAAGGAGCTCCCTTCCAGGCAGGCTGCCAAGGAGCCAGGGAAGCTTCAGCTCCGCACCCAGTGTGTTTCTGGGGAAGTAAGCAGGCAGTCAATGCTGGAAGAATTTTTCTTGAGCTTGTTTGTTAAGAAGAATTGGATTTCTTTAAATCCTGATGAAGCTAAAGGGATATTTAAAAATATCCTTTTTCTAATTATTTGCTTTTATTTTTTTGTAATGCAATGATCAGGTGAAATTTTTAATTCTAGAAATGTACTGATCAGTGGTTGTGCATGTGTAATTCTGAGACTGGAAAGAGAAGGTAATTGCTGAGAATAACCCATCACCTCTGATGAAGGGACTGTACTTCATGTTTAACAAACAGGAAAGGGATCACAGTATAGCAGCACTTAACTGAAGTAGTTCTTCATATAACATTGCAGCCTAAGATTCCTTAACTCCTTGCAATGAGTAAATAGAGATTGCTATTCACTCTGCTATTCAGTTATGCATACACCTACCTACAGCACTTTCAATTTCAGCTGTTAGTCTAGTAGATGTCCTTGTTTTTTATCAAATAGTATAGAGACAATCCCATGAAATACTGAGATTTCAAATAAGCCAGCCAATCAAATCTTCCTCCCTTTAGCCACAGGTGCCACTAATCCTTTTGTTCTTGCTCTTTTCAGTCCATGAGCTCTCAGAATTCAGTACTGACATTTAGAAATGCAGAACTCTAGAACTCTTGGTGCAGAAATGATACCTTTTATTAGCAGTGCTGTAGCAAGGAAGGGGTGAGCGGGATGACCGCCTCAGGTGCCAAAGCGAATGGGGGCCAATAGGCACTGACACCAGCTGGGGCAGGGCAGAGGACAGAGCTTTGAGCGGCTCATGTTGGGGGGCATGGGGACAGGGGATGGGCATCTCCAAAGGCAGCTAAAGGCCAGAGCTAATGGGGTTCAGCCCCCCACAAATGCAGGACAGTGGGTAGGGCCCCAAAGCAGCCCAGCCACAGGCTCCAGGTGGCTGCTGCAGGGGTGGAGAGGTGCGCACACGCAGCCAGGATCGCAGCTTGGCATGTGGATCACTGGCTGCCCAGCACGGCAGGCAAGTTTCAGTTCTTTCTGTGAAGGGGAAGGGGGTGGGGGGGCAGATTGAGGCCCCCATGGCGAGGGAGGGAGTGGGGCAGAGGCAGGGGCTTGGGGGAATGGGGCCCCAGCTGGGCCAGGTGGTAGGACAATCAGAGCCTGGATGGCTCATCCAGGGGCATGGGGGACTCATGCTGCTATGTGCACCTTGGTGGAGGCCCAGGGGGAACATACCCCCCTGATCTGTGCGCAGAGTGGAGGCAGCTGCCACTGCGTGCTGGGCTCTGCACCCTGCTGCTGCTGCCTTGGGAGTGCTGTGATGCCATGTGCCTGCTGCTGCTGGGCTGTGCCATGCACCCTGACCTACCTGGTGGCAGGATGCATATGGCATCATGCAACTCTGGAGGCAGCAGCAGCGGCAGCAGGTAAGTCTGTGGGGGAAGGGGTGTGGGGGGAGGAGAAAGGACTCAGCCCCCACAATAAATTTTTCTCCTTCCACCTATGGGTAGCTCCCACCACTGCATGCATGCCTGGGCAAGCATGGCAGGGCATGTGCCCCTGGATCTGTGAGCAGGGCAAGGGCGGGCTGCCACTGCGGGCTTTGCCCCCGGCACCAAACTTCATTGCTATGGCACTGTTTATTAGAACAACTAAGAGAATGCAAAAAAATTATCTCTCTGCTAGTCTCTTAGCTTAAAATCCCATATGCTGAACGGACTCTGTTGTATAAAGCATCTAAAATGCTGTAGCTGCA
This sequence comes from Alligator sinensis, assembly GCF_000455745.1. Classification (NCBI taxonomy): domain Eukaryota; kingdom Metazoa; phylum Chordata; order Crocodylia; family Alligatoridae; genus Alligator; species Alligator sinensis. The sequence goes on from NW_005842376.1 coordinate 21,097, forward strand.
ATTTTAAGACCAAAGTGTTTTCAGAAGTCTTATATTCCTTTTATGAACTTTTTCAACTTCAGCTATCTCGTAAGACCTAAAGTACTTTCTATTTCATAACTAATTCTTGGAGTCTAGCTCTGATGCCTTTATAAGGACAGCTTCCTTTTCCACAAGTGGTACAAGTTTTTTATAGACCTATTAAAATTTCACTTTAACTTTCTACAGTGGTGTACCGAAGGGGAGAGGAAGTAAAGGGCCATGGCCCCTGGGTGCCGGCTGGGGGGGGGGGGGGGGGGGGGCACGCCGGCTGGAGAGGCCGGGGGGGCTGGAGCCCCCGGGGTGCCTCCCGCGTTTTGTATGTCGCCCACCCACCTGCCCAGCTGTTTATGGGCTTCTTTTGCTGTTCTGGCCAGAAATTCTGGCGGCTGCCTCTCCCCCCATGGCCAGTTTACCATGCTGCTAATTCTGCCACAGAAGTGCTGTGGGGCAGGAGGTGGGGCTCTGCACAGGCTGGTTTGCCTTGGGACCCACACCCTGCTCAGATAGTCCCAGAGGGGTGGTGTAAATGCAGGCATTGGTCCCCAGGTGCTGGAGACCCACGGGACACCACTGACTTCCTAGGTGAAACTTAGTTGCTAAGCTTTTCTTCACCAGTACAGGGAATTCTTGTGCATCAAGGACACCCAGTAACAAAAACTGAATGGTCTCTCATTAAATTACTAATGCTTTACAATAAACAAGTAAAGCCTGATTTAAATCAGAGTTAGCAACTAATTCTTCTTCCCCTATATCCCTCCTCCCGGAGCTTTAAAATCAAACTTTACAGCTCTTCTCAGCTTTGCAGACTTGGGTAACTCGACTGACCTCTTATATTTATCCAATGTCTTAATGGTGTGCCTGAAATATTCTGTACATCATTGTTTGCAATTACTTTAGCTAGAGTTTCATTCATACTTAATTTGGTGTTATTGCCAACAAATCATTTCTGTCATCAAGTTTTGAATCCATTTTAACACTAGGGTTTGAAGATAGTCTATAGAATGGAGTTCCCTTTAGGTATCTGAAATTCAGCTGCTCACTTTTCATATTCCCTTTGCTTCTTAACTAGTAACCTTTCCAACCTTTTTCTGCTTTCTTTCCTCCTCTCATGATGTACCTCTAACCTCCACAAGTGGTCTCCCACACCTTGAAAATGAAGACTGCAAATAAGTTCTTCTACTGATTAGTTGATTAGAAGTTTAGGAAACATGATTTATGAGAAAAGGTTGGAAGAACTGAGATTATTTAGTCTGGACTGGATAACAGTTTTCAGATACTAGAATGGTGATTATAGAGATAAACTATGGTGACAAACTACTCTCTCTGCCCACAGGAGACATGGCAAGAAATAATTGTTTTCATTTGCAACAAGGGAAAATCAGGTTAGATATTAGGAAGAACCATTTTTAACTATGAGGGTAGTTAAGTATTGGAACAGGTTACCTTGAGAGGATGTCGAATATTTACCCCTGGAAGTTTAAACAAATATTTGTCTAGAATGAGTCAGACAGGGCTGATCTTACCTTGAGCTAGAGGGTTGACCTTATGATCACCTCCTGAGTTCCTTTCCTATTTTTCTATGGTTGTATTTGTTTTTTCCATTGCTTTTACTCCTAGGCAGATTTTGTAGTTTAATGTCAGTGACGTATCAATTAGTACTACAGTCGTGCATTATAAGCGATGGGCACAAAAGTGTCTAGTTCATCTCATTTCAATGGAAGCCAGGTAGTAAGTTGCAAACAAGCAGCATCTGTTCTGATGATGGAAAGGAGTATTTGGAGTGGAAAGTCTTCAACCTCAAGGGAAAGATAAGGAAGAAGTATTTCTTTGCATGGCTATTGTATGTAGGACACCAATGGAAGGAGTAACAATAGCGTGTCTAAAACTGTGGGCTGGGAGAGAAGGAAAACAATTTCCTGATAGATGAGCAGGAATTGAGTGAGATGTTGTATGTACCTGAACCTAAAGAACCTACAATTAAGCTATTTCCAGTGAAAGGTGAATTATATACCTCAGTTTCTATTGGTTTTATGTCAAGGTACCTGTAAAGAATGCATATTCTATTAGAGTTTTGAATCCTCTTTACCTGTGAACGTTATATTTTTTCTCATATTCTGCTGCTTTTTCTTTTTTAAGGCAGAGCTTTGAGATTCCAAATCACTCTTAGAGCATATGCTACAGTAAGGCAGATACCTTTGTTGTCCTGGAACTGAGCCTCTCCAAGCCTCAGATAGTTCTTTTGCTCGGAAAAAGGAACATTAACACTGGCTCTCCGATTATAATGCAACTCAGCTTCATTTAGTTGTGCTCCTGTTCTGCTGTTCATGTCAATCAATTCTATGTTGTCCCTAGGCTATACTTTCTGTTGTCCAATTTGTCAGGTATTTACCCAGCGAGTTAACTATATCTAGAGCGTATTCTAAACCTTTCCTCTTATTAAGTCTGGGCAGCCTGCAGTTTACTTCTGGCTGACGAAAGTGTCACCTGTTAGTGAGGTACCTCAAACCAAAGTGTGTTGAGTTTTATTGTTTTTGTATCTGTACATCCTATAGTATTTGATATAAAAATAATTTTGATATATCTTTATATTTCAGCTAAGGTTGTGTTAGTAAGGTGGTGATTAACTAGAAAAACTGCTGTTCACATTTAGAAAAATCAGTGCCTGATAAGTAGATTTTACTTGGTTTGTGTACTGGCCCTCCATGATGACATGCTAAAAGGCAAGATGTGGGGTTGGGGCTGGGTCTGGGGCTGGCCAAAAATGACACATTTACATTTTAAAAGAAGCGTGACACCTAGCTGGTAAAATTATCCTACAGGAGAAACAGCATATTAGATTAAGGAAGTTGAATCTTAAAAAGGGATGCAAAAATATAGTCTGATAAACAGGGATCCTGGTTTTCTCTGATTTTAAAAAAATCCAATTTTCAGTTAATAAAAAGTAACCCCAAATCCACATTTTTCTGGGATTAAAATGAAACACCACTAATATACATATGTATATTATATATACATATGTTTATACATATACATAAACATATACATAGTGGTGTTTCATTTTAATCCCGGAAAAATGTGGATTTGGGGTTACTTTTTGGGGGGGAGGGGATTTGTTTAAAGTGGAGAAAACCAGGATCCCTGCTGATAAAGATGCACTTGTCCTGCTTGCAGATGATGTGGCCTTGGTTGCCCACAGTGACTCTTCCCTCTTTGGCAGATTTTCTGAGCCATGCAAGAGTTTTGGGATGGCAATTGGTCTCAAGAAGGCTGTGATCATGTACCAAGGGGTGGAAGAACCAATACCTGACATCATTCTACAGGATAAATCTCTTGGTGTCATAGGGCTTGTCTACACATGGGCATTTGATGTGTATTAGCCCGATTTAGGGTGCATTAAGGGCATGCACCTACACGTGTGAGCCCTTATTGCACCTTAAAATAGCAATTTTAGGCTAACTGTGCCTAAATTTGATACCTGCATAAAGCAAGTATCAAATTTAGGCGAGATTAGTTAAAGTGCATTAAAGCATGTGTAGATGCATTAATGCGCATTAACGCAGGACTTTCAGTGCTGGGACTGCCCAGCCACTAGGGGGCCAGCCAGAGCCCAACGCCAGGGCTCCTGGCTGGCCATCTCTCCTCCTCCAGGGCTGGGCTGCTCTCTGGCACAAAGCCTCCAGCCATTTTATGTTTTGGGGCATGCAGCACAGGGAGCCTGAAGGAGGCAATAGTGTCTGAAGGAGCCCACCAGGCCCTGTGTGCCCCCCTGGACAGGACCCAGGCAGCCTCTGCCCATCCTGTCCCCTAGCTGGAGCTGCTTCTTGGCCACAAGTGAGTGTTGCAAAAGGCTGCAGCTTGCTGTGTCCCTTGACCAGCCTTAAGATTCCTCCCAGGGCTGCTGGCCCTGCTTTCTATGGCAGCAGGGCCAGCACCTGCTCCTGCTCAACCCCAGCTCTGTGTCTTTGCAGGCACTATGGTGAAGTTCCTCTGCCATTCAGCTTGCAGTCCCTGCCTGTGCCCCTCTTCTGGGTGCTGCTGGCAGCACTCCAGGGCTGACATTGCAGGGACAGCTGCATGGGGGCCTAGAGAGCTGGCACAGGGAGCATGTACAGCACATTGTCCCCATTGAGCCCTGGCTCTGCCATGTGCCTTCACTCATCCTGAATGCCTGGTCCCCCAACTGGACCTAGGAGGAGGTGCATGTCATCATGAAACTGGGGGGGTGGGGCCATGTCCAGAGGCAGTTTACATGGGGTGGACACTCAAACACCCACATTTATGAGGCCATTTCAGCTGGGATGCATGCATGAGGCCACTTCTGGATTGTGCGGCCCTGCTGCATGAAGGCCAAGGTCTTGCAGGCACAGTGGGTGGCCGTGACTGATTTCAATCATCGGTTTGGTCATGCCCAAAGACCATGCCCTTCATGTGGGAACTGACCCACATTTTGGTGCCTTGGGAGACAGGCTATACCCCTGCCAGTGCCACTGGCATGGGAGGCCTGCCCTTGCCAGCTCCCTGCCCTGATGCCTCCAGTGATGCATCACTGGAGGAGGGGACCTTGGGCCTTCAGCACCCGACCCTGCCCACCTCCCCAGGTGCTGCATCCACTGGGCAGCTCAGGGAGCCCTACCCAGTGGCTCCCTCACCTTCAGCCCAGCCCCACACCCTGCCATGAGGAGCAGCCAGCCACCACTGGCTGCCAGCTCCTCCCTGAAAGAGGGGCCCTGGTCAGACACTGGCCTGCCGCAGACCAAGAACACCAGGAACAGCCAGATACCATTGCTGATGGGGCGCCCCATGTTTAATCACCAGTATTGCCAGCCCCAGACACATGGTAAGTCCTTCACTGGGGGAGGGCCCTTCCAGTGTCTGGCTCTTCTCCTGGCCCCAACCTCTGACCTCACTCTTTTCCTGGCTCACGTGCCTGGACAGTTTAACATGGTCCCTGGGCACCCAGGCATGGGCAACCTCTGATCTGAGGCTGGGCAGCTCAGGGGCCCTGCTGCAGAGTATTTTAAATTCACATGTAGACATGCCTATTGACAGTTTTTGCTACTTGGGTTCTATGGTCAGTGTCAGCGTGCCCGTCCTGGGTACCCGTTTCTCTTGTAGCATCCCCAATTCCCGCCTGCCACGACTTGATCTAAATGCAACTTTTGGGGGGAGGAAGAGTTGTTAGACACCGGTACCGTGGTAAGGAATACGCTGGCCAGATCTTAGTTCCAAGTGCTTTATTTAATGTTAGCCTGGCTCTCTCTCGGGATATCAATCCGCACCATGGGATCGCCCCGGGGTTCTCACCGTCTGCCTTCAGGGATCGAAGCAGGACTACTTGTTAGCTTATTACTCAATGATCAGCCGCTAATTGCCTTGTTAGTGGCCAATTAACGCCGACACCGGGATTCACCAGCTGCAGCTCGTGCTGGCTTGCGAAGCGTGGCTTCGTCAATTTCCTTTTTTCTTTCTTTCACTTTCTTTCTTCTCTGCCTCCCTTCACCCTCCGGTGCAGGATCAGGGTCACAGTGGCTGCAAGGCAGGGTCGGGGCTCCTTCGTCCTCTTCCTCTCTGCCTCTTTCTTTACTCTTCTTCCCCCCCTCTCCGCTCAGGGAATCCCCCCCCCCCCGCTCGGGGAATCCCCACGCTCTGAGCCCTCGGAGCTGCGGGGTTTCCGTGCTGCCGCTCCGTTTATGACTCACCGCAGAGGCTGTCTTTTCAAGGTAGGATGCGATCCGGGCAAGGGCGCATCAATCTCCAAAATTCCCCTCATCGTCTGGGAGTGCGTCCCTGCCTCCTGGACTCTCTCAGTACCCGTTGCCGTAGGAGTCCCTTCTTGTTCCTCTCAACGAGTGCGTGCCCGAAGGCAACCTTGGGAAGTTTCCTCCCCTCTTTATTTCTCTTTCCTGGGTCCTCATTGGCTGCCTGGGGTATTACGTTCCCCATTTCCCGGATGTCTTCATCTCCGGCAGCTGCTCCCTCATCTTAGTAACCGTGTTGCGGCTGCGACGCTGTCAGCAGGATTCTTGAACTTCAGACTGAACTGACTAACAGAATTGGAAAAGTAGCTAAAATTTTGGGCCATTACAGAACCATGCATAGAATAACATCAAATTATCAAGCAAAGGTAAAGATGTTAATTTACAAGACTTGTGTGCTGTCTTCCCTGCTTCATGGTTCAGAAATGTGGATTACATATGCTAGGCACATCAAGAGACTGAACAGCTTCTGCATGAGATACATGCACAAGATCCTAACAATAAAATTGGAAGACAGAATACCAAACACAGAGGTGCTGGAGCACATGGGACTGACACACTTAGAAACCACTATCAAGAACAGGAGGTTGAGATGGATGGAGGTGACTATATCCGCAAGAATATTTAGCTTAGCAAGATTTGAGATGGCTCTAGAAAGTGGATCATCTTCTATGGTGATACCGCAATGTGTGCAAAAATTATATGAAATACCACATTAGTGTGAAAGTTGGGAGGAGCATGCAGAATCTCAGCCAATCTGGAGGAAACACCTGGCACTGGGTGCAGCTCAACATCAACATGAAGTGGCTTTGATCCAGAGAATGGAAGCTAAGCAAGAAAGAAGAAAGCAGCATGCTGTAAATCTGGACTCCAACTCAGACAACACATGGATCTGTGAAACTTGAAACAAGCTCTGTTGCTCTCAAATTGGGCTTGTCAGTCACATACAGATTCATCAGCAGGGATCCTGGTTTTCTTTGATTTTTCGGTTTAAAAAAAGTAACCCCAAATCCACATTTTTCCATGATTAAAATGAAATGTGACTAATATAGTTTCATTTTAATCACAGAAAAATGTGGATTTGGGGTTACTTTTTTAAACTGAAAATTGGGATTTTTTTTTTAAATCAGAGAAAACCAGGATCCCATCAGGCATCTGACTAGACCTCTTATGTGTACACTATGATCCAGAGGATTTATGGTTTCTTACTCAACATGCGTTTTTTGGAGTCAAGAAGTTACTGGTGTAGTGTAAGCCTTCTAGAAATGAAGGAGTGATGTATGTTAATAGCCAAACTGGCTAAGCCTGCCTAGAGTGCATGGCTTGGTTTTCAGTCATCCTAGGGGAAGTGAGTGACTGAGTCCACCAGCCAAAAAGCCCGGGTAAGGTAAGCTGACAAAGACGTATGAGAGACCCTGATGGTCAGGGTCAGAGCCTGGGGCTGTATTTAGACCTTTGAAGCTGACTAAGGACTGCATCTTTGGATTTAAGGTGTAGGGTAAGAACAGGTCAGTGTTCTGGTATTTTCTTAGTTTGTTTACTCATCTCTCTGTCTCTGTTTGTTCTGTTTTTATAACAAGTCTTTTTTTTTGTCTCCATACTGGTTGCCTGTGCAAGGTGTGACTTCTGGGTAGGTGATATTCAGGCTGACCCTCTCCATAGAGAGGGGGACCCTCCCAGGAGAAATTACAGTGAGCCAGAGCAGACTTGATTAATCGAGTCTGCTGAAGTGGGGTAGTTACTGCGCTCCAGTAGACTCCAGTGTCATGTGTATCAGTGTCCCCATGCTTCAAAATGCTGATGGGGTGCTTTAAAACTAAAGCTTGTTTGAGGAGCTTTTGTTCAAAGTGCCCCACTGCCATTTTGCAGCACAGGAGGGGGGATACATGTGATGCTCCGGGCACTTTTAATTAGTGTGGCTCTTGGAGCTGCACTAATAAAAGTGCTCCTCCCTGCCTCCCGGACCATGTCTATAAAAACCCTCAGGTGCCTAATTTCATGGTACAGCCAAAATGCTGGTGAAAATCCAACTAAGCATGAATTTATGTTTAAATATAAGGCCCCAAGGGCATGCCTGAATTTCAGTTTAACTGCAGGGAAACATATCTATCCATTCTTTAGTTCTTGATTCATAAGAGTACAAGCAGTAAGACTCCTGGATCAGAATCCAGTTCCCTCCTATTGCACATACTCATTTCAGGATTCAAAGTGCCTTAATTGTGTTTTTATTAGATCTGACCAGGAAAAGAATTTCCAATCCTAGGAGTATTTGAGATCTTAAAAGTTTTCCTCCATCTGAAATGAAGTCAAAATCTTGAAGATTTTCAAAAACTGAAAAGTTATAACCCAAACCAGAGTTTGTCTTTATTTCATGTTTATTTTGCTCTGATTTCAGAACATTTTACTTTGATTTTGAATGGAACATAAAATGAAATTTTGAAGCATCACACTTTAACCCAATCTTGGAGATATTACAGAAAAATGTTGAAATGAAATATACATTAATAAAAGTTCAAAAATTTAGAAAAATGGGAAAAGAAATAATTGAAAGTGATCCATTCCCATTAAATCAGAAGAGGCTGATATAATGTAACAACCCTATCATGAAATTCCTTACTAGCTCTAGATTTTATGCTATAATTTTTCACTGCACTGAAACTGGGTAGATCAAGGGATTTAAACTTTATCTCATGTTGATATTGCTTATAAAATAGAAAAGCCAGTCAGACGCTGGGAATTGTTTATTGTTTTCATTGCCTGAAAGCTTCAGTAGGGTGCCTTTGTCATCTGTGAATGAGCCCGATTACTTTTCCAGCTGTGAGGACATAACCCAGTGTGAAACACCACAAAATTGTTGTTATACTTCTAGCTGTGATTTGGGCTTTGGGAGATCAGTTTGTGCCCCGTATGCCTGCTCAGTAACCATTGTCAAACTCCTCCAAAAACCTCCATAAACCCTATTTTCGTCTGCCCTTCAGAGTCTAACCAGCAAGTTTACACTTTCATAGATCTGTGTGAAGTTTGCTTTCTGATTTTCATTTGCATTTCCAGAACATAAATGTATCAAGGTAAAGCTAATGAAGGCATTACAAAAGTGAAATTTGCTGCTAGTGATTTATAAGAGGGACTGGTCTTCAATTTAATGAATTAAACTGTTAGCACATAGGAAAATGAGTTTCCTTACATGCACATTCTTTTCATCAAGAGGTCACATCTCTAATGTGCCATGCAAATGATTCTTCAAGAATAAAGGGACTTGTGATGTTTTGACTTCTTGACATCAAAAGAAAGACTCAGCTAAGAGGGAATAGTGCAAGCAGAGGAAAATCTATGTACCAGAGAATCAAAGAGGAATGTCAAGTTTGTTTTTCCTCTGCTACTGCTGATGGATCTGTAGAAATCTGAGAGCTGTTTCCGATAGTTTACATACTTTTGCCAACAATTCTGTAATTTCACCTTTTAATTCCTCTGGAACTCTCAAGTGATTGCCATCCAGTCCTGGTGACTTATTAGTATTTAGTTTACCAGTTAGCTCTAAAACGTCTTTTGTGGTCACTTCACTGTGATCTAATGCTTCAGACCTATCTACTAGCAAGGACTAATCCAACATGGGAATTTCCCCCTTTATCTTCTGCGGTAAAAAATGCTGCAAATAATTCATTCAGATTCTCTGATATGGTTTTGTTATCCCTGAGTATACTTTTTACACCTTGGTCATCTAATGGTTCCACTGATTCTATAAGTGACTTCCTGCTTCTGATGTATTTTAAAAACTTATAATTTATGATAATTTACAACCAGGGATCTTGGTTTTCTCTGCTAAAAAAAAAATCCCCAATTTTCAGGTTAAAAAAATCAACCCACAAGCCACATTTGTCTGTACTTAAAATGGAACACCAGTAATACACAGATGTATGTATAGAGGTGTTTCATTTTAATCATGGAAAAATGTGGATTTTGGGTTACTTTTTTGAACCTGAAACTTGGGGATTTTTTTATCAGAGAAAACCAGAATCCTTGCTTATAACTTATGATTAACTTTGGGATCTTCAGCTAGATGTTCCTCAATTTCTTTTTTGGCCTACCCTGTTTCACTTCTACATTTGACCTGCCAGAGTTTGTGTGTGTGGCAGCGACGTGCCTCCACAGGCACAAGAAGAGGCGACGGAGGTCTGCGGGGCACACAAAACCCCGAAACAGGACCCTGGAGGGGGAGACATACCTCCGGAAAACCCGGTGGTGCTGGACCCAGGACTGCAGCAGCGGCCGCAGCCGCAGCTACAGCCGCGCGAGCCAGCATTACGCGTTATTTAAGCAGCTGTTCCCTGTGAGGGAGGCAGCCGGGCCAATCACAGCGGCCGACATGGCCGCTGCAGGAGTTTAAAAACCCTGATTACCACCGGTAAAATGCGGATGGGCACATGCCACACCCTGAGGGTCCCCTTGGGGTCTGTGGCCCCATGGTTCCGGGCTCCACGCAGACAGAGCCTCTGGCTCTTGGCTGTGGGGCTGCCTGACACTTTTTCAGGCTCTGGGGTCTGGGAGCATGGCCACCTCCCCTTGTGAGGTTTGCTTCCTTTTGGGGTCTCTGGCTCCTTATCCATGTGGGCACGAATGACACGGCTCAGAGCGCTTCCAGCTGGGTCATAAAGCAGTACAGGGATTTGGGAGTGGGCCTAAAGGGGTTGGGGGTGCAGGTGGTGTTTTCTTCAATCCTCCCAGTCTTGGGCTATGGGCTGAGGAGCGAGAGGAGGATTGAGGTAGTAAACCAAAGACTGCAGTGCTGGTGTCATCGGGAAGGCTTTGGCTTCCATGACCACAGTCCACTCTTTCGTGAGAGAGGCAGTGAGTTGCTGGGAAGGGATGGCCTCCACCTCTCCCCACTGGGGAGGAGGCTCTTCTCAGCCAGACTGGCTGACCTGCTCTACCAGGCTTTAATCTAAGCCCGCTGGGAGATGGGGCGACTACCGCCACTCCTGGCCCGCTGAGAAACTCTTGCAAAGCCAGCAGGCCAAGTCACTTAAGGGAGCCCACCCCTTCCCCAGCCCTGGAATGAGCTGTAGGCAAGGCAGAGACCCCTAAAGGGACACTTGCCTGCCTGTATACAAATGCCAGGAGCTTGGGGAATAAACAGGAGGAACTTGTCCTCCTGCTTAGCACAAATAATTACAATGTCATAGGGATAACGGAGACCTGGTGGGACTCCACCCATGGCTGGGCCACAGGTATAGATGGCTATACCCTGTACAGGAGAGATTGAGTGGACAAAAGGAGCGGGGGTGTAGCTCTCTATGCCAAGGAAAGCTACACATCCTTGCAAGCCGACATTGGCGCCCAGGGTGGACGACTGGAGACCCTCTGGGTTAAAATCTGTGGGGAACACGGCACAGGGGACACAATGGTGGGAGTCTACTACAGACCTCCTGCCCAGGATCAAGAGCTTGACCAGGAGTTCGCCAGGGAATTGGCTGAGGCTGCATGCTCCCGGTGCATGGTTGTCATGGGAGACTTCAACTACCCAGACATCTCGTGGGAAGAGAGCTCGGCCAAGTCTGAATGGTCACAAAGCTTCCTCTCCTGTGTAGATGAGCTGTATCTGATGCAAGAAGTCTCTGGGCTGATGAGAGGTAAAGTGCTGCTTGACCTGGTACTGGCAATGGGGGATGACCTAATCAGTGACCTACCGATCAAAGGGAAGCTGGATGACAGTGACCATGAGCTGATCACCATCACCATCTGCCATAAAGCTGGCAACTCAGTCAGCAACACAGAAGTCCTCAACTTCAGGAAAGCTGACTTTGACAAGCTCAGGAGGCTTGTCAGTGAGGCCCTAAAGGGCCACAACCCAAAGGGGAGGGGAGTTCAGGAAGAGTGGTTGCTCCTCAATGAAGCAATGCTGGATGCACAAGCAAAGTCTATTCTGTCTTGGACGAAAGGCAGCAAAAGGGCACAGCAGCCCCCTTGGCTCTCTAGGGAACTAGCGGACCTCCTGCATCTAAAAAGAAAGACCTACAAAGGATGAAGGACTGGATCCACCTCCAAGGAGGAATATTCTGCACTGGTCTGGACCTGCAGGGAGCGAACCAGAAAAGCCAAGGCTGTGAGTGAACTCCAACTAGCTTTGAGTATCAAGGACAATAAAAAGTCCTTTAGTTAGATATGTGGGGAGCCAGAGGAAAAGCAAGGGCAACATTGGACCCCTGCTAAACCAGATGGGACAGCTGAAAAAGCCCAGGATGCCCAGGAAAAAGCCAACTTGCTAAATGGGTACTTTGCATTGCTTTTTCACCCAAAGGTGACGCCTGGGTGAAGGTGATTCCTTACCCTCCATCAATGCTGACCATGTGAAGGAACACCTTGAGAGGCTGGACACCTTCAAGTCATCTGGCCCTGACAGTTTACACCCCAGGGTACTAAAGGAGCTGGCAAGCATCATAGCTCAGCCCCTGGCATGGATCTTTGAGAACTCCTGGTGCTCTGGTGAAGTGCCCAAAGATTGGAAGAAGGCCAATGTGGTACCTATCTTCAAAAAAGTGAGGAAAGTGGATCCAGCAAACTGTAGGCCCATCAGCCTGACCTCTATCCCAGGGAAGGTCTTAGAAAAGATTGTCAAAGAGGCCATTCTTAATGGACTGGCTGATGGCAACATCCTGAGGGATAGCCAGCATGGGTTTGATGAGGGTAGGTCTTGCTTGACCAATCTTATTTCCTTTTATGGCCAGGTGACCTATCACCTGGACAAGGGGCGAGAGATTGATGTCGTATATCTTGACTTTAAAAAAGCCTTCGAGCTGGTATCCCATGATCACCTCTTAGCCAAATTGGCCAACTACGATTCACCATGATCAGCTGGCTGGGTAATTGGCTCTGTGGTTGGACCCAGAGGGTGTTGGTTGACGGAAGTCAATTGTTGTGGTGCCCTGTGACCAGTGGGGTCCCTCAAGTCTCTGTTCTTGGGCCAACACTATTCTACATCTTCATCAATGATGTGGACATTGGTGTCAGTAGCGGACTAGCCAAGTTCGCTGATGATACCAAACTTTGGGGTAAAGCGTCCACACCTGAGGACAGGAGGGTTTGCAAGCTGACCTTGACAGGCTCAGGAAATGGGTGGAGAAGAACCTGATGGTGTTTAACACTGAAAAATGCAAGGTTCTCTGCCGTGGGAAGAAAAACCTGCAGCATCCTTATAGGCTTGGCAGTGCTACGCTGGCTAGCACTATGGACGAAAAGGACTTGGGGGTCATGACTGACCACAAGATGAACATGAGCCTTCCATGTGATGCTGCAGCTAGTAAAGTGAGCAAAATGCTGGCTTGCATCCATAGATGCTTCTCAAGCAAATTCTGGGACGTCTTTCTCCTGTTGTACTTGGCCTTGGTGAGGCCACAGCTGGAGTACTGCGTCCAGTTTTGGGCTCCACAATTGAAAAAGGATGTGGAGAAGCTCAAGAGAGTCCAGAGGAGAGCCATGTGCATGATCAGAGGTCAAGAAAACAGACCTTATGATGAGAGGCTGAGAGCTATGGGACTCTTCAGCCTGGAAAAGCACAGGCGCAGGGGTGATCTGGTGGCCGCCTATAAGTTTATTAGGGGTGCTCACCAGGATCTGAGGGAATGTCTGTTTACCAGAGCGCCCCAAGGGATGACAAGGTCAAATGGTCACAAACTCCTCCATGACCGTTTCAGGCTGGACATAAGGAAACACTTCTTTACTGTCTGAGCCCCCAAGGCCTGGAATAGACTGCCACCGGAGGTGGTTCAAGAACCTACTTTGAACGCCTTCAAGATAAATTTGGATGTTTATCTTGCTGGGATCCTATGACCCCTGCTGACTTCCTGCCCCTGGAGCAGTGGGCTGGACTCGATGATCTTCCGAGGTTTCTTCCAGCCCTAATGTCTATGAAATCTAAATATATGAAATCATCTTTGCTGCCCAATCTGGAGGTTGCTGTCCCATGTGGGTTTTGAGTAGTACATGATAGCTGTTAGTCCCAGGCATCTGTGTCTGCTGGTACCTGAAATTTTGGGAGTCCACCCTTGACTTATTGTCTTAGTGGATGTATTATCATGGGTTATAGGAATAGTCAATAGAGTGGGTGCTTAGTTCCAGGAATCAGTTCCTTGCTTTTATTAGCTTGAAATGGCTTGTAGAGTAAAGTTTTGTAATGGTAAGTTCCTCTGGCTAGACTATTGTCAATTAACAGCCAGAGGTACTTGTGTTGTCATTCATATTCACATTCATTTAAGGGACCGCTGAATATAGCAGATTTTATCACTTTACAATTACAATTTCAATGTAGGTTTTAACAGTGGTCCAGGGTGTAACTTCATTCTACAGGGAGTACATTCCTAAAGGGTTTAAAAGTATAAAATATAAAATACAAAATGCCATGGTAAAGATGAGACAGATGAAATATAAAAATGCACTGAGAAATATAGAAAAATGCAATGTGAGGTAGTGAGGATCAAGGGTTACTGGGGACAATAATTGAGTTATTAGCACCAGGATATATTTACAGTCTTTGACGTGGATATTTGGTTCTTTTGTTTTCTTTAGTGACACTGAGCTTAATTGATATGTAGATGTAGTTTCCTGGTTTCTCCTACAGAAAGCCACTTCAGCTTTCTGGCTTACTCTGAGCCTTGCCACACCCATGCAATGAGTGTGCTAGGTCTCTGCCAATACTTAGAAGGAAAAAGAAATGCACAAAATGGGGCAGCGGGGGTGGGAGGGGGGAGGTGGAAGGGGAGGGGCAGGGGGGGGTTGCAGGCAAGAAGGGGCTTCCGTTATATCAATGTCCAGAAGGGAAATGTACAAAGGGGGCTTTCTGCTATATTCCCATAGTCAAGAAATGAGTGAAAGTTAAGAGCTGGCCTTTTCTGAGGAGTGCCTTCAGTCTAAAAAGGTTGAGAACCCCTGCACTAAATCAGAGCCAGAGCTCTTTAGCTTGTAAGTTCAGGTGCATTCAGTCCAACATGACCTCTCACCTTAAAACTTAAAAGCAGGGAATCAAGATGAGTAGAAATATTCAAGTTACAGTCTGTCTTTACATTCCTAACAGTGGCCTCCTAAGAGGCCAAGAAGGTTGTGATTGTGGATGTAACCATCCCCTTTGAGAACTGGCGCCAAGCCTTCACTGACCCCCGGGCTCGCAAGCGGGAGAAGTATGCCCCACTGGCTGACATCCTGAGGGGCCGTGGCTATGATGTGATGGTCGATGAGCTCATCGTGGGAACGCTTGGAGCCTGGGACCCCAGCAACGAGAGCATCCTGTGTCCCTGCTGTGCCTCCCACCACTACGCCAAGCTGATGCGCTGCCTCATGGTGTCCGACACCATCTGCTGGTCCCATAACATCTACGTGGAACACATCATGGGCCACCACCTGTACTCCGACCCCACCAGACGAACCACTGCTGGACCGGACCCAGAGGGGATCGCCTGAAACCCTGTGCACCAGATGGACTTCACTTCAAGAGGATTCTTCAGCAATGGAGGACCCCACTCCACCTGAAGAGGACCCCCGCGATGAGACTCTATATGGACTGAGACAATTTCTTTAAACTACTTCCTCCACCATTGTGGACCATTGTAATGGGTTTGTGTGTATCTATCTTCTTTCTCTCTCAGCATCATGAACCCCCTCCCTCCCCTTCCCCTATCCCCCTTCCCCTACCCCTGGGCTTAGTTGACTAACCTTGTATTTTCTGTAACCTAGTTGTGTTCCCCTCTTCACCCCCATCCCTCTAATGTTAGTCCCTCCCTCCGGCAATTTGTATTTCCCTACCGGCTTTGTCATCTTTTTGGATTCACATTCCTAAACATCTACTAATAAAAGTCTCTCTCATTTACCCTCCCTGACCCTAAAAGAAGTGATAATATTAATTCCAGGAAAGATGTGTCATCAATTTAAAATTAGTTGGGATTTCCTTGGCCTGGATGTTCTACTATAATCAAAGTGTTATAAAATGCTCTATAAAACAATGCAATAATGAGTAACTGATGTGCTGATTCCTAGAATATCAGTGTG
Organism: Alligator sinensis; assembly: GCF_000455745.1. Lineage (NCBI taxonomy): Eukaryota > Metazoa > Chordata > Crocodylia > Alligatoridae > Alligator > Alligator sinensis. The sequence continues at coordinate 36,906 of NW_005842376.1, forward strand.
GTCAAAGGACCACTCCCAGAGTGCTTTAGATATCTTCTAAAAGGACACAAAGTAAAGCAAAATAATCTAATGGAAATAAATTGCTAAATGGGTTGATTTGTAAACTCCCTATTCTCTATACCAGTTCAAATTTATGAATGTCCCGTAAAAAGATTCAAATAATGCCAAGAATTCTGGTCTTGATTTTTGTAGTTTTAGCTCTTTCTTTAAAAAAAAATAAGATTCAGTGTTGTTAAAATAACAACCTGAATTATGGTACAGCTACCAACACCATAAAAGCAATTCTAAATGGAGACAGATGAATGCAGTTTGCTAGATTATTAACTTATTCAGGCACATCATTTCCAAAGGAACAAAATTTGGTAGATTGATGTCTATTTTAATTATGACAAAATTTTAGCTCTATACTTTTGCTTGAGGTGTTGGTCACTGATTTCAGAATATTACATGCTCATGAATAAAAGGTTAAATAGAGACTCAGAAACCTTGGATTGATTGTAATCAAAAGTAAATCCACAATTCCTTTAAAGTGAGAATGTACAACTTTATTTATTCAGTAGGAGAGGATAATGCCCAATACCCTTATGAATGCCTCTTCTATTAATATGCTACTATTTAGCTCATATCTCTTTTCCATGTCTTCCTACTTAAAGCTATACCTCTTACTTATCTCCTTGCATCACCAGACACAATGGAAACATCCAATCAAAGAACAAACACAATGGAAACTGTGATCTATTGAAATATCAGAAGCAAACATGTCTTAGGTTTATAATTGCTTGTATCTTCTCTTCCTTTTTATGAATCTGCTTCCTGTGGTGACTGCCAAGGAAATTTTCGAGGGAGAAGAGTGTGTTTTTGATAGGAATATAACTGAATATACAAAAATTTCCACCAGCATGAGTTCACTTTTAAATTATGTTTGTTAAAAATGATTTTTAAGTGTGGAAGGAAAAACATGATTCAGCCAAATAAAAAAGTGCCTAGATTTCAAATAGATTGGAAAACAAAACTATTTAAAAATCTATCTTAAACTATATTAATTCAATTGTTTCAAAAGAGAGTGACCATCTGGAATTTGGCCCATGGTTAAACTAGATGTTACAAACATGAAATAAAAATGAGAACTGTTTATGATCTGTTCCGGGGTATTAATTTGAGGGGAACCTTTTTCTGTATTACAGAAATAGTCATTTCATACACACGGTGAATAAATCTGAAACTGGAAATGCTTACTTTCAAAAATGGAGATTTGCCAAACTAGGATAGCCCTTAGCTTTTCAATATTTACTTGAAGGACAATACATCATTATTCATGCAGGGCTGAGTTATGAAAGGCCTACTCGGGTCAGATTTTTCCTGGCCCTTTTGTGGGAATTGTATGAGGAGTCTTCTTTCTCTTTGTGGTCTAGAGCAGTGGAGGCCAACCTTTTTGGGAAGAGTGACACAGATTAGCCCTGCACCCTCTCTGACTGCTACTCCCATTCCTTTCTTCTGCTTGATCTGCTGCTCTTCCTTCTGCTTCCTGCCCTGTCTACTGCAATGCTGCCTGTCCCCTCCTTTATCTGCCATATGCTGCACAAAGAGACTGCCCATGCCACTTGTGGCACTTGTACTGCAAGTATAGTGTGAGGACTATGCAGAACTGGAAAGCAGCACTGTTCTCCCTCTATCTGAGGCTGTATAGAAGTGGGATTAGCACTCTGCTTTGCCTCTTCACTGCAAGAGCGGGTCAGTGAGGATGAGTATTCCACAAAATGGACATGCAGTCCACATGCCTGGTAGAGGTGTAATTGGTAGAGGTGAGATGGGTGTGTACCACCCTTTACTGTGGATTCTATCTAAAGAACACAACTAAGCAAAGTTTTTCAATCAAGCCAACTCCTTATGATTCTATTAGAATTTAGGAGTAAGGACTAAGTGAAATCCGAGTAAGGAGCAGAATTTGCTTAACTTTTTAAAATGACTGAGAAAGACGAAAGGATGAAAAAAACCTCCCAAAACCAAACAAACAAATAATCAAACAAAAAAACTCCAGAAGATTTAAGAAAAGAAATACTGGGTGTGTCTACATGTGCATTTGATATGGGACCAATTTACTTGGGAGTCTATATGTGCAGGGAAGTGGGTGCAGATTTGGTGCTAATAGCAGCAACCTGCTTCCACTTCCTGGGTCCCTGCAATGGGCCCCTGCTGCCACGGGGGGGAGCTGGGGGCTCCAGCTGCAGCTGCCTGCAGCTGGAGGCCATCTTTAAAAGGCAGCCCTGCTCCCTGGCCAGCTGCATTTCTGGCCAGGAGTAGCACGCACAGTGCAGGGGCAGCATGTGGCAACTGTCTCACCCCAGCCTCTGCCTTTCTGCACCCTGGCTGCTGCACTGGCAGTGATGCCCAGTGCCCTGGGCTCCTACTGGCCACTGCACTGGCTGCTGGCTGGCCCATGGCCATCTGGGCCCTCCCAGCTCCCCCATATACAGCGACCACCTGCCTGGCCACACTACACCATCTCAGGGCTGTGACCACCATGCAGCTGCCTCCTGGACCCGGTCCTGCTCACTGTATTCTGGAAGGGATGCAGATGATGGGCTCCAGGATGCCACTTCTGGGGCCACAGTTGCTCTTCTGGGCCTCCAGCTCTGCTGTCTTTGGGCCCACTGGGCCAGCCAGGAGTGGTGGCTGCATGTCATCCAGCACACCAGGGACAATGAGTAGTGGCTGGTGGCATTCTGTATGACCTGAGCCACATTCCAGGAACTCCTGGAGCAGCTCTGCACATTTGGAGTCACAGGACACCACTGTGTGGCTGCCCCTCCCTTTAAACACCCAGCTGGCCATCGTCCTGCTCCAGCTGGCCATGCCCACCAGCTTCCACTATGTAGGCAACCTCTTTGGTGTGGGCAAGGCCACCACCTGGGAGGCTGTTTTGGAGGTGTGCAGCACACTCTAGCACATGCTGGGGTACATTATGCTCCATGTGCATGACTCTCTGGGGGTCCTAGATATCCAGTGACATCCCCATTACTTAGTAGCCCCACAGGGACTCCTCCTACTACAGCCAGCAGGGCTTTCACTCCATTGTTCTTTAGGCCATCATTGGCCACTGTGATGCTTCAACCAATGTGAGTGCTGGCTGGGCAGGCAGTGATCATGATGGCCCCATCTTCTGGAACTCTGTCCTGCCAACCCCAGTGCAGAGTGTTCTGCGGGTGCTGAACCTCCAGTTTGGTGCCATGGTGATTCCACCTCTCTGCTTCAGGACCCCTGCCCACCTGTTCTTCCTTTGGCTCATGCAGCCCTACACCAGCCAGCTGGACCCCCACCAGACGCACTTCAACAGGTGTCTGGCCAGACACAGGCCCTGGTGGAGTATGCCATTAACTACCTCAAGGGATGCTGGTGCACTCTCACCACATACCTCTAGTTCACCAAGGACAACATCCCCCAGGTCATTGTCACAGCCTTTGTGCTACATAACATCTGTAAGGCCCAGAGGGAGCTGTTTTGTGAGGCCTGTATGGAAGAGGCACAGCAAGTGGAGGACGCCTAGCACCGGTAACACAAGCTGTGGCTACAGCAACAGTGGCAGCCCGTCCCCCCAACCTGCTGCTGAGGCCTCAGCTAAAGCGTATACCTGCCAGCAGGAGTCAGGGCACTGGTTATGAGAGGCACTGGCTGACCACCTCCTTCTGTACTCCCTGAAGTTGCTTGGCTGGGCAGCTGCCCAGGGACCCTCCACCCTACAACCCACATCCAGCACCAGATTCACTGTGAACAGTTCTCTGAAAAGCATTTTATTGTCCTCACAAAAAACAGCCCCCCAACCCTTCCCTCTCCCTCCCTAACAACAGAGTCTGTCCCCGCTCCTCCCCAACACCATATCCCTTCTACCACCTACCCCACCCACCAAAAATAAAACACACTTTTCCCCAAGCAAACTATTTACAGTGTGTGTCCTCCTACAATGGGGGCCATGGGGTGGGGGTGCCTAGAGGGTGGAGTCTGGGGACAAGTGACTGGCGTTCTGGCCCCTGGCTGTTACCCCATGGGTGCACACACCACTGAAAGTTGGGCTCTATACACTGCTCCTCCCCCTTCTCCTTCTGCAGGGCAGCCAGTATCCTATGCTGCCACCAAGCCCATGGTGCTTGGGCTCAGCGGGCATGGGGCTCCTGGATGACTGGGATGAGGAGCTACCCTCCCTGCAGGGGACCTCTCCAGGGAGTTTTCACACTGGCACTATACCCCAAGTGTGCCCCTGCTGCATGTGTCCGAGGTACAAGGAGCTGTTTGCACAGACAGGGGTGTCTGACTCACTATGCCCTGCTGCTGATGATTGCCATGGTGCCCTGGGTGAACTTGAGCACCTGGCATGAGACCCTGAGCTTCGACTGTGTGGGGGAAATCCCAGGCTGCCTCACAACCTCCACTGACACCTGGAGGGGTACCTGTGGCTGCACTACATGTTCCTGTCCCCTGTAGCCAAGGAGGACATTGCCAATAGCATCAACACATTGCTTGTTGTGTGAAAGGCCCACAGCTGCCTTGTTGTGGGGGCACAGGCTGCCCAATAAAGTTTTGTACTGTCTCCTGCCTCCCTGCATGCTCTAGGGTTGGAACCCAGGCCAGGGGAGCATAGCCAGGCTGAGTGGGGGTGGGGGGGAGTGGCCAGGGATGGGGTGGGGCAGACCCTCCCCCCCCAGTGTGGAGCTTACCATTTGTGCAGGGCTGCATGCCCAATGGCTTTGGTTGGTTCTGGCTGGTGGTGATGGCAGTGGACTCATTGGGTGATGGGGTGCAGCTTGTGGGTGCCTGGCCAGGGCGCCCCTTCTCCCCCCACCCCCCAGGAAGGAGCTGGCACTGCTGGCTGCTGGTGGTGACATGGCTAGTTGTGCCTCTTGTCTGGGGCTGAGGCTATGGACCTGTTGAGGCTGGGGATAGGGAGCTTGGCAGGATGGGCTGCTGGTACCCTGATGGGCCCTCCCCCAGCAACATGTCCCCATTGGGGCCAGGCTGGAGTGGGGACTTGGACAGGCCATCTGTGCTACTGCACAGAGCATGGCTGTGGCCTGAGTCCTGGGGCATGAGGATGGCTTCCAGTTGCCACATAAGGGGCATTGACTTGTGGGCACTCCCCAACTGATAATTGTGGTTGGTGATGGTGACCCACTGTGCCCACAAGACCTTGACCTTTATGAGGCACTGCTGTGCCCACACTCCTGCATCTGGCCTGACAGCCCATCATAGATGTAGGCATTGGAGTGCCTGCCCCATGCTAACTGCTACTGCACCTCCACCTCACTCCACAGCACCATGAGGTTGCCAGTTTCCTCCTGTGACCAGTTGGGGCCCTGGGCGGCAGCATATGGTGACAAGGCTATTGGGGCTCCTGTGCCAGCTCTCCAGGCCTCCATATGGCAGTCCTTGTGCTGCTGGGTCTGGGCAGCTGCCTGCAGTGCCCAGCTCAGGGGCACAGCAGAAGACTAGGAGCCGTGTGGTGAGGTGATGCCCTGCAGCACCTGTAGGCTCCAGGCAGGTTACTGGGGGTTGGCTGTGGGTAGCTGGTGCTGGTCTCAGTGACCAGGAGCCAGATGAACCTGGGCCCAGGTTCTGGGAGGCCTGGCAGGAGCCTGGGGCAGCCTGCAGGGCTGAACGGCATGGATCTGGCAGCTGTGCAGCACTGCGGTATGCAGGCATGCTGGCACAGGTCACCTGTGGCCTGTGCAAGGGCAGCAGAGGCCAAGAGTCCTCCCCAGGCTCCCTGCTATTGTGCCCGAGGGCTCCAAATGCCTGAAGGCTTTTAAAGGGCCTGTGGCTGGGGCTGCTATAGAGGTGGTCCAGTCCTGGGGCAGGAGAGACTCCCTGCCCTGGAGCCCTGGGACCAAACTCAGGCTGGCCCCCTAGTGGCGGGGCTGACTGGGAGCAAATGTGCTCCCGGTTGGTGTCTACTTATGTGTTACTGTATAGTAAATACTTGCGAGTAAACCTGCTACTTGCATTTTCAGGTAGCAAATTTACTCATGAGTAGCAAAGTTTTCTGTGCGGTAAGCATGTACACATGCACATACTGTGCAGTAAACTATGCTACTGTGCAGTAAACTGTCTCACACAGATGCACCCATGTGTCCTAGGACTTAATTCATAGATTCATAGATTCATAGACTGTAAGGCTGGAAGGGACCTTGGAAGATCATTGGGTCCAGCTCCCAAATCAAATAGCAGAAGAATTTAAACCAATTGGCATGGATATTTGCCCCCAAACCATAAAACAAATAGTAACAAGGCTTAAACTAACCTAAAATGTAAACATGAAAAAAGCTCACTGAAAGTTCATTTTTAAAAGAGTCTAGCTGAGAAATATGTCTGAAAAAAACAAATTGAAAATAGTGTTCCATTAACAACTTAATCTTCTGTGATAATGTTGCTTGATACATCCTGGTTCATTATGTCAAGCTGCATTCAATTTTATCCTAATCAAGATATTCAAAGAAGCAAGGTGTTGCACCATATGGTACATCAATTGTTAGGTACTCTTTAACAAAAGCTTTTTAAAGCTGAATGTCAGACTGAGCTCTTTCAAGGAAGCTATTTATCAGCATCCCTGAATAAGATGTTTTAAGTGATGAGATTGTTCTGTGCATCAGCCAAGCAGTCTTTTGACATTTTCATGTATCACAACTATCTTCTTTCAACATCCATTAGCTCTCCTTTGAAAAATTAAGGCCAGTTTTATTGAATGGGATGACCATGTGTCTTGGTGGGTAGTGTACTGAAGGAGGAATCAGCTGGTGTGGATTCTATTGGTAGTGATCTACCTAAATCATGCTGGAAGTGTGCTGCGCAGCAGCTCCTTTAATTTTGCTTTTTTTGCCATGCATTCCCCCACCGCTGATGGGCCGAGGGACCCCAGTGGCCCCACCCCTTGCAGCTAGCTCCTGATCGTCCAGGAGGCAAATATCTGTGGTTTAAAATATGCTGCAGTTTTTGTCTATTGGCTGATCAGGAGGAGAAGTGGCACCATCATGGACCCTCTACCAATCAGCAGCAGGGAGTGGGTGAGGGGTGCAGAGTGAAAAGATCAAGATTAAAGGACCCACTGCACAGCACACTTCTGGCATAATTTGGGTAGATCCCTATCTATTGGTAACTGTCCCATGGACCTGAATAACAGTCCCTTCACAGGCAAGTTCCTCTATTGCTTATTGTCTTGCCTATTTAGATTGTAAGCTCTTTTTACAGTCTAAATACTATATCTTGCTGTGTTTGTACAGAAGATTCTAAATCACCATTCAAGCTGTTAGATATTACTAAAATGCAAATAATAAAAAATAGAGGTATCCAGGGAATTGAAGAAATGATTTGTCACAGAAAGATGTTGATCTGTCCACAAGCAAATGCTTCAGGAATGGAAAAGGTCCAGGATAGAATTTCTTTAGTTCAAATACATGCTCTGACAGATCTGGATCTAAACTAAGGATTTTGAACTGAGGTGTCTCACATCCCTGGCCATCCATCCATTTATAGGATGCTACAATAGTGGGTGAGTTTCTTTCTTTCCTTCTTGGAAAGATCTTGGTTTTGTCTTAGTGCAAAAAACAAGATTTTTCAAGACGGAAAAAAAGTTTTGCAAGACAGAAATGTTTCCTGCAGCCCTAAATAAAGTTAGTTAAAGCAACGCTTGACTAAAGGACTGATTGAAAAATAGACTAAAGGCTTCAGGATTTGGCTTCATGTGTGCATGCCTATTTCATGTTCTGTTTATACTGTATAGTGATGTACCGGCAAGAGGTAAGGCAGGGTGATGCTTTCAAGAACAACTGGTTCAGAGAGGCATGAGCTTTTATAGGCAACAGCCTACTTCACCAGATGCTATATATAAGCAGAAACATAGCATCTGTCCAAATAGGTTGTTGCCTTCAAAATCTCATGCCTCTCTAAACTAGTTAGTATCTAAGATATCACCCTTTCCTGCCTTCTGCCAGACTTTAGATTAATACATATGACTACCTTTGTACTCATAGGGTGCGTCTACATGTCACCCTACGGTAGAGGTGCGCTCCCCCATTATAATGTGCTGCCCCAGTGTCATAGTGACAAAATCTAACCTTGAACTGTTCACATGGTGCAGTAGGGGCGGTTACTGAGCCATCCTTTAGTACTTCTAAAAGGAGATATTAAAGTACAGCACTGTAACAATATCACTGTATGGCAATGTGTAGATGCTCCATAGTGAGGTATAGAAGAATTTTCTGGGACCAGTAATAACCTTGAATTTTCAATGTTCCAAAGCATATTTTGTAGTCATTAACTGCAGTCAGTCTTCAAAACTTTGGAAATTTCCTGATCTTTTATTATTATTGAATAAAGACTGTTTCTTTTATTATTATTGAATAAAGACTGTTGCTATCAATGAAAAAAAAGGAGCTTATCAGGTATACTTGTTAAAGTACGACATGTTAAAAATTGGCTACAAACTTATCTAGTCTCTGTCATTTATAATTAGCATGGGATAGTCCATTAAAGCAAGCCACTTTGTGATTCCAGTATAACATTTTTAATTGGAATCATATTAGGCTAACAAATTCATGCCTAGTTGGAAAGGATCCAATATGCAATCTTCTGATGTTCCTGGCACACTATTGCATTTGATTTGACTTCTTTTTTAATATTATCTTTTCCAGAAAGTGCCTGTCTTTTAATCTCAAATCAGTAAGCACATTGCTGCAGTAAAGGCCCATTTATAATATTTTATGCGTAGGATATTGTAACTAGATGAGAAAAACACCATATCTCCTAACATGCTGTTCACTTCTGTAGTCATTGAGGATCTAGTTTTCAGGTATAGAATCATAAAATCATTGAAAATTAGGATTGAAAGGAACCTCCAGAGGTCATTTATTCAACCCCCTGCCAAAAGTGAGACCAACCCCTACTGGATGATCTCAGCCAAGGCTTTGTCCAGCCAGGTCTTAAAAGCCTCCAAGGATGGAGGTTCCACCACCTCTCTGGATAACCTGTTCCAGCGCTTTACTACCTTCCTAATGAGAAAGGTTTTCCTAATATCTAACCTAAACTTCCCTTGCTGCAACTTGAGACCATTGCTCCTTGTTCTGTTACCTGCCACCACCAAAAACAGTCTAGCTCCATCCTCTTTGTAACCACCATATAGGTAGTTGAAGGCTGTTATTAAATCCCCCCTCAGTCTTCTCTTCTCCAGACTAAACAAACCCAGTTCCCGTAACCTCTTCTCGTAAGTCATGTTCTCCAACCCTCTAATCATTTTCATTGCTTTCTGCTGGACTCTCTCCAATTTGTCCACAACCTTTCTATTATGGGGAGCCCAAAACTGGACACAGTACTTCAGATGTGGCATCACCAGAGCTGAATAGAGGGGAATAATCACTTCCCTTGATGACTGCATATGTAGAAATAGACCTAGCAATGAAAGCTCTTTCTGACTTCTGAAATTCTCAACACCTTACTGGCAGCAGAATTAATATTTTAATTCTGAAAAATTATTGTACTAAACAGAGTTATTATTTCTATCCAGTAGGTTAGAAAAGTCGGTGGACTTTTTTTTCCCCAAAGAGAAATTTAGGGCAAGAAACTTAACCATATTTTCCCATAAAAGTTTGTCAGTGAAGAATGTGAGGTAGTTTTTCCTTATACATATCCTTTAATAAAGCACCGTGGCAGAGGGACGTTATAAATCTTAGCAGCATGCTAACAGAATAGATTTCTAAAGTCAACTTCAAGGTCACTTTATAATAATTTTCTCTCTATTCAGAATGTGCAATAGCAAGAATATTTTACAACCTCTCGAACTGAATCGACTTGATTTGAATTGTGATCTGCTAGCAATAAAGGGCAAGATAGATAACTAGCTACTCCCCAACCACAAAGCTGTAGCAGAAAGCCCCCTTTTCCTCTTGTCTGAATTTGCTCTCCCCTCTTTGAATATGTTTTTCCTCTTCTACCTTTTCTTCCTTCCTCTTTCTTTCACTTTAAGATAAGGAATTGTGTTTTAAAATTTGTGTGTGTGCATTTTGTATCTCCCCTTGTATTTTGGTATTTTTATCTATTTGTGTGCCATGGCATTTGTAGCTTATATTTTATACTCCTCACCTTTCAACTTTCAACTAAATGTGATTAGTTTCATAAATAAGTTATACATTGTAACAATGTTAACAAGGGCAGGAATCAAACTGCTCTTCTCTGTATCAGGCTGGCCCCTGAAAGAGCCAGTAAATCAGTAATTGAATATGTAATATAGTAGCAGGCAGAAATTAACACCTGGGAGACTGCAGATCAACCAACCTAAGAACTCAATAGAAGACAATGTAACAACCGGGAAATCTCTAAACCTCACTGATCAAGGGCTAGAAGCCCTGGCCTGAGTTAATCAACACCGGGGACCAACTTTTGGGCTGAATATCTCCAAATTGACCACTCCCAGAGCCCTATTAAAAATTTATCAATGGACTCCCAAACCTGCACGTACATGCAGATGACCCCTGGGGCTGACAGATGCCATCCAGTAGCCACCAAGGGGGGAAGTCCCACAAGGGTCAATGACCCCTGGATTGGGCAAACCTGAAAACTGGGGAGTCACCAAAGTCTGCCAAGGACAGATAAAAGGCAGTGAAAAGTGACCCTCAGTGGCGCCCTCTTGATCTCCAACTCGGCCAGACCTGTCCAGCCAGAAGGACCAGCTGGCGACCCCCTTCTGGAGGATAACACCACGCTGAAAGAAGCCTCAACTGGCCATCGACGGCAGACTCCAGCGCTTGTAGGATAGGTATACCTGACTCTGTAGCTTGCTACTGTGTGTGTGTGTGTGCATGTGTGTGTGTGTGGGGGGGGCACCAGCCCCAAGGTTTATGATTTAATTCATTACAGTGTTTCAATCTACCTAATAAACCAGAATTTTAAGGATCCCGAGTTGGACATTTGTAGCCAACAAAGTGAACCCTTTTTTTTTGCAAGGCATTGCAAGAACCTACATCCTCCCTTAAATAAAATTAACCACCAAAGGGGAAATTATCTGCCCAACCTATAAAATGAAAAAGTCATTAGTGTATGCCATAATTATTGCTTTGTTTTTAATTATGTATATTTATGAAAAACACTGAAGACTTAGGTTGAAAATGAATTGCTACCTTATTGTAATTTTTTCTCCATTGTATTTTAAAAAAAAAATATGAATATGAATGGTGGAGACAAACTGCAATTAAACTGTATCAGAAAACACGTGTGATCATGAATACAACCTGTATTTTCAGCCTTCTCCAGCACTGAAGATTTAACTGTATAAATAAATTCCTTGATCCTTCACTTTGTTACTATGCATTCCGGTATTTGAAGACTATTATCAAAGCCCTCTTCAGTCTTTGCTTCTCCAGGGTAAATAACTCTAGTGTTTTCAGCCTTTCCTCACAAGTCTTGTCTCCCAGTTCCCTGATAATTTTTGTTGCTCTGCATTGGACTCTTTCCAAACTATCCACATCCTTCTTGAAGTGTGAGACCCAAAACTAGACAGTACTCCAAGTGAGGCCCCACCAGTGCTGAACAGAGTGGAAGAATCACTTCCCTTGCTTTGCCAGTGACACTCCTGTTAATACAACCCAGTATACTGCTGGCTTCTTTCGCAATAAGAGCACACTATTGGCTCATTTGCCGCTTACGGGTCACTGTAACACCTAGGTCCTTCTCTGCAGTACTGCAGCCTAACTAGTCATTCCTCAGGCTATATTTGTGCAGGTGGTTATTCTGTCCCAGTGCAGAACTTTGCATTTGTCTTTGAGGATGGAGATGAGTTTTTCTCTGTGGCCATAGGGGATAGAACAAGGAGCCATGATGTTAAGCTGCAGCAGGGGAAATTTAGGTTGGAGGCTGGCCAGGCATTGAAATAAGGTACCCAGAGAAGTTGTGGAATCCTTATCCTTGGAAACTTTCAGAGACAGGTTAGCCAGACACTTGACCTGGATTGATTAATCAGGGATGATCCTGCCTTGAGCATAGATGACTTTTGTTAGACTCCATTCAGTGCCCAACAACTAGGAAGATGGCCATCCAATTGCTCATGGATCCTGTTACTCATTAGCCAGAGCAGGCAGGGAGCAAACACCAGTACACATTGCTCGCAACAGCTTTATTCAGAATGGAGACAGCTTTGGACAAAGCTTTGGACAAAGGTCCCTCACAGACACACAGCCGGTGAACCAGGGGACCTGCATTGAACAATAGCTTTTTCCACATTTTATACACTTTGATTTATACTCATTACCATTTCTTCCACCCTCGCTCCTCCTATGTTCTGCCCATCTCTCCTCCTACCTCTACCTCCACCTCCACCTTTGTTTACTGTTTCCTTCATTAGTATGGAATTGCCTATGCATTTTATTCATTTACATACCTTTTTGCTATGAGCGCATGTCCAAGGCCACAAACTCCCTTCTTTTGGTCACTGGGCGGACTTTGGAGGCTTCATTACCAATCACTATTCACTATTTTGCATTTGTTCATCTTGGTTACGTGCTATCTTCTACATTCCAATCTGTTTTTCTGTCCCAACTTTTACCATCTCCACATTCCTAAGGCTTCACCCATTCACAGCATGCAGAATCACACAGACTCACTTGCTGCTTTCTCAGAAAATGGTTGACACAATTAAGATGGTTTCTTAGCATAAGCACTCATAAGCAAAATTTTATATGTATATCTCACAACAATACTATTATATGGTTAAAAAACTACTTGCCTAAGCATTTGCAAAGTTATTTTTAATATATATCATTCTGCCTTGTGGTCAGCAGCTTTTGCTGGGCCACAGATTAAAGTCTTTTATTCAGCTGCAAATCCAGTGCTCCCCAAGATCCAAATATTGTCACCCTAACAACTTTGTGAGGTCCTTTCCAGCCCTAGTTTCCTATGATTGCAGCCATTAATTGCTCAAAGCCCTTAGTGTTTTCCCAGGGGAGTTCCTTATTTTGCATTTTGAATTTAAAGAAAAATAAGTGAAAAAGTAGTTATAAGGAAAAAGTAACATTAGGAGCTTTGGAACAGATTGCTTCTCTCCTGCAAATCTTTGTAGTTACAAAAGTACTGTGGTGTCACAGCTTGGATACATCTATTAAAGGGCACAGACATTCTTTTAATGAACCCCTTCACACCTTTCCAAGGGATTTCAATTACTTTCCATCATGCAGTGCTGTTAGCTATAGGCATCTGTCTGGGGTCAGGTGACCCCAGCACTCTTT
>NW_005842376.1:50168-180554 GCF_000455745.1 Alligator sinensis
GTCAGACTCGATGATCTGTTGAGGTCCCTTCTTACCCTAGCATCTATGAATCTATGAATCTATGCAGGCACAAGCAGCACAACCTTGTTTTAGGATCTCATCCAACCCTCTTCTTGTCAAGTGTGTACTTTGTGAAAAACGGGCCAGGCTACTGTACTTCACCTGATAAGTACTTTGTACCTCTGCCAAATAAAAAACAGTTTTAACCAGACCAGAGACATTTCCTTTTTGGAAGCAGTTATTTTGAATGGCTATGTTAAACTGGATATATCTAGCCCCAGAAGCACGCATATATTTTTATAATGAAAAATAAATGTGTCTATTCCCACTACCACTGTCCTTAACAACTGTTGGGTTTCTATGCAAACTTTCCATGCCAAAGTTTGGAAAAGTTCACCTAAACATAAACATTTCAGGAAGTTACGTTCTGAAACAGTTTTATATAAATAAATGCCATGGGTGGCTCTATATGCCCTGAAAAATTTTGGAGTATACTGTATGCCATACACAAATATTTCCCCAGACTGCTGTAGTGTTTCATCTTTATTTGCAGCTACAGTTAAGCTATTTTATGGATTTTTTAGCATGTTTATACTTGTATGAACCATGGGTTTGGGTATGAATATATTTTTGTATTTTTATAATTTGACTAGATTTAGCAATCAATTCACTGCCTACTTTAAGCACCAGGTAGGTTCCTCACCAGGCAGTGGCTATTCACACCTCAGAGGAACCCTGAGTTGCAGGAAGAAGGATGATCTCTAGATATGTACCTGCAATTGGTATGCATATTGATCAACCAGGAAAGTGGCAAAACTATGAATCTTTACTTGAAACGAGGGCCAACCTCAAATAATGGCTAGTTACATCCCAAGGGGAGATGTCTCAGTTTACCCAGACAATGATTAGAGTGGACTTCAAAAGGGCATCTCATGGTCAGGGGGTCTATCTCTCCCTATGGAATAAGGTAGTGTAAGAGTGATGTTGTAGCCATGATGGTCCAGAAATTATGTGCGAGGCAAACATTTCTTAGGGTGGTATCTTCTATTGGACCAACTATGTAGCTTGGACTGTAAGACATTCTTCCTCAGGTCTCTAGAATTGCACTTTTGTCACAGATCTAAGCACATATCCCAGAGCTGCTCACACTCAAAACTCCCCTCAAACTCAACTTTACACACAAAGATCCTTCCTAGAGTGACAACAAATTCAATTGAAGAGTAGGTGGTTATAGAAACAGAGAACATCCCCTCCTCCCACTGTAGCTCTTTCCAGCCCATATTTGCTGATTTTGTTTTTTTTGCACAAATATAATTCATGAATTCCAGGGTGTTTCAACTTCCACTACTCTGCAGCTGTTCATTTCAAGTGTGCTGTAACTGTATATCCTCATTCTGATACATAATTTCTTGTGTGCAGGTGGCGGGTGGGGGAGGGGGGCAGTTTATGTGAATGATTTGCCATGTCATGGGAGAGGGAGATTTGACCAAGCTGTTTCCTTCAAAGGTTCTTACATGAAACTGGGCAAAGAGTAGCAGTGATGAGTTGCTCCAGGTGCATAGAGTCAGCATTTATCCTTACAGTGAACGTTTGTTGAATATTTGAATGGTTCATCCAACCCAAAACCTAGTTGAAAACATTGAATGCCTCCTTGCCAGTATTCAGGGTAGAACTGATTCTAGGGCTAAGTACAGACAGTCAAAAATCCTGAGGCTTAATCAATTCAATCTTCACAGTCTAAACTGCATAGATTAACTGATAAGCAAGTGAACAGACATTCACTTTTGATTCCAAAAATGCAGCCAAATGCTTGCAGTGGCTCAGGCCAGAAGCTGATGGGTGTTCTAGTATGCTTCCCTGATTGACTGGAGCAGACAGTTTGGGCCAAAGCTAGCCCACCCCCTGCTGCAAGGAGGGGTTTCTGGGGGAGATGCAAAACATCCTGGGATGCTAGGGGACTGTGAATTAACTTGAATCTGGAGGGGATCTGGGACAGAATTTCAAAAAACCTATTTAAAGTAAATCAGTTAAGTCTGATACTATATCCATCCAGGTTTATCTTAAACTGGTTTTGGCCATTTTGAAAGCAGTTTATGTGCACTGAACTTCTGCTGTGTTACAGATTTGAACTGGTTTCTGATCACTTATACCGTTTACATGTAACTTCTGTCCCTAGCCTAGGAGTCTACTGGTTCATCATTGTCACCTTAGCAAACT
Source organism: Alligator sinensis (assembly GCF_000455745.1). Taxonomy (NCBI): domain Eukaryota; kingdom Metazoa; phylum Chordata; order Crocodylia; family Alligatoridae; genus Alligator; species Alligator sinensis. The sequence continues at coordinate 52,386 of NW_005842376.1, forward strand.
GACTCCTGATTTTAACATTATCTCAATCAAACAACATGGCTTATCTTCCCAGCTACCCACAGGAATTATAAATAAATACAAAGAATGAATTAGATACTCTACTTATTATTTGTCAATAGATAGTTGTCTTAAATTACTTTTTCTCTAAACACAGATTTTTAAAAATAGTGAGGTAACTAGTACAATGCTATCATTACTGTGAAATCCAAAGTGGAAGCAAGATAACTGTAAGGTTTAATTACAAGGTAGCTAGACAAAGTGAGGCACTATACTCCCAAGCCATGATTCAGTTCACTTAGTTTATATAATAAAACTACACTTGTTTCCACATGGATAATTCATGTGTGTTGCCCTATAGTAAAAACATGCTTTCTATAGTCAGCAAACATAGCCACAGAGAATCTCTTTCTCACTTGTAATCTCACTTCAAAGGCTTGTTCTATCATTAGCTTCATTGATGAGTCATTTTGTATAGTAGCCATTTTTAACAGTAGCCATAAAAAAAAAATCAGTGCCAAAGTCCTGCTTTTCTATATTGTGTTTTCACATTGTCCAGTGTTATATAGGGGGCAACAAGGATCTCTGTTGCTTTGTGAATTAAAACAAACCTTTGGAAGAATGAAGTAATAGCTGCAATAGCATGTTCTTTGTTGAGTTACTCTGAGAAGCAGGGTATGTGAGCCGATAAAGGTACGAAGTTAGCTTGGGTTTCTCTACACAGAACTACTTTGGGCTCTCTAGGCATATCAATGGTGGCATTTTATACATTTATAAATTTGATATGCTGGAAATGTTCACTTAGAATCATAAAATCTAAAATTGCTGGCTAAGTATAGGAAGGAGTATGAGAAATTAGTAGATGCAGTCTCTTGGGAAGGTATTTGAAGTGCACTGTGTAATGCAGAAACATATATTTACTGAAAGAGACAATATTAAAAGGCACAGTAGCAAACTATCTAGGTGTGGAAGACAGATATAGTAGATATAGATGATATAGACCAATGGTTTTCAACTCTCTTCCATTCATGGACCCCTACAAAATTTTGAATGGAGGTATAGACCCCTTTGGAAATCTATTGTGTCTATAGCGAGCATAAGTAGACAATTACTAACAAGCTGTTGTGTAAAAAATAAAAATAATATCAACAAAAAACAACAACAACAGCAGTACAATTTTGTGAACTCACCATTTTGTTATCTGTTCTAATAAGATGGTTGAATTTCCTTCTTAGCAGAAAGCATGTGAAAGTTTGGTAGAATAGGTGGCATTTTCAGTCTTATATCTCCTTCAACATCCAATCTGTTTTGGTATTTCATTTTTATTGATGCTAAGGCTGAAACCCCACTTTCATATAAGTATGTGGTGGTGAATGGCATCAAGATTTTAATGGCCTCAACTGTCAGATCAGGGTACTTCTTTTTTATTTTAACCAGAATTGGGCAAGAGGTTCCTGCTTGAATTCAAGTTTCAGTCCTCCATCCCAGGATAACTCGAATAATTGATCCTCTTCTTTAGCTGTTAGACAGGACCTAGAGTTGCAGTCTGCTACAAAGGGATTGCATATCCACACATTCTCAATGCCCATTTCAGAAAAGAACTGACAAAACTGAGAATTGAGTGCCAGCAAGTGTCCCTTGATTTAGCTTTTCATGTCATTGTCCAGTGTCAACTCATTTTCAGCCAAAAAGCTGTCAAGGGCTTCAAATGTGTCAAAGTTGCTTTCTTTACTCAAGAAACCCAGAGTTGAAGCTTCTTGATGAAAAACATCAGATACAGTCCCATGCATACAGAGGCAACCATTCACTCAGGGATTTCCCCAGATTGCCACACCAAACCTTCACACATTCACATGTATTAGATGTGCTGTGAAGACGAAAAGTCAGGGCACAAACTGAGCTAGTAGATATCTCTATACCCCACCAGACTTTTGCTGGTGGCTTCCCATCAGTTTTATAGGACCTAATCTTTCACTAAAAATATGTGCAGTTCTCATTGTTCCAAAGAAAGCTTTTCATAAGTGCCTCAAGACACTTCCAATGTTCCCAATGGAAATTCCATCCAGACTGTTATGTGCTCTCTGTTTCTGTTTCTGTCTGCATCTCTGTCTTGGTCTCTGTCTTTTGCTCTCACATGCACCTACCTGTTCCAGTTTGTAGACTGGTATCACCAGGGGAGTAGAAGGGCCATGGGGCTGCAGTGTTACCAGGTCCCTTGTGAAACAGTGGCAGCAGTAGGGTAAGACAGGGCTGCCCAGCTGTGATATGCTTTCTGGTGCTGGGCCATCAGCTGCTGGCATTTGGGTGACCTCTGGCCATGGGGGGGTGCAGCAGTACTGGTGACACTCCCCTTTGGGCAGGAATACTATCTTTACACCCACCTTGTATGGACCCCCTAGATGTGCTACACAGACTCCCAGGGGTTCATGGATTGAAAATCACTGACATAGACTATACTGGGTATATCAGGACTATTTTAGTTGACCTAAAAAAAAAACAAGACAGGACTTATACAAAAGATGGCAAGAAGAACTTACGGATAAAGACAAATATTAAGGAACAGCACTCATATGTAGGGACAAAAATCAGAAAGACAAAGGTACAAAATTAATTTTAACTAGCAAGTGACATAGAAGGCAATAAGAAAAGGTCCTAAATACTTTAAAAAATCAGACAAAGGAGAACATATATTCCCTATTTAATGGTGAAGGTAAGAACATAATTGATGAAACATGGATACTGAAACAATATATTTGGATAAATCCAAGCTGGCAAATTGAAGATCAACCTAGTGTACTTATTAACAGAACAAACTCCCAGCCACTAGTGTTTATTTTCAAGAACTCATGGAGGATTTGGGAGATCTCAGGGCACTAGCAAATTGCAACCTGGTTCCAATCTTGGAAAAAAAAGGAGAAAGGAGAACCCAGGAAAATATAGCCCCATCAGTCTAAGCCTGATATCTAAAAAGATACTATAACAAATTAAAGATGAGATAGTGATAAGAAGAGAGACTGTGGCAAGGAACTGCCAACAATAATTTGTCAAGAACAAATTAATCAGACTAATCTAATTTCTTTTTCTGTCAGGGTAACTGACATAGTGGACTGTAAGAGTAAAGCAGCAGATGTGATATATTGCAACTTTTGTAAGATTTTTGACAATGCTGCAAGACATTCTTATTAGGAAACTAAAGAAATATGGTCTAGATGAAATTAAAAAGAAAAGTAGGTGTGAAGATGTTCAGAAGTTTGTGCTTAAAATATTGTTGTCAATATTTCACTTGCAGACTACTAGGACATTTGAAGGGGGAACCTCTAGAGCGCTATTCTAGATGCAGGTCAACTCAGTATTTACATTAATAACTTAGATGTTAGAAAAGAGAGTATGCTTAACATTTGCAGGAGAGATTGTTAGCACTTTGGAGGACAGGATTACAATTCAAAGTGATCCCAGTATATTGGAGAAGTGGTATGAAATCAACTAAGTGCAACTTTGGTAAAGACAAGTACTAAGTGTTACACTTAGGCTAAAGACAGAAGCTACACATAAACTGGTATAAGTGATCGGAAACTGGTTCAAATCTGTAACACAATAGAAGTTCAGTGCACATAAAGTGCTTTCAAAAAGTCTGAAACTGGTTTATGATAAATCTGAATGAATGTAGTATCAGACTTAACTGATTCAAGTTAAATCACTTTATTGAACTTCTGTCCCAGATCCCCTCCATATTCAAGTTAATTTACAATCCCCCAGAATCCCAGGATACTTTGCACCTGCCCACAAACTTCCCGCTCCCTCCCCCCCTCCCCGCCCTTTACAGGGTTGGCAGGCTAGACTTGGCTCAAGCTGTCTGCTCCAGATGAGTAGGGAGGCATGCTCTAGCACCACCTTGTTTCTGGACTGGGCCAATGAAGTCATATGGCTGCATTTCTGGAATCAAACGTGAATGTCTGTTCATTTGCTTACTGGTTCAGTCTATGAAGCTTAGACTAACCTGTGAAGATTGAATCAATTCAGCCTCAGGCTTTTTGAATGTTTGTACTTAGCCTTGGGGTGTAGTCACACATTACAATTAGAACATGTTAACTCTAATGATTGTTTGGTTGTGTTAAAGTTAGCATGTACTGTGAATAGTTGCACATTGAAATTTAATACCCTCTCTAACATGCAATGTTTTGACCTAACACTAGAGGGCTGGCAAGTGGGTGTGGCTAGGAGCTGCCAAGTCTGTTCCATGCCTGCTCCACTAGCTAGCCCTTTAGTCACAGTATAATCCAAGGGACAAGCGGGGAAGGTGGTCAGGACCCCTTCTGTTCCCCCCCCCCGTGTCCCCTCCCTACCTGGATTACCTCTGCCCCCTTCCCCAACCCTGTTTCCTCTATGCCCCCTCCATCCACCTCTGCTTCCAACCCCCCTTCTCATGTGCCCCTCCTCTTCCTTCCCTCCATTCCTGTTCTCCTTTCTCTTCTCTCCACTTACCCCTTCCCACTAACCTGCTGCCCAGCTGTCTCCAACTTTCATTCCAGGGCCATAGAGTTCTTGATGACAGCTAGCCCATGCTGGAAGAGGTGCTTCCTGGGATGCTGGAGGACTCCAAATTAGTGATTTTATTTTAGTGGAGCAAAACGTAGCATTGTTCAAAGATAATCCTTGCCTGAAGTATTGGCATGAATTTAAGATGCCTAGAGAGTACTAAGCACTTGTTAATGAACTTGCCTATACACAAATGCTAGGAGCTTGGGGAATAAACAGGAGGAACTTGTCCTCCTGCTTAACACAAATAATTATGACATCATAGGGATAACAGAGACCTGGTGGGACTCCACCCATGACTGGGCCACAGGTATAGATGGCTATATCCTGTACAGGAGAGATTGAGTGGACAAAAGGGGCGAGGGTGTAGCTCTTTCTGTCAAGGAAAGCTACGTATCCCTGCAAGCCGACATTAGCGCTCAGGGTGGATGACTGGAGACCCTTAGGGTAAAATCCGTGGGGAACACGGCACAGGGGACACAATGGTGGGAGTCTATTACAGGCCTCCCACCCAAAGTCAAGAGCTTGACCAGGAGTTCGCCAGGGAATTGGCTGAGGCTGCATGCTCTCAGTCCATGGTTGTCATGGGAGACCTCAACTACCCAGACATCTAGTGGGAAGACAGCTCAGCCAAATCTGAGCGGTCGCAAAGCTTCCTCTCATGTGTGGATGACCTGTATCTGATGCAAGAACTCTATGGGCTGACGAGAGGTAAAGCGCTGCTCAACCTGGTACTGGCAACTGAGGAAGACCTAATCAGTGACCTAATGATTTAAGGGAAGATGAGTGACAGTGACCATGAGCTGATCACGTTCACCATCTGCCATAAAGCTGGCAAGTCAGTCAGCAACACAGAAGTCCTCAACTTCAGGAAAGCTGACTTTGATAAGCTCAGGAGGCTTGTCGGTGAGGCCCTAAGTGACCACAACGGCAAGGAGAGGGGAGTTCAGGAAGAGTGGTTGCTCCTCAAGGGAGTGATCCTAGATGCACAAGCTAAGGTTATTCTGTCTTGGAGGAAAGGCAGCAAAAGGGCACAGCAGCCCCCTTGGCTCAGCAAGGAACTAACAGACCTCCTGCATCTAAAAAGAAAGACCTACAAAGGATGGAGGACTGGATCCACCTCCAAGGAGGAATATTCTGCACTGGTCTAGACCTGCAGGGAGTGAACCAGAAAAGCCAAGGCTGTGAGTGAACCCCAACTAGCTTTGAGTATCAAGGACAATATAAAGTCCTTTTTTATATTTGTAGGGAGCTGGAGGAAAAGCAAGGGCAACATTGGACCCCTGCTAAACCAGATGGGACAGCTGACAACCAATGCCCAGGAAAAAGCCAACTTGCTAAATGGGTACTTTGCATCTGTTTTTCACCCAACGGTGACGCCTGGGTGAGGGTGATTCCTACCCTCCAAGGCTCTGTCCTTGGACCCATATTGTTCAACATCTTCATTAACGATGTAGACATTAGTATAAGAAGCAGACTGGCCAAGTTCACTGATGATACCAAACTCTGGGATAAAGCATCCACACCCGAGGACAGGAGGGTGATCCAGGCTGACCTTGACAGGCTCAGGAAATGGGCGGATGAGAACCTGATGGTATTTAACACCAAAAAATGCAAGGTTCTCCACCTTGGGAGGAAAAATCTGAAGCATGCTTATAGGCTTAGCAGTGCTGCGCTGGCTAGCACTGCGGATGAAAGGGACTTGGGGGGCCATGATTGACCACAAGATGAACATGAGCCTTCAATGTGATGCTGCGGCTAGTAAAGCGAGCACAATGCTGGCTTGCATCCATAGATACTTTGAGCAAATCCCAGGACACCATTCTCCCATTGTACTCGGCCTTGGTGAGGCTGCAGCTGGAGTACTGCGTCCAGTTTTGGGCTCCACAATTCAAAAAGGATGTGGAGAAGCTTGAGAGAGTCTGGAGAAAAGCCACATGCATGATCAGAGGTCAGGAAAACAGACCTTATGGCAAGAGACTGAGAGCTTTGGGACTCTTCAGCCTGGAAAAGTGTAGGCTCAGGGGCAATCTGATGACCACCTATAAGTTTATAAGGGGTGTTCACCAGTATCTGGGGGAACATTTGTTCACCTAAGTGCCCCAAGGGATGACAAGGTCGAACAGTTATAAACTCCTCTAAGACTGTTTCAGGCTCGACATAAGGAAGAACTTCTTTTATGTCTGAGCCCCTAAGTTCTGGAATAGGCTGCCATTGGAGGTGGGTCAAGCACCTACTTTGAACATCTTCAAGAGAAATTTGGATGTTTATCTTGCTGGGATCCTATGACCCCAGCTGACTTCCTGCCCCTGGGGCAGGGGGCTGGGCTCGATGATCTTCCGAGGTCCCTTCCAGCCCTAACGTCTATGAAATCTATGAAACTTTAATGTGCTGATACTCACAATTTTAAGTGACCTTAGTATGGTCTAATTGTAGTGTGTAACCTCCCCCTTAGGAAGGAAAAAACAAATATATGAATATACAAATGGGAAATTGCTGTCTAGGCAATAGTACCACAGAAAAGGTTTGGGGAGTTATATGGAAGCAAAAATTAACAAAATGAATGCATAATTAGTGCATAAAAGTCTAATTCTGGGATGTATTAAAAGGAGTGTTGCATGTCAGATACTGGAGGCAATTATTCCAATCTACTGGTGAGGCTTCATCTGGAATCCTGTATAGTGTTTTTGTCCTGGTCCTTAGATGCAGACAAGTTGAGGAGCCTAGGAGAGCAACAAGAAAAATAAGTGTTAGAAACCTTGATCTATGAAGATTGGGTTTAATTTTGAAAAGAGAATATGAATGTGGAGTACAATAGCAGTCTTCCACATACTTGGTAACTTAGCAAGTCATGTGATAAATATCATAATATCCACCAAGGATATGGTAGAGACTGGGCAGTAATTGGCTGCATTTTCACTAAGGGAAATTTAGACTGTGAAGATTGTTCATCTCTTATCCCTGATTATAGAAATTGTTAAACACTAGAAAATATGGAGGGTGTGGAAACCTTCTTAATCATAGAATCATAGGATCTCTCTACACGTGCATTTAAGTGTGACTAATTTAATAAACGTAGGCTAATGCACATTAAGTGATTTTTGGCTGGTGTTTACACATGCAGGGACTTGGCACTAAAGTTAGTGCCAAGTTTCTGCAGCCCTCCCATGTGCCCTTAGTGGCTGTGCAGACCCAGCACTAATATTAGTGCTGGGTTGCATCTACACGTAGGTTAATGCACTTTAGCTAATTGTGCCTAAATTTGATACCTGCATTTTAGTATTAAATGTAGGTGCAGTTAGCCTATTTTTGCCATTTTTAACGTGCATTAAAGGTGCACAGGTGTAGATGTGCACATGTAATGCACATTAAATTATTCTAATGTGCATCAATGTCTCTTTTGTAGGCGCACCCATAGAATCAGAAAATGAGGGTTGGTAGGGATCTTGGGAGGTCATCTAGTCCAACCCCCTGCTCAAAGCAGGACCATTCCCAGCTAGATCATTCCAGCCAGGGCTTTGTCAAGTCAGGTCTTAAAAACCTCCAAAGATGGAAATTCTACCACCTCTCTACGTAACCTGTTTCAGTGCTTCACCCATCTCCTAGTGAGAAAGTTTTTCCTAATATCAAACCTAAACTTCCCTTGTTGCAACTCGAGATGATTGTTCCTTGTTCTGTTCTATCTCTCACCACTAAGAATAGTCTAACTTCATCCTAAGGGAGTTTTCAGTAAAAAAAAAATATTCAAACTGTTGTCAGGGATAGTCTAGGTCCACTGGATTCCATCTTAGAGCAGAGGCTGGGCCAGGTGACTTCTTAAGAGCCTTTGCAGACCTGCAATTCTATCACTTTTGTTCTCATTGCACCAAGACCAGTCATTTATTGTAAAGTTATTATATGAATACAAATAGCAAAATAAACATTAAATAATTTTTAAATACCACGATGCAGATTGAAGAAAAAGGAAAATATCTGTCACCAGGGACCACTTGATAAGAGCCAAAACCATTTGTCTGGCAGTTAATAAAAATTGGGAATAAAAATTTGCAAGCAAATTCTAGGTCAACCACTTTCTGTGCTGTCACAGACTTTATTCCATTGTTGCTAGAATAATTAGTCATTTCCCAGATGTGGTAAGTATGTAGCGAAATGAGTTTGGGTTCAATAATTCTTTAGTACTAGTCATTATGGTATAACTACCTAGAAATCTCCTTCAATGGTCTCAACTGCTAGCTACCATTTCATTTTAGTTTCTCACACATAACTGTGTGTTCTACATTGTGATCTTGATTAACTCTCAGCAGACCACTGCCTGGGATTAAACAGTAACAAAGCTTTGCCTGAAAAATGATAAATAAGGTTAATTTGTGAGGCACAATATTGAGCATTGAGATCTGAGGCCTAACAGTTTTATCCTGCTGGAACAACACGGAGTTTTGAGGGTTTACTCTATATTTATACTGGTGAGAGAGAAAATGCAGGTTCTTGTAATTAAACCAAACAGAAGCTTCAAGGGCCTCTTCTGCTATTGGTGTTTTACGTGGTGTCACTCAAAGAAAAAGAATGCAGGTATAATCCAATCCAGATAGAGGTCAATAGAAAGATTCTTAATGACTTTATTTAGGTGCTTGAAATTATGCCTATGCTTAAGCGCTAGCTGCTAATATTAGAATTTACAGATTTCTCATGTTCCATATTTATTTCTTATTAAAAAATTCTATATGCAACTTGTTCAATTTTCAGGTAAGGCTTGTCATCCCTTTGATGAACTTGGAGTCCTAGGATGCACCTCTGCATATTTAGCATTGTGCACCATTGCCAGAATAAAAGATCATGCACTTTGAATTAACTGGCACCTGCAGGGTCAGTGTAGAACACTCCTTGTGTGAATCAGTCTCCAAGATATCTTTGCATAAGACTACTGGATTGGCCTACTGTTTGGTGTATGGAAGCATTATGAACATCTTGCTTCTCCAAACTTTAAACTAGTTCTGCAGTAGGGCTAGTAAGTAGTCCTATCACTACAAACAGTGTGATGTTTTAAAATATGTGTTCAGGTGTTTTCACTAATAAAGTCCTAGCATGTGAGTAGGTACACAATTTGCAGAGTGCCCATAGAAAACCGATTTAAAATGCCTGCCTTCAAATAAGGCAGAAGGCCAATCATTTTTGCATATTCATTATGGTTATGTAGAGAATTAATATAATTAATACAATAAGCCTCTGCATATAGTGAAGTATCTTCATGCTCAAGTTGTGTATATTTCCATATCCTTTCATATTTACACAAAACACAAGTTACTGAAGAGCTGTATCTGAGAATTTCAGTCTCCCTTTCTTTTCACAGCTCCCCCATTGGGAAGGGGGGGGGGGGGGGGGGACGGACAACTTTATTTACAATATTATTATCCACATTTTTAGAGAGGGGGAACTAAGGTACAATTTAAATGCCAGATTCTATGCTACCTATTATACACAGAAGTGGAATTAAATGCCTAAGTGTCATTTTATTCCACTATTTGGTGTTTATTTAATTAAACAAAAAGTATAAAACATCTTATTTCTGTTGTTCACTGAACTCATTCAATAAAAACATTTCAATTCAATTTTCTATATGCAGCTGTTAAAGTAAATGAATTTTCATTAGAGCAGAAAAACTGGAAGTCACATGAGAAAACACAGTTGCACCTCTGATATTGCATCTATAATTTGGACATGAGCATTTTTTCCACACACATTTTTGGCATGAGAAGATATTACCTCATGCCAGCTCACATACTAAACTCAGACTGTGGAATAAGCTCCCTCCAGAGGTGGTGCAATCGCCTACCCTGGAAATCCAAGAGGAAGGGCAAAAGCAACAGGAAGGGCAAAAGCAACAGCAATGGTGCATGGTATAAGAGCAGGGGCCAGAGGTTTGCTGCTGGGGAAGGAGGGTGGGGGTAAGACACCCCCCCTATTTTTGCTAGGGAAAAAATCAGTATTCAAATGGCAGCTTGACACACGTCAGTGGTCAAAAAAGCAGGTGACCTCACTGCCCTCACCCCCCAACTGAAGTGAACCTCCAGCTGCTGCTTCTGCACTGTGCACAGACACTGCCCATGGTACAGCCCTGGCCAGTTGTACTTCTGATATTGCAGTTATAATTTGGTCAGAGAGTACATGAGCATTTTTTGCGCACACATTTTTGGCATGAGAAGATATTACCTCATGCCAGCTCACACACTAAAATGTTAGTATTTTATTTTAAAAATGAAAGAGGAAAAAATACAAATTTGGGTAACATTGAGGTAACCTGAACAGCAGTAAGTTTGGTGTTAAATTGTGAAACTTCATGCCTGATTAATATTTTTGGATAGCTAAGTTAGGAATTGACTTCTTAATTTTATATAATTTTGTATTTGCAGAGGTAGGCTAAGAACATTTTATTGTTCCTCCTGTGGGACAGAATTCTTGCAGGAAGTCCTATTGTTATAAATGGTGTCAAACTTTTTTTCCGGAGGTGATGAAAATAGTTAATAGAGAGGTTTATATAGAATACTACATACTTTTTTAAAATGTACAAGTATGAGGTAGGGGTGTAGGTTGTAGCTGTGTTGGTCTAAGGACATAGGCAGACAAGGGTCTTTGGGTGAATCTGATATCTTTTATTAGACCAACTCAAATAGTTGCAGAAAGTTAAGAAAGCTTTTGGGTTCAAAAACCCTTCGTCAGGCTAAGGAAGTTTCAGCAGTTGGTGTGTGCTCTTCCTGGATGGAATGAGAAGTAAAGAAGCCAGGGGCTGGGCTGGTATGCATACAAGGCAGGTAGTCGGTGAAAATGTTGATTGAGGAGTCCATGGGTGAGAGAGAGGCTGGGTGGTGAGAGGAGAAGGGGGATGAATAGTGGAGAAGTACCTGGGAAGTCAGCTGTCAGACAGGTTGTGTGTCATAAATTGAATGTCTATATTTAGTCCATGATTTTTAGTATCCAGGAGGTTGATGAAGTGGAGATCATAGGCTCGTCTCTGGGATGTGTTTTATAAATTCCCTTTGAGGATCAGGACTGAGAGATTGGAGAGAGAGTGGTTTTCTTGTGAGAAACGTGCCCCCCACAGGTAATTGGGTATTTCTGTCTTTGCTAGATTTCCGGTGTGCGTTCATTCTGGTGCGCAGTTGTTGTTTGGTCTCTCCTACGTATTTTCCATCAGGGCATTTGGTGCATTGGATGAGGTATATTACATTTCTGGAAGTGCAGCTGTAAGATCCAGGAATGCTGATGGCTCTGTTGTGGGGTGTAGTAATAGTGGGGGTGGTGGAGATGTGTTGGCAGGTTTTGCATTTCTTGTCATGGCACGGTCTGGATCCTTTTGGTGTGTTCTGGGCTTGAGGAAGTTTGCTTCTGGTGATGAGGTTAGCGAGGTTTGGTGCTTGTTTGAAAGCTAGGATGGGTGGCTCTGGGAAGATCGCTTTAAGAATAGGGTCTCTTTCTAGTATGGGTTGCAATTGTTTGAGGATTTTCCATACAGGTTTGAGGGAGGGGTGATATGTCATAACCAGCAGTGTACGATTTGTGGGGGGTTTTCTTCTGTACTGCAGCAGTTCTGCACGTGGGATCTGGGTGGCTCTTTCAAATGTGTGATCTACCTCTCTGGAGGAGTGTCCTTGCTGGGTGAAAGCCTTTTTAAGATTGGTGAGGTGGCAATCCTGGGTGTTCTCTTCAGTACAAATGCGGTGGTATCTGAGGGCTTGGCTGTATATCACAGCTTTTTTGGTGTGTTTAGGGTGATTGCTGGTTCTGTGCAGATATGTATGTTGGTCTGTGGGTTTCTTGTATACTGTGGTCTGTATTTTATCATTCTGTATGAGGTATGAATCCTTGTTTCTGTGAATGGCAAATGATGGAGAAGAGCTAAGTTAACTGTGGGCCTATTCTGTAATTGTTCATTAATATTATCTCTTACACCTTTCTATAAAACATCTGGTACATGAGGGCCTTCCCCCTTCCAGTCCTATAGTCAGGTCCACCAATTTGCACTTCTTTCTGTTCATGGCAGTGAAGAGAAGCATTTACGCTGAGCACAGTAGTCAGTTTCATACTGTGAAGTTAACAATAATATGAACAGTTGTTCATGCTTTGAAATTACAACCCTTAGGGACACATAATATAAACTCTCAGATGTTTTCTGAGCACCAATTAGGAGACATTATTGCAGTAATTTTATTTTAAAGCTTAGACATCATGCAGCTAGTACAAATGTCTAAATTACTGGGATTTTCTTTCAGTATAGGTCTCCCCACAGGGTATAATATAAAGCATTAATCAACATCATAAATGACCAACAGTGTATTTTACCTCTGTACATAGGTGGTAGGCAAAAAGTAACAAAGTGTGCCATGGGCCAGGGTACACAGGAAGGATGGGAGGAAAGAAAGTCTGTAAATTTAGGTTAAATGTCACAGCTGTGATTAATGTGGGGTCAATGTCAGAGTAGCAAGGCTGCATTGTGCTGAATCTAAAAGATCTCTACTCAGCTGATCTTCCTTAAAGAGTGACACAATGAGTGTAATTGTTTTACTTGCATATTTGACAATAGCCTCAATGGGCATGTCCAGACAAGCCAGGGTGTGCTTCTCCAGTTGGGGCCAGGAGGACATGCTTTGACAGTTCAAAGCAGGTCACCACACCCAGAGCATGTTCTGGGCAATAGCTGCCCAGATGGCTGGGCAGGGGCACACATGGCAGTAGTGGTGGTGGTGGACAAGGACCAACCCTGCAGCCAGAGCCCACTGGTAGCTGGCCCGGAGGGGCAGATGCCTCATCCGGGTCTGGCAGGTGCACAGTAGGTCACAGGCAGGCAGCAGCCCCCACTGCCAGACTGCTGCATTGTGTAAAGGGTGCAGGAAACTCTCAGGGCTGCTTCAGCAGTCCAGCTGGCACAAGGGGTAGTGTCCTCAGGTACCAATTCAAAGCTCCTGAGAGTGAGTAGTCCTGAGCTGCTTGCCAGGGCAGCTTTTTGTACTGATAGGGCCAGTACAGGGCAGCTTTTTATACTGCTGGGGACAGCACAGGTGTCGGCCCCAGGCTCTAGATCCCCCTGGCTGCAGATCCGGGAGGATGCAGGCAGGGTTATTTTGCCCCAAGTGGTACAATTTGCTCCACAGCAAAGTGCATGTCCAAGCACATGTGCAGAGGCAGAAAACCCTGGCTCATATTTGCACCGCTTCTATTTGAGCTGCTGCAAGCACACATCCTTGCATGTGTGGATGCACCCAATGGATGTGTCTAGATAAGCATGGATGTGTGATATGTAGTGCCGCAAACATGCCTGCTGTGCCACATACTACACACTGAGGTGTTCTCTGCACTGCAAGGGCATGCTGCCTGTGCATGCGCGGCTCTAGTTTTTTTTCCCCATAGGCTTTTTTGATCCCGGGATATTCAGGGGTCAAACAAATCCATGGAAAAATCCCCCAAACGGAATAGCATGCACATGTGCAGCGTGTGCTGCAGAAAAGTGGAGCTGGGTCACCCAGAGATGCGCTGTGGCTGCCAGCCAGGCTCTGCCCAGCAAGATCACCATAGCTGCAGCCCTGGGAGGCCAGGGACTAAGTAGTGCTGGAGTGGCCTCTTCAGTCATTTTTGGACCTTTTTGTTCCCACAGTGCCAGGCTTGGGACAGAGAACTTCCCCATTCCTCAGCCCTGCTACTGGCTGCACAGCACATGTCCCAGTCAGCTCCCACTTCCTGTCCATGCCTGGGGGGAGCTGAGAGCTGAGCAGTGCCACAACTTGGGACAGAGCTCCCCTGTCCCTTCAGCAAGCCAAGCAAGAGGAGAGCCCAGGGTGCTGCTGCCACTTGGCCATGGGACATTGCCCCAAGCCAGCGTTGCCAAGCCAGGCTATGATCCTGAGCTACATGTGGTTGGGAGCTGTTCTCCGCTTCAGGACAGCTCCCCCCTGCTCCCTGGAGCCCAGGCCTAACCCCCGCCCCCCACCCATGCCCTCTGCTAGCCCATAGCTGACCCTGGGGAAACCTGGAGCTCCCCCTGACTGGTGCAGGGGGCCAGAGTAGGGCAGGGGACCAGGAGCATCTTTGGACTGAACTGCTCCCACTGGGAACAAATTTGATCCCAACATGGGCACACCTGTAGATGCATTCCTGGGCACAATTTACTGTGCCTTATTTTAATGCGCAGTAACCTTAAGGAGCATTCATTGCACATGTAAATGTGCCCATGTAGTGATGAAGAATGCTCAGCTTAATCCCCAGTGCTGTCTCTTCTAGAAATACAGGAAAATATTTTCACTCACCAGAGGACTATGTCTTATCTTCTTATCTTCACCTTATTGGTTCCATGGTTAAATTTATCCAAAGAAACTGGGAGAAGTAGTAGGTTTTCAAAATGTCACCAGAATGAATATTTCATTTTTTTACATCTAACAGGAAGAGAATAGAAAACTAAACCCAACAATTAATGCCCCCTCCCTCGGCAGAGGCGCAGGGACGTGGAAGAGGAGGATCACAATATAATAAGATCAACGTATATTTCTCAAACACATCAGTAGTAAAAAATGTATTCCCAAGATTCTGCCATGTTGCTGACCCCAAACTTATTGTAGTCAGTGCAAGTTAATTGACTTCACTGGTCTTTTGTTCTTTTAGTTTACAATTGCTTGGTTTTCACCAACAATACAAATTAGGAGTCTTTTTTTTGAGTCACTAGCACTTCTCTATTATCTGTTCATAAAACATAGAATATTTTCAATTAAATGGGGTAAATAATGAGAGAGAGAGGCTGCAGTTTTAAATCTTCCTAAGTTTTAAAAGTGAAATTTAAAGAACAGCTAGCAAACATATTTCATTATACATTCAAGAGTGAATGGGCTAAATTCATTCAAAGTGTCCTCACACTCGAGTCAAGGGTCTGACATTTGACCAGATGGCAAATGCAACGCAGGCACACAGCATCCTTTCAAGCCTACCTTTCCTTCTCAAGAGTAAAATTGATTTTGTCATGCTACCTAAGCCAAAGACTTTTATGGTTCAAAGAGCAGCAATTATCATGTCAAATGATACATGACAACATTATAAATTGATGTTTTCAGGGACCATGGCTATGATTATCAGATTATTTGCAATGACAAGTCATACTCAGAGTATGTCAAAAAGGAAAAATTACATGGTCTTATTTATGAAGATGAGAAGAAGAATTATACACATTGGAGGTGGAAGAACAGCTGTGTAGTCCCAAGAGGTAGCTATTAATATTCTCTGTTAGGTATCGTTTCATTCCTCAATGGTACTATGGAGTACTACAAGGTAGTGTTCATTTCAAAAAAACTTGCCTCGGTATGGAGGCAGATAGACGAGAGAAGAAACAAAAGGAAGGAGCTGTGACTTGGCATCGCTTGGATCTACTCCTTCCCCTCAGAACTATTTGTCATGCCTGCAAACAAATATGCTAATCTTTGATTGGCCTCTTCAGTCATTTTTGGATGCACCTATGACTTCTTTTTCATATTGAGGGACTGCTTACTCCTATAATCATTTCAGTAGCACTTCAGGAAACACTAGCATGTATTAGCACTAAGTAGAATGGAATCTGACACTTGTTAGGTTCATAAGTGGATTTAGACACCTAAATCAGATCATATTCCACCTTTTTTCAAAGACCATAGTTCTATTGCCTCTTTAATAACTCTCTTTAGCATTCCCAATCCATATTTTTTAGTGTTAGAGATCTGTTGCATTTTATATTTCCTTTCCTCTGTAACTAATTATTTATTTATTTAGAGTACTAAGGAAATTATAGCTGGAAGGTTCTTTCCTAAAACACTACTATTACAGCCAATAAAATGGGAGGCAACAGATGAGTCTGCAATGTAACATATAATGGTACACCCCTCTGGAAGTTCTTTCAATGACTTGATTATAATTAATTAAGCACAAAAGCAGCTGGCCATAATGCACTGTATACCATGTGTGATGTTGGCTCATTATAGTAAAAAATAGCAAAAGTTTGTGGATGTGATAGTTCTTGCCAATATCTTATTCCCCAGCAGCCCTGTTGTGTTTCGCTTCTCTCTCTGCAGCTGACTCCAGTGCATGGAAACTTTCTGCTCAAGAATCAAGTCCTTTTGGACTAGTGTCATTCTCCGGTCACTCACATGTTCCTCAACCTTCTTCTTCTGTCTATACTTCTCCCTTTTTATAGATGACTTACCTTGCCATTTCAAGCCAGCTCCCTCCTTCAAGCTCAGTTGCCTCTTAGAATCATAGAAGCACAAAAATTAAGGGCTGGAAGGGACCTTGAAAGATCATCAAGTCCAACCTTCCTGCTCTGGACAGGAATACTGCTGAGATCAAATGATCCTAGAAAGGTGTCTGTCCAGTGTCCTCTTGAAGACTTCCAAGACTGGGGACTTCACCACCTCCTTGGGAAGTCTATTCCAGATTCTGGTCACCCTTACCATAAAGAAGTTCTTCCTTACATCCAACCTGAAACTGTCCTCTAACAGTTTATGGCCATTGCTCCTTGTCCTCCCCTGGGGTGCCCTAGTGAACAGTTTTTCTCTCAGCTCCTGATATTCACCCCTTACATACTTATAGATGGCCACCAAGTCCCCCTTCAGTCTTCTCTTCTCAGGCTGAACAGTCCCAGATCCCTTAATCTTTCCCATAAGGTTTGTCCTCCAGACCCTTAATCATTCTTGTGGCCCTTCTCTGGATTCTCCACATCTTTTTTTAAGTGCAGTGCCCAGAACTGGACACAGTACTCCAGCTCTGGGGTCTCACCAACACCGAGTAGAGAGGAAGTATCATTTCCTTAGCCCTGCTCACGACACATTGACTAATGCTGTTAGCTCAGTTGACTACAGCATCACACTGGCAACTCATGTTCATCCTGTAGTCAACCATAACCCTGAGGTCCCTTTCAGCCATCATGCTGGCTAGGACATCTTCTAATATTCATGTCACTGGTTACTTCTCCCCAGATGAAGCACTCTGCATTTATCTTTATTGAACTGCATCCAGTTCTGCTCTGCCCACCTTTCCAGCTTTTCCAGGTCCGCTTGGATCCCTATCCTATCCCCTATTGTGACTGCTTTTCCTCATAACTTAGTATTGTCTGCAGACTTGGCCAGCATGCTTTCTACATCCTCATCTAAATCATTGATAAAGATGTTGAACAGTATGGGACCAAGAGCTGAACTGTGCAGGACATAACTAGCCACTTCCCACCAAGATAACAATCCACTAACACCCTCTGAGTTCAGTCTCTTAGCCAGTTCCCAACCCAACTGACCATGGACTCTGTCAGCCCACAATTCCCCAGTTTTTTTATAAGAGCGTCATGGGAGACTATATTGAAGGCCTTTTTAAAATCCAAGTATATGACATCAACCGTGTGTCCCACATCCAAGTGGTTTGTTACTTTGTCATAGAAGGAGATGAGGTTGGTCAGACATGACCTGCCCACAATGAAACCATGTTGGCTACATCAAGCCTTCTGCCATCCTCTCACAAATGGTCTTCTTGATATTTTTTCTCAAAATTGTACCCCCTCTCAGTTCATTCCACCTTTCTTTCCAAATCCTTTTTTCAATCCATCATTCTATTCCTTCCCTGGCTCCCCTTTTTGCTTTCCTCCATCAATAGTGAAGTTTAATTTCTCTGCTTCCACAGCCCCAAATACACTAACTCACACCCTCCCAATTCTTCATCATCAGTGTCAGAGCTCTCACAGCATACCTGCACAGCTAGCCTATCTCTTCTCTGTATATGAAATGCATCTTGTTATTCCATATTAATCCCCTCTCTGCTGACTGTATCTTCACCAGTCTTCTCCTAGGCTTGCGGAGCATGCCAGCATAATTGGCACTTGGTGGCATTTGGACCAGTGTGATTTAAGATCACTTTCAACAGTGAGAACCCAGTACCAGGAGGGCATAGCATAACACTGCATTCTTGGGGTTTGCTCAACTTATTAATGTCTTTGCAGGCTTTCACTCTGAATGAAGGAACACTCTGTTTTTGGAAAGAGAGAAGTCTGATGCTAATACAGTTCATAATTTTTTAAATAGACAGATAAACTCAATGGGAAAGAAATTAAAGGAGATCAGGCTGTAATTAAAGTTAATCTACATTGTTCAAAAAGACTACTTTTTAATGAATATAGAAAGGCAAAGGCAGTTCTTACTAAAGTATTCAAAACCACTTCTCAATTATAGCTCTTTCCTTGTGCCAAAATTAATTTTTCATACCAGAGCATATTTGATACCTAAGGAGTTTGAAATAACATTTTTTCTCTCTTTAAAAAGTATTTCTTTTCTTTTAGTGTTCTAATTCTCAAAAAGACTGAACCATTTTTGCTCAAACTTAGAAAAATAAAGTCATGTTGGGGCCAAAACCAGCTGAAACACGTCAGCTCAGAAATGATTTTCAAAATTTTAGGCCACTGAAAGAGCAGAGGTGAGAATAACAATGAAAAGGTTGCTTTCGCTCAACCTTGTTCAATAAGCAAAGAACAATCATCAAGAATTCCAAATACAAAGCATCCATAAAAAAGCACAGAACAAATTCTCCTGTATTGCATTCACTGGGATACTTTTACTTTCCAGGATCTGCCAGGATATTCATACTTTATAAAGCCAGAGAGAAATAGATCCAGAACAGGGGATAAACTATTGTGGCTGTCCCTGCTCATTTTTCACCTTGGAAATAATGCTTTTTTGTGAAGTGCTTTCTTATAAACAGCCATAATATTATACAGCAGCATGGAAAAAGTTTTATCTGCAGCAGCAGACCCAAGGATGTGTGAACTATATTTTTTCAAGGATAGCAGAAGATGCAATATGACCATGTGGAGATGATTTACAAAGAATAGGAGAACACCTTTTGATGGTGCTCTATAATTTTATCATTAAGTATAATCAAAGTAATGGATGTTCTAAAGGTAGCCTTTAGAATTGTTTTTGTGAAGTCATATAGTGTTACTGAACAACATAAAACACTAACTGGGTGCATCTACTTGTGCATTTACTGTGCAGCAAATTTACTTACTGTTCAGTAAGTGGTTTTTAGGCCGGCGTCTACATGTGCAGCCATTAAAGCACAGTAACGCTGTTTGTAGACTGACTTGGGACTAAAGATAGTCCCAGGTCAGTCCACACATACAGTGTTACTGAATAGTAAGGCATCTACATGTGCTTTACTGCAAAGTAACTAATCAGATGCAGGTATTAAATTTACACCCCAAGTTGGCATATGTTACCTTATTTACTGTGCAGTACAGGCACACATGTGTAGATGCGCACCCATGCTGTGCAGTTATTTTCAGTTACCGTGTAGTAATTTCCGTTACTGAGCAGTAAATGTGCACATGTAGACATGCCCACTGTGGACTTGTTTCTGCCTTCCTAATTCACTCCCATAATACCATTTACATCAATCACAAAAATATAATGCTGGAAGGTAATTTAGGAGGTCATCTAGTCTACTCCCTACTTAAGAAAGAATCATCTCTGTGTTAACCATTCCAGACAAAAGTTTGTCTAACCTGCATTCAACTGCTAGTGAGACAGATTCCTCAGCCACTCTAATCATCTGTTTAAGGGCTTAATACCCTCAGTTAGAACAGTTAGAACGTTCTTAATATTAAACCCACATTTTCCTTGTTTCAATTTTAGCCCATTACTTTTTGTTTTGATCCCTATCGATACAGAGAATGTGAAAAAGAGGATGGTGATATATTTTCCAATTTATTGGGGTCATTTTGAATCTGAATTCTGTCTTTCAGTATGTCTGCTACCCTACTCAGTTTGTTGTAATCCATAAATGTACTAAGTCTTCTCTTGATTACATCCCCCACGTTGTTAATGAAGATATTGAAGAGTACCAGACCCATGATGGACTCATGGGGGACCACACTTGATACCTCCTCCCAGTATGACTTTGAACCATCGATGACTACTATAACCCTGAATTTCCAACCAACTAGTTATACACCTATCTTATAGTAGTTCATTTAGATCATATTTCCTTAGCTCATTTTTCAGAAAGTCAGGTGAGACAGCATCAAAAGCCTTGCTAAACTCAAAGTATATCACATTTAAAGCTCCTCCTAATTCAAAATTCCTGTCACTTTTTCATGAAAACAGATCAGTTTGTTTAGATTTGTCATGAGGGAGTCATGCCTATTTTGTTGTTATGTATCACCAGTGGAGTTTGCAAGCTATGTAGGTTTGGTCCCTTTAACTCCAACCAAATGCATTTAAAAAATATTCCACCTCATTCTGCTCCTCTTTCTGGTATTTGCTGATATACATATGTGCATGATGGAACATGAGATAACGAGCCCTTCTTACTGTCATTAGCAGGAAGAAAGCCATTAGGTAAAAGCATCAGAGTACTTACAGAACAAGTTTTGGAGCAACTATCTCCATCATTAAGCTTGTGATGAAGATTAAGTTCACCCTGCATATTAAAGAGAAGTGTTGAATTACATTAGATGCAATTTAAAACAGAAACATCAACTATTTGTTTCTATTTTAACAAAGGCATTGTCACTGCTTCCTAGACATTACTCTTTTAATGGTAAAAACAATGAACCCTATTAAAAAACTGTAGCGACCACAGTGAAAGGCAGAAATTTTCTTAGGTCAGATAAGTAGAATAAAGTTGAGCTCTTTGTTGTTTATGGGAAACTGGTATTAGTGGCCATTTATAAAGTGCACCGCCACCACATTCTCAGCACTGACACGGATTTTGCTGTTTATACAAATATATGTGCTGAGGCGCTGGGCACTTTTAAAAGCACCCAGTGCTGCAGCACATGGACATGTACAAATTCCCAGTATGTCCAACCTTTTAACCTTAAGAAAGAGTTGAGATATGAAAGGGAATGTTTATACAGTGTAATGTTAGAAAATTAGTACATAGTCATTCCCGCAGTACAGGACATGAACTAAAATGCACTGATATTAATTTTAAGCACTTTATAAGGAGTGGGAGTGAGTGGGTTCAGTATATTTTCATGGCAGTGCTCACTAGCATGGCTGATACAGTGTAAGAAGGCACAGTAGATATGCTCCTGTATAGACTAGCTAAATGAGATGTGCATAGAAGCTAGGGACAGACTTTACATATAAACTGGTTTAAGTGATCAGAAACTGGTTCAAACCTGTAACAGAAGAAATGTTTGTTCAGTGTACATAAACCAGTTTGAGAATGGCTGAAACCAGTTTGAGATAAACCTGGTTGAATGTAGTATCAGACTTAAGTGATTTGGCTCAAACCGGTTTATGCAGTGTATGTTCCAGACCTCTTGCTGATTTAAATTAAATCAGACTCCCCCAGCATCCTGGCAAGTTCTCTGGGCTGGGCAGGGCTCTCTGCTACACAGCAGAGATGGCCCCTCCCCTCTGCTCCCTGGCTGCAGCTTTGGCAGAGACTTGTAGGCACAACAGCTTCTGCCTGCTCCCCCGCATCCCCTCCCCATTCTCTGCTGAGCAGACATTCACCCATCCCTCACAGACACCTCTCAGCATTAGCTAGCAGACCACATGCTGGCTACCTCCAAGCTGTGGCACACGGAACAAAGGCAGAATCAACATGTAGCTGGTCATGTCCCTCTGTTTTCTTAACACTGAAATAGGGGTGCTAAACATTCCCTGCTGGGCTGTTCAGGAGCGGGGGAATCCCTCCCTAATTAGAGTGTCCTGCCAGGGCCTGGCTGTGCCGCCCCCCAACCCACAGCTTAGCTTTGTTGGAAGGAAGGGAGGGCTGCTCTAGCACCCCTTCAGCTTCTAGCCTGAGCCACTGCAGGCAAGTGCCTGCATTTCTGGAATGTCAATCTGGTTATAAAACTGATTTGGCCCAGCCAGGTTAGACTAACCTGCAAAGATTGAATCAGTTCAGGCTCAGGCTTTTTGAATGTCTGTCCCTAGCCAAAGAGTACGAGCTTTTATGAACCCAAGTTCACTTCATCAGAAGCTGTGAAATGACATGCAGAAAGCAGAATATAGGGATAAATAAATTAGAATACAAAAGACAAGAGCTGGAGGAAAGACAGAAAGAGAGAGAGAGAGAGAGAGAGATGGTGGGGAAGGGGGACAGTGCTAGGAGAGAAAAGCAAACTAGAAGCAAACCCATAGGAACAAAGCGGGTCACAAAAGCTAATCCGGGTAATGAGATAAGAATCCATAGTCCCTGTTTAAACAATACTTAACACAGTCCTGTTTGTGGAAGCTTTTCTTTTTTGAAGTTTCCTGTTCAAGCTGTTTTAAAAAAAAATTCTGCCTGAGAACAGCAATCCTAAGGTCAGCGATGGAGTGTCTAGGAAAGTTGAAGTATTCTGCCACCAGCTTTTGTGTCTTGCTGCAGCTGATGTCAGATCAGTCTTCATTCATTCTTACGTGTACAGATTGCCCTGTCTGTCTGACGTAGTCAGCAGAGGGGCATTGTAAACAGGTGATGGTGTGTATGATGCTGGTACAACTGCAAGTGAATTAACCTTGAATGCTGTACTCCTTGGGCATGTCTACGTGTTCCTTTTTAAAGCGGGCTTAGCCTAAAAACACCATTTTAAAGGCACATTAAGAGCATGTGTCTACACAGGCGTGCCCTTAATGCACCTTAAAAATGGCAATTTAAGGCCATGTGAGCCTAAATTGGATACCTGCATAAAATAGCGAAGTTGCACTAGCGCACTTGTAGATGCGCTAATGCGCATTAGCATGGTGTGTGCCAAAGGATACACACAGTGTTAATATGCATTAGCATGTCTACATGTGTGCTAATGTAACTTAGCTATTTGTGCCTAAGTTTAATGGGTCTGAACACACATTAGCACGTCTGCGTGTAGACACGCACCTAAATTGCCTTACTGCACCTTAAGTAAAGGCGCATTAAGTTTAGGTGCAGGTAAATACACATGTAGACATGCCCCTTGTTATTAAATTCACTGATGATGTGGTCTGCATTGATGTGGGGACACAGCAGGCATTTAGGTCCACTGAAAGGCCTGGTGCCTGGTTAAGGATGGGAGTTTGTTAGTGTGCTGTTTGAGCGATGATGTTTGTAGGAAAGTCTGTAAGCCAGGACATATCTATCTCCCCAAACTACCAGGTGACAGTCATCCATTTCCAGGAGGGTATTGGAGGTCATTAATGATGTATCTTAGGTGTCCAAGCTGTAGGTGATGACTGGAGGGATTCTGTTGCCCTTGTCCCAGGGGTGGTATTGTAGCAGGTCAGAGCAAAGTGTGAGTCTGACTTTAACTGTCTTCAGACTAACATAGCTAGCTAATTCTCTCTGCTTGTGGACAATACAGTGAAACATGTTTAATGTGGTATAAACATACACAGACTCCGTTTCACTTATGCCGATACCTAGTTACTCCTTAATGTCCAAGCGATATATTCATTCCAGATTAGAGTGACTTAGGCCAAAAAAAAGGCTGTCAAACTTGGCTGGGCACAGCCAAACACTGTGATGTAATGCCAGTTCCATATCTTCTACTCTATAACGCCTAGCCAATGAACATCAGGTGCAAAGTACAAGATTTTTTTTCTATAGATTTCATAGAGATTAGGGCTGGAAGGGATCTTTGAAGATCATTGAGTTTTTTGATAACTGAATTAACAGTATCAGCTCATTTTGTGTAGGCCATGAACACAGATGAAATCAAGGTGATCATTTTACTCCACTGCCAACTGGGGCTGGATTTTACAAGTTACATAGATATTCAGTGCCTAGTATTCTATACTTTGCAGTTGCAACCCAATGCTTTTTTAAAATATTAGGAGTCTTCCTTTCCCAATTTTTACTGTAATGCTCAAATGCACTGAAATATGAGATGTAGAGCCCTTTCTATCATATGAATGAAAGAAATGCAAGATGAAGGCATTCCTTGCATGTAACCAAAAATCTTCCTTTTGAATTGTGTGCCTTGTTTGAAGAAATCTATTTTATGGATATATACGCATATATATATCTGTGCTATAAGGAGAAGATGAACCGTGTCTGCATGAGGTAGATGAGGCTTTTAAATCCTAAAGTCACAGTTTTAGATGTGGATGGAAAGTCCTGATCTGTATTCCCAATGCAAAGTAATATTATTGTCACAGGGTTAATTATTCACTTCTGATTGTGATTCAAGGTTCTGCATCAATGCAAAAGCAAAAGTACAAAACTATCCCTAACACCACAATAGACTAAACAAAGTAGTAATACACATGTCTATTTTTAAGCATCCTTTTATATAGCAGTAAACTCTGAACCTCTTTGTCAAAATGCTTTCAGTCTAAAGTCCTGATCCTGTAAACACAAATTTAAAATATAGGATACATTTTAGTTATTTGATGGAATCTGCACTCATGCTTAAAGATTATCCAGCACGTAGCTGTCGTTCTGTAGTTGAGTCCAGAGCTGTGCCTTGGGGTGGGGAGGGCTGCGAATCAGGGCAATTGCCCCCCAACCCCATGCTTTGGGGGCCCTGCGAACAGTGCTGTACAGGCCCTGTGGAAAGCGCCATTGGCGTGTGCCGAGGGTGCCACCACTCCACGTGCCACTGGTTTTGCAGTTTGGCTGCTTGCCACCCATCCTTCCCCTGCTCTGGGCTCCAGCCGCTCGCCACCTCCTCCTCTCCACTCCATGCTCCAGCCACTCACCACCTCCCTCTCCCCCCACACAGGCCCCCACACAGGCTGATATATCCCGGGCCTCGCACACCTCTGTTCAAGTCCCAAAGTTCCAATCCAGAAAAAATGTACATATATGCTAATCTTTAAATAGAAGTATTCAATATAGAGTTCAGCTACTCACACTGGCCTATGCAGAGGATGTTAGTTGTTAGTTTTGGTATAGGAGAGCACGTAGTTCTATAACATTTCTTCTCACCTTTAGTAGTTATCTACTGCCCCAGACAGTATCCTCACTCCAGTTTAAAGGCATTCTCAGCATATAGTTAAGCTTTAGTTTGAGTGGATGAAGTATATTGTCAAATTATTCAATGGCTGTGACTTTCCGGACTTGCCACTATTGAGTTGAGTGAAGATGTTCCTCTTCGCCTTCCTGAGAGGAACATGTTCAATTTGCAGAACATCTCACAATTTGAGAAGCTAAGCAGGAAGGCTAGCCCTGAACATAGCACCAACTGACAAATAATGTGAAGTTGGCCTCCTCAACCTATGTCTAGCTTGGTTTCCATTTTAGACATTACATCTAACTGCTGTTCTGCTATTTATTCAGGACCCCTGCCCTTATGATGATGACAGTTTTTTCAATGGGATAAGGCATGTTTGAAAGACAAAGGCTTAGCTTGAATGAAAGAATGATGCCATTATTCTTTATTTATTTTCAACAGCCCCATAAAATGTTGAGTCAATACTTCTGTCCTTGTTCACTCATTGGGGCATTTTGCTTTCCTTGGAAGACTGTCCTTGGAGATTTACCCTGATACAATTTTTTTTGTGAAAGTGAATATGGAGTAAGGATCAAGACTTTAATTAATCAAATGCCATTATATTAACCTTTGGGCTTTTATGGGTTTTCTGAAAATAAATAAAGATTAATGGGACGGCATAATCCTTACATGCAAGCTTAGACTTTGTCTTCCAAACGTTTCTTTTCCTGTTGAAAAAGCTGTCATCATCATAAAGGCACTGGTCCTGAATGAATGGAAGAACAGCAGCTAGATATAATCTCTTCAAAAAGGCTTTTAAAAGTCCTGGTATATACCTTTTTCTTGGGTGAGAGGGGGAAGGGAAAAAGAGAAGGGTGGGGAGAGAGAAATAAAATCAAGGGGATGCAGGTCATTCACCCACAAGTTTCTTGTCAGTTTTGAATGACTAAATTGTATGCCTGGTACACGATCGGACCTTGCGAATCACAACAGTGCTCTAATGTGTTCTGGTTGTTTAAGAAAGCAGTTAAATAAAATGGGTACCTAACAACAGCATCAAGGCATCTATATGCTCATGCTGAAAGTATTGCAATGACTCATTGCATCAAGGAGTTCTTGTCTCTGAATCATTCATTTTCAAGAACATTTACTCCACTATTGGCTCCTTTGACATGACAACTTACTTCTTCAAGAGTCTGTTTCAAAACAAAATAAATGCTCCAGAACTGACTTGACATGAGCTGTCTCTCTTAGCAGCCAAACCCATAGCAAACTACTAATGAAGTCAAATATCTGCATTATTGGATGTATGTTTAAGTCAAATTGAGATTTTACTTATATTAATTGCCTTTGCATCTCTTTGGGCAGTAACAGAGACATAAGCCATTTGGTGCTGCACCCACACAATAGAGAGCACTGGAGGATAATTTTGAACAGCTGATAACAGTGGCGATGCATAGGGGGTGCACAGGGGTGCATGTGCACCCCCTGAGATCGCCAATGCACCCCTTAATCCCCTGAACGGCCGCACTCACTACTTAGGCGATGGGCAGGTGGGAGCACCGGTGCCCTCCCTGCAAGTGCCAGCTGATCGCTGCAATCACTGCAGCCGCTTCTGGGAGTGGCTATGGCCATTTTTGGGAGCAGCGGCAGCAATCGGCCAGCGCTTGCTCCCAGAAGTGGCCACAGCCACTCCTGGAAGTAGCTGCAGTGACCAGAGTGATCGACTGTCTTGGATTCACCCATGGGGGATCCTCCCCTGGTCTGCAGGATCACCCATATGGGACCCACCCCCAGTCAGCTGGACTGGTTGCAGGGGGGGCATGTGCAGGGGGGGCTGATAAGTTGTCTTGGGCCTTAAGTAATATTAAATAATGCTGGTGTCTGCTCCTCAGTTTAGTCTTCTCCTTAGTTTAAAGTGTCATTCAGTCCTTCTGATGCTATCACATAAGTGGCATTGCAAGAGAGAAATTCTACATAAACTAATATTTACTTACGGAATAACAGTATTAAAAATATGGATAATGTCTTCACCCTGAACTTTAGGTGTAAATAATAGCACCAATTTCATCAAACTATCTGGAACACAAGAGGGGACAAGCTTTGTCCTACTCTATACAACGAGGCAGTTGAGGAAATCTGAGCTTATGACCTGGATCCACCAACTACTGTGCCACTGTTGTAAGGTAGTACTGCCTTTATGGTGATGACCCCCATACCCACAGGGGAACCATGATAGGGAATGACAGAAATAGCTGAACCAGGAACTTATTTTCTTTGCATGTTATTTCTTTGATAATGCTCTAGTGTTGAATACTACAGAGGGCAGATACAAATCGCGACCCCCATTCTGGTTCTTTTTTTTTCATTAGCATGCCTTGAAAGATTTTCCTCTTTACCCATTTTCTTTTCTTACATTTTGGACAAACATCATTTTTTTTCATAGAAGACTGAGAAGGACATTTCTAAAATCCTGATTTTGACATAGCTTTAGCGAACCTGCTGCACTTTAACTGACTTATTTTGGATAGCTCTAGAAATAATCTTCCTTAAGTCTTACAGCTTCACTCTCAAGCTCAGGTAGAATAGACTCCAGCAATACAGTAACCATTCTGTAATCATGGAATCATAGAAATTAAGGGCTGGAAGGGGCCTGGACAGATCATTGAGCCCAGCCCCACCGCTCTGGACAGGAATACTGCTGAGATCAAATGATCTCAGCAAGGTGCTTGTTCAGTAATGTAAGAGAGGTAGTTATCCATATTAGTCTGAAGCTAGGCAGTTAGTCTCTAAGGGTGCATCCAGATGAGCACGCATGTGCCTCTTGCAGCATATCAAACCCCTTTGAGACACTGCAAGCGGCATGTGTGGGAACCAAAAAATGTTCCCTGCACTTGCAGCGCAGGGGCAAAATTAGGTAAAAAAAACAAACAAACCACCATGAAACAGTGGGGCAAGGCATGGTCCCTAAGGCAACTGGAGGCTTGGTCCTCCGCACAGATGCTCTGGTAGCCAACCAGAGGGTCTCTATGGCTGGCTTATGCCCTGGTGCTGAAGCACACTGCCTGCCCATGCAGGGCAAGCAGCAGTGCAGGCTGCAGGGACCTGGACACCACTTCATGCCAGGTAAGTAAGGGGTTGGGGGGGTGGAGGAGGGGAGAGGGGGCCATGGCAGGGCACCTGGCCCCAGTCCCTGATCGCTCCTCTGCTGGGTCCCAGCTCCCAAATTGCTCCCCCTGCTCCCCGATCGCTCCCCTGCCCAGACCCTGTTCCCTGATCACTCCCCTGCACAGCCCCTGCTCCCCGATCGCTCCCTTCAGCTCCCTGATCACTCCCCTGCACAGTCCCTGCTCCCTGTTTGCTCTCCTGCCTGCCTTTCCCCCTGCACAACCCTTCCTTCCTGGCAATAGCACTGGTGGTTGGGCTGCACCCTGGTGATGCAGCAGTGGCAGCTCAGGTGCCAGGTGGCCAGGGCTGATCCCTGCTGCCCCCTGCTGCACCAATGGCCACTGCTACAGTCGGTGACTGAGGGGATGCTGGAGCTGGGCAGGGCAGTGATCGGGGGCTGGGACCAGTCGAGGGAATGAGGAGGGGCATGATTGGGAGCTGGGGTTGGGCAGGTGGCCATGGACCCTGTGGAAGTGGGGGTGGTAGCCCCTGTGGGGGGGCATGTGGTCTCTGTTGAGGGACTTTGGCCCCTGTTGAGGTACTGTGGCCACTGTTGAGGGGCTGTAGCCCCTGTTGGGAGGCCATGGCCCTGTGGGGCTGCAGTTCAGGGGATAGCTGTGCCCTGTGGGGGGCAGGGGACCCTCCTGAGCAGCCCCCATACACTGACCACACCCACAGGCCCCCCCACAATCCACCCACAAACCACACACTCAAAGGCATCCAAGGAGCCAGTGGATGCCACCCACTGGTGCTCTGCCTGGAAACATGCTCAGACAAATGAGAGGAAAGTGGCTGGGCAGTCTCTGGGCACCTTCCCAGCCAGAGCCTCCTTCCTGGTCAAGTACAGGGCCCACTTGGCCAGGGCCAGGAGGAGGTTGACCAGGAGGTCCTGGGATTTGGTGGAGCCACAGATGGGGTGGCCAAAAACAAAAAGGTGGGGGGTGAAATTCAACCAGAACCTCAGGAGGATGTTCTAAAGATGGAGGTGGAGGGCTTCAGCCTGACACACTCGAGGGTCATGTGTTCCAGGGTCACCCTCTCCCCACAGAAAGGGCAGGAGACTGGGGTGTCTGTAAAGCTAGCCACATACATGCCTGTGGCGACAGCTCCATGGAGGAGCCATCAGCTGAGGTCCCAAGTGGCTCATGGCATGAAGGTGGAGTACAGACTCAGCCACAGGGGTGCCCCAGCCATGCCCTCACTGAGTGGGTCCTGCCATTTGGTGTCACGGCAGGATGCATGATGGATCGTGCAGCACACAAGTGGGTAGAGGTGGCGGCAATGGACAGTTGGAAAGTGGACCAGTCTGGTGTCCTCCAGCTAGCTCAGGCAGTGGAGCAGGGAGCGCTGAGAGGCTGGGCAAGGCACTGGCCCCTTGAAAACTCCGGTGGGCTGGAGAACATGGGGGGTGGGGACCTCGGAAGCTCCTGAGAGTGAGTAGCCCTGAGCTGTTTGCCAGGGCAGCTTTTTATACTGCTGGGGACAGCACAGGTGCTTCTCCTAGCTTCTAGCGTCCCCCTGGCTGCAGATCCAGGAGGAGCCAGGCAGGGTTATTTTGCCCCAAGGGGCACAATTTGCTCCACACCAAAGTGCATGTTCAGGCATGTGTGCTGAGGCAAAAAGCCCCGACTCAAATTTGCACCACTTCTATTTTCGCTGCTGCAAGTGCACATGCCTACATGTGTGGACGCGCCCTTAGGGTATTTTTACATGCGTTGTGGGCCACAGTGCCATGTGCTTTAATTACCAAACTGTACTAATTAAAAACACCTGCGCATCACATGTATCACCATTGTAGTGAATCCCTGCTCTGAAAAAACGGTGGCGGGGCAGTTTGACCTAAAGCTTATCAAATATGCTTTAGTTCAAAGTGCATTGCTGCAATTTTTTCAGCTCAGTGATGCAAGGTTACACTGATACATGTGACATGGAAGGCTGCTGGAGCACATCAATTTTCATGCTCCAGCAGACTCGATTAATCAAGTCTGTTCTGACGTGCTGGATTTCTGGCACGTCAAATCAGACTCCAGGTGAGGGTGGTGTGGGAAGGATCTTACCTTAGAGGGCCCTGCTTTTTCCACAATCTACCTGTCGCTGCCACTGGTCAGTACCTGAAGGGGCAAGCACAGCCCCTGCCACTGATGCTGCTGCTCTGGTGACTTGCATGCCAGTAATCAGAGCCATGTGCATCTTTTGGCCTTCCACAAACCCCAGGAACCTGCATGCAGCAGGGAGATGAGCTGGGCTGAGAAGTGTGGTCCCGTGTTTGTCCACCCACTGCTGAACACATTGCTGGGAGAGCAGCAGTGGGTGAGCCGGGAGTTGCTGAGGGGCAGGGAGCAGCTGTGGGCACTGCTTGTTTGCAGCACAGTAGAGCGATAAAATCAGGAGAAGAAGCTATCATTTACCACCTGGCACAGGGGCTGGGCACTGCAGCACCCTTGGAAGGGTTTCAAGGCATCCTGGGGTGCTGTGGCTTTGAGAATCATGGGTATAGACAAACATAACTACTGTACTGATATCAAAGGATACGGTAGAGACTGCTGAGATGCAATGATTATATGTGCCCAATCCTGCAGCGATACAGGTCTAGCAAAACTGTCCCAACTTTAACCTATTTTGGTCAAAGTTTGGGCAACTCAGCTAATTTGTATCCTTACAGAATCAGGTAGAGGCAACAGTCAGATAGTAACAGCTGCTGCACACTGCCCAGTAGCAATTTCCCTTCACTTTTAGTGCACCTGAGCATGTTTGTCCATGCCCTAAGGCTGTTTCTGATGGGGTCTCATATGACCCAGTTGCCAGCCCTGAGCCATTTCATATTTGTATCAATGGTTGAGAAAGGAAGGTCACTACTGAAGTTGGCAGCTGATAGAAATGTTGGAGAAGTGGTAGGTTTTATATAGAACTTACATAGAGCAATGTGGTATGCTTGGTAAAGTGAGCTCAGGCAAGCAACATACATTGCAATCTGATTGAAATATCAAATAGTGCATGCAGAAGAAAAGGGTGCTTTTAGACATGCCGAGAGGCTGCTCCAATGCACTGTAATTACGCGATTAATCGAGTCTGCTAGAGCATGCTAATTAGCGTGCTCCAACCAGTCTCCACATCTCATGTGACACAATGGCATCAGGACAACTAATCCAATTATTGAATGTATTATTGTGAAAATACCAAACAGCAGTAAAGATGTTATATTGCCTCTAGATTTGGCACTGGGGCAACTGCTTCTGGAATACTGCTTCCATTCCTGGTGTCCACAGTATAAGAAGGTTGTTGATAAATTGAAGAGGATTTGGAGAAGAGCCATGAGAATGATTAAAGGATTGGAAAACATACCTTATAGTGAGAATCCAGGACCTCAACTTGTTTAGCTTAGTCAGAGAAGGTGAAGGAGTGACTGGATCACAGTATAAGTATTCACTGTATAAGTATAAGGGAGGAGAAATTCAGTCTAGCAGCCTTATAAGTCTTATAAGATCCAGTGCCTGGAAGCTGAAGCTAAACAAATTCAAATTATTAATTAGGTGTGCATTCTTACTGAAAATGGTAATTAACCACTGGCTTAATTTAGCAACTGTTGGGATGGATTCTTCATCACTGGAAGTATTTACATCCAGATTGGTTGCTTATGTCTCAAAAATGCACTCTACTTCAAAATGCAAATAATTTGGAGAAGTCCCAACTTTCTACATAACAGCATAGCCTATAAAAATAGCGTGCTTGTCTAATTTTTCTGACCTTAAAAAACCCTTCTGAATTCAGATAAGGTATTGGGTTGACAAAAAGTGGGGGCATCTTTTTACCTTTACAGAAATTATGTATTAAAAACATGTCTGCCTACAAGCCCCAGCTTGGTATATCTGTTTCTCGTAGTAGAAAGAAGGGAATTTTAAAATTTTTATGTTGGGTTTCAGACACTGCAAGAGGATAATAATTAAGAATGCCCTTTCATATAGCATGAATCACAATGATTTCTTAATACTGCATGGGCCTCAACAGGGAGATTTCAGAGTCTACATAACACCACTATGGGTCTCCAAAATGAGGGAAACAGCAAGTGAGATATAAAAATACCAAATAGACTAGGAAGGGTGGGGGGAGGCAAGAAGGGATAGGGGAGGGATGGGAAGCACGAGAGGTTAATCTGGAGAGTGGGGGAAGCCACACAGAAAGATGGGGATGGATCTCTACAGTAGATCTCTGTGGATATTGCAGTTTTTTATGTTGTTCCCATGCACTCTGTAAGGTCTTGGAAATTTAATGTCCAGCTGTGTGACAAGTCTAAGTCAGGGCAGGAGGAACCAATCAAACAAGAAAAGCCCCAGAAAACCTACCCACATTTCCCCCACCCTACAAATCAAGAAGGACTTAATCAAGATCTATGTACAGTTTTAGATTATCTAGCACTTCCTCATGAGGAAAACAATATATAAAAATCACTTTAGCGATCAGAAATAAAAAAACCCACAAACCAAGCAAACATTCCCTGCATCAGAACACAAGAAAGATCTCCCAAACAATGTTTTACAGACTCATACTAGTCTGACTACAAGAATAACCTATAGCTGCATGATTAATTTTGATAATTAAGAAGTGATCTAAATAACTTACCATTTGGATGACTATGCTGCACATCTTGCACCAGGCCTTGTGTATAAGAGGCAGTGCAACAGTCTATTGCTGCTTGAGGAGTAGCAGAGAGATTGTATCTCAGGTACACCTTCTCACCCAGGACACATCCCACTGCCCACTCCTTCCTTTAGAATAGCATAGGCTGCTCTCACACAAAAGATCCAGTTCTGCTCTCTAGCTTAATGGAGTGGCAAGGCTTTAGACCCATCTTATACCTTCCCCTCCTGAGCTCCATTTCCCTGTTTTCATCTTTATACATCAATTATCTCTTAGAGTGTGGTCTTGATCTCACTTCAATGTTAGTGGTCCTAGAAGAGGAGAAAAATGAGCTATTCATTACAGAATGCCAGCTGGGTGCATTACTCATAAAATAGAGTCTCTTAAGGGGATTCATTTCAGATGAGCCATGTACAAGGCAGCTCACTAAAGTAAATCACTCTGGCTAAAGTATTAGTTTTACATATTCGCATTGAGGTGCTTTGTCAGAATCCTCAAACTATCTCACTTCTTCTTGGTAACATCTCTCCTTTGATGGTTTTTTATATTTCAAGAAAGAGTCATAGACTTTCTGGGCCAAAGTAAAGCTACTGTTAAGATGGATTAGATACTTTCATAATGATTTTGCTCCAAAAGCCATGGAGAAACGACCTTTAATTCAAAAGACTGGTTCCCTGTTTGGAATTGAAATCAGATCAGTTTTCTTTAGAGACAAATATTTAGAGTCCTGTTTGCATCTGCTAGCATGGCAGTGCCAGGAGAATAAGAGAATGTTCACGTAACACGTTTGGCAGGTTAGAGCAGTTGGATTTTGACAATCCAGCTAGTCTTTTCTCCATCAGCATTCTCTCCCTTTTATCCTTGCCTTACTCCAATCTGCCTCCCATCTTTTGGTATCTTCTTTGCCAGCCCTCTGTTCCAGTCATATCTAACATCTTCAGTGCACATGGGACATCTTTTTCTTCTGCATTCTTTTTGCACGCTACTCATCTATTCCTTTCTCCACACCAGTTCTCTTCATCATGACTCCCTCTTCTCCTCCTTCATAGTTTCATAGTTGGTAGGGTTGGAAGGGACCTGAGCAGGTTATCAAGTTCAACCCCCTGCAATGGGCAGGAAAGGATGCTGGGGTCAAACAACCCCGGCTAGGTGATTATCTAGCTTCCTTTTGAAGACCCCCAGGGTAGGAGCGAGCACCACTTCCCTTGGAAGTTGGTTCCAGATCCTAGCCGCCCTGACTGTGAAATAGCACTTCCTGATGTCTAGCCTGAACCTACTTTCTGTCAACTTGGGGCCGCTATTCCTAGTTACTCCTGGTAGTGCTCAGGGGAACAGGGACTCTTACGATTCTCCACAGGTCCCTCCTGGTAAGTTTATAGACAGCCACCAGATGCCCTCTCAGCCTTCTCTTGTGGAGGCTGAACAGGTTCAGGTCCCTTAGCCTCTCTTCATAGGGCCTGCCCTGCTGCCCCCTGACCGTGCGAGTGGCCCTCCTTTGGACTCTCGCAATGCTGTCCACATCCCTCCTGAGGTGCAGTGCCCAGAACTGGATGCAGCACTCCAACTGCGGCCTGACCAATGTCGTAAAGAGGGGGAGGATCACCTCCTTGGACAAGCTCGTGATGCATCTGTGGATGCATGACAAGGTGTGGTTAGCATTACTGACCACATCCTCACATTGGTGGCCCATGTTCATCTTGGAATCAATGACTCCAAGATCCTTTTCTACCTCTGTGCTGACGAGGAGGGAGTTCCCCAGCCTATAGGTATGCTGCTGGTTCTTCCTCTCAGGTGCAGTACCTTGCACTTGTCACTATTGAAACCCATCCTGTTCTCACCCACGCACCCTTGTAACCTGTCCAGATCTAGTTGTAGCCTGTCCCTCCCTTCTAGCATGACCACTTCTCCCCACATCTTAGTGTCATCTGTGAATTTGATCAAGGTGCTTTTCACCCCCTCATCCAAATTGCTGATGAAGATGTTGAACAGTGCTGGCCCAGGGACCGAGCCCTGGGGGACCCCACTGCCCACATCCCTCCAGGTAAAAAAGGACCCATCCGCCACCACTCTCTGGGTGCAGCCCTCTAGCCAATTTGCAA
Source organism: Alligator sinensis (assembly GCF_000455745.1). Classification (NCBI taxonomy): domain Eukaryota; kingdom Metazoa; phylum Chordata; order Crocodylia; family Alligatoridae; genus Alligator; species Alligator sinensis. The sequence goes on from NW_005842376.1 coordinate 87,708, forward strand.
CCCATCTGACTGTGTAGGCATCAATACCACAGTCGCCTATTTTTTAATGAGAATGGGGTGAGAGACAGTGTCGAAGGCCTTCCTAAAGTCCAGAAAGACTATGTCCACCGTGACACCTCCGTCTAAGGATTTTGTGGACCTGGTCATAAAAGGCAACCAGGTTGGTCTGACAGGACTTGCCCCTAATCAACCCATGTTGTTTGCTCCTAAGCATAATCTCCCCTGCTGGTCCCTTGCAGATGTGCTCTTGGATAATTTTCTCAAAGAGCTTCCCCAGGACCGAGGTAAGACTAATGGGCCTATAGTTTCCTGGGTCCTCCTTCCTTCCTTTTTTGAAATGGGGACCACATTGGCCCTTTTCCAGTCCCTCCGGGACCTCAGTGCCTCCCCGACTAATCTCCTTAACTTATTGAAATTGACCTTCCTGAAGTCAAGGGCTGCTGCCTTGCTGCAGGCCTTTGACACACTGCACTGGATGGTGAATTCCAGTAGGTGATGATCGCTATTGCCCAGGTGGTTGAGAACCCCCAGTCCCCTCACCAGGTCATCGCCTGTGGCCAGGACCAGGTCCAGCAAGGTATTTCCCCTGGTGGGACTGTGCACCTCCTGGGTTAGGTGGAGGTCCTGTATCTCAGCTAGGAACCTATGTGAGCGGTCAGATCTGGCTGACTGCTCCTCCCAGCAGAAGTCTGGGTAGTTTAGGTCACCCATGATGACCATGTCCCTTGACTTAACTGCCTCTGCAAGCTGACCTGAGAATTCCCGGTCCAGCACTTCCCCCTGGTTGGGTGGTCTGTAGTAGACAGCCACCGTTAAGTCCCTTTCCCCCCGATCCACTTGCATTCTAACCCAGAGCACTTCCGTCTGCCCCTCCCCTGACCCAGTGCTGTTTGTTGAGGATGTGTATTGCTCTTTGACGTACAGCGCCACATCCCCACCTTCCTCCCCGTTCTATCCCACCTGTACAGCCTATAGCCCTTGATGTTTGCCACCCAATCATGCGTTGAATCCCACTAAGTTTCAGTGAGCCCCACTACGTCTGGGTTTGTGTTAGCTAGCAGGAGGGCATGTTCCTCCTGCTTGTTCCCCATACTATGAGCACTAGTGTAGAGGCGTTTAAGGCCTCCTATGGGTGCATGCACCACCCCCTTGATCCTTACACATGGACAGTCCTTAAAAAAATTATATGTATAGTTTTCACTCCTATTTGACCTAGGAGAGACAAAAATCACAGCACCTTAGTATACACCTGTAACAGGAAGCCAAAGGCTCCTGTTAGTAAAGGGAGATTATTAATAATGAATAGGGTTCCTGGTTTTCTCTGATTTTAAAAAAATCCCCAATTTTTGGTTAAAAAAGGTAACCCACTAATATCTATCTATCTATCTATCTATCTATCTATCTGTACTGATATAGAGGTATCTCTCTCTCTCTCTCTCTCTCTCTCTCTCTATATGGTGTTTCATTTTAATCGTAGAAAAATGTGGATTTCAGGTTACTTTTTTAACCCAAAATTGGGTTTTTGTTTTTTTCTTATCAGAGAAAACCAGGATCCCTGATAATGAAGCTTGGCCAGACCCATTAAGCAGGGCAAAATGCCTTGTGAATATTAACGAGACATGGCTGCTCCAAATCAGTAAGTCACCTGACAAAATGGAGCCTCATGTCAGGATGTACAAATACTCAGCCCCAGGCATTTAAGGGGAAAATGAGAACTCCCAGGAAGAGGAAAACATGCCGGGGGAAGACTCGATGGCTCAGAATGCTTAGCACAGAGAACGATGAGAACCTTGAAGATGTGGACTGTGCTGCCATATGTTAGTTGCTCTGAGAAGGAAGGGGTTTTCTTAAAGTGATGGTACACTTGTTTTTTCTTTTCCATTGGGTTTTCTTCTTGCCAAGCAGGGCAGGCTTTTGGTTAAAGTGATAACTTTCTTTTATGTTCTAGTGTACACCAGCAGACTGGACTTGACTAACAGGGGATGAGGAGGTCACAAAATGCCAGAGGGGCATATTAGTGAGTCCTGCCAAGAGCAGGGATGCTAGATGCAAATTGGACAAGCCTGAGAGAGGGTAGAGAGAAGGGGCTGAGGTTCTGAGAAGGGTAGCTGAGAAGGGGCTGTGGCCAGAATCCACAGCCCTGGAAGGTTTATAGGCTGAAAGGGCCAACAACCTTTACTAGTAAGAGAGAGAGAGAAAGAGAGAGAGGCTGCCTGAAACTGAGATGGCCAATAGGGCCTTGTTGGGGCCCAGGAGCTAGGGTCCAGACCAGTGGGTCTTGGGCTAGGGGACTTAGCCAGAGGAAAGGGGTTGAAGCCAGAGAGGACCCACTTGGTTGCTAAATTGTAACATTTGCAAGGCATGGCTGTAAGAAGTAAAAGGAGGCCATGAATTTAACCTGAAGACAGATGAACCTGAGAAAATAGATGCTGAAAGCCAAAGAGAAAGGGCAAACCTTAAAGACTTACTCATTCCAGTAAGGCAGCCTTCCTCACTATTTTCTTTATCAACAAGGCATGGCAGGTGAGTGAACAGGTTGCAACTCAGGGAGATATGAGCAGAGCTAGAACAGGCAGAGGGAACTCTGGGGACATCATGGCAGCTCTTGAATTTACTAGCTGCCACAACACCCCTGGGAAGGTTGAGGGAGTGGGAACAAGGCCGGCCATGTTCTTCTGGATTGGTGTTAGCTGGGAAAGTACCAAAATATGTGCTAAATATCTTGGAAGGACTGTGATGTGTGAAAGTGTTAAGTGGTTTTCCTTGATCAAGGCTAGCTTCTGGAATGACTTGATGATTGACAGATAGTCAAGGAATGTGAAAGGTGGAATGAAATAGTACTGCAGTGATAGGCAAGAGAAAGGAATACTATCTAGGACTGTACTTCCATGTATTAGCCTGTGATTGGATGGTTCAAAGAAGAATGTAATTATAAAGATGTTTTCTGATGATCTTTAGAGTTAAGGCTACTCTGGCATATTTTCCTTGTCAGTTGGAATGACCACCTGACAGTGAATAAAGATTATCTGATGTCTATTTGGTTTCCTTTATTTACTGGTGATCCTGCAGCAGTGGGACTGGAAAAGTTGTCTGTGGTCATTGCAACAATTGGGTTAAATGTACTATAAAGAAGAATTTGTACCTACAGAGGGTGAGGTCAACTATTTATCCGTGCAAATCACATGGATACACCTCATGTATGTGCAAATAGAAAAAAACTACAGTTAAGGTAAGTCTCAAAATTATGTTTCCCTTCACTGATAAATAGAACACCTACTAGTCTGTTTTAGTTAGTGCCCTCTGTAAGGTTCTTACACAGTCCTTACAGGAATTATCAATTTCATGATGCAAACTGATTGATGGTGTCACTGATATTCAGTAAAAGCTGTACATCCTAGACTTCTCCATGTACATCATTATAGGAGGGGGCAGATCAAAATTCTCTGTGTATGTGGAACACAAGCACATGAGACAAGTTCATGTACTGCTACTCTAAGATCCTTAATAAGTCATAGGAACCCTACAAATGCACTTTATGAGTGAAATTATTCAATACCATATTTACCCAAATCCAAGATGAATTTGAATTTAAGACATTCCCCCCAAAATTATATTCTATACATGGAAAATGTATAGATTTGTTCTATGTATTAATTATTGGGAGAGTGGGGTTGTATTAAATTTGTCTCCCCTAACAGCTGCAGCTAGAAAAGCAGTGTCAGGGAAGCAAGCAGTGATAGGATGGAGCTGCTGCTGCCTGGCTGGACAGGGGACAAAGCTACCATGTGTTTTGCTGCCTGGGTTGGAGCAGTGCAAGAGCTGGAGCCAGAGCTGCAACTGAAAGTAAGAAGCTGTAGGGGTGGGTGGAAGAAGTGGCAAGGATAGGGGACAGTGGATGCAATTCTGACTTCAACCCTGAGCCCAGGTTGTGCTCAGAACCAGAACTGTAGTGACTGCCTGCCACCCATTCTTCTACTACAATCGAAGACGCGGGGCTTTCAACACCCCCCCTCACCCATGATGAATGGGGGAAAAACTTCATTCTGGATTTCAGTATATCAGGTACTCTGGAAGCCTCTTATTCATCTTCCTTCCTAGGTCTCCCTTGGCAAAGGAAAACCTTTTCCTGTGAAGATTATCCCACAGCATTCTTGGGCCAAGTCTGATGATGCAAGTTACAGCATTTACTTAGTGTCAGTGAGTTGGTTTTGTTGGAAGTTTTCAGAGCATGCCAAAAGAGCTACTCATGTAATCTTGAAGCATTATGCAAGGATTGGCCTTGCTATTATTATTGATTCCTGCCCCTCACTAGACCAGGGGATCAATAATTGCCTACATACATTTATCTTGGTAGAGCAATATCAGTGTTCAAACATCAGTGTTCAAATCATTCTGTCCTTTCTTGTAGGTTCTTACAGAATTTACATTTTTTTTCCATGGACTACCCTATTTCCAGCAGTTCATACGTATGCATCCGTAGGAACACCTTTTCTGAGCTAGCTTTTTGAGACATCTTATTTTCAAAAAAAGCAGATTCATAGAATCACAGAGAAGTAGGCCTGGCCATCCTGTACAAATCCATAATCTAAATGCTTCATAAAAATACCGTCAAAGCTGACACAACAAAAGACGTAACACTGTAACCTGCCACAGAAAAGCAGAGGGACCACAGTGTATCAGGGGCTGGGACACGGTTCCTGCTTCCCCAGTGCACCAGAAAAAGCTCTGGGGGGGAACTCAACCGGCAGGGGCTAGACAGGCTGCACCACATGGCATGGCAGGGAAGAATGCCAGGGGAGGGGAACCCACCTCCCAGCTCCAGATGGGCTGTGCTTCCTCAGAGTGCTGAAAGGAGCTCTGGATGGAAAACTGGGGCTGCACATTGTGTCCAGGGAACATGTGCCTTGAAGGCCAATGCTGATTAGACCAGAAGCAGCCCAAGAGGTTTAAAGGGACAATTCCAAGTGAAGTTTGGTATTCAGCATCCAGGGGGAAAGGGGCTGTTGCAGCAGGACCAGGAGGAGGACTCCGCTGCAACAGAGACCCAGCCAGCTGAACCCTTGTGGGACACTAGGTATACAGTGAGAGACCGACCTGATCCAAAGCACAAGATAAGTAATGCTGGATGGCTGGGTACTTGTGGGTGGACCCACCGGTCAGAAACAGTGTGAAAGATTAAGCCTATCAGAAGAGAGGGCATGAGTGGATGCCAGAAGTGGGGTTAACCTTGTGGAACCCTAGATCATCCAGGTAAAGGAGAGACTCGCCCAGAGGGACTAAATAAAAAGCCACCAGGTTCGAAGTTTTCCCTAAGAAAGTCATACTGACAAAGGGGATGAGGATCTCTTTTCTTTTCATTTAGTATTCAGTACTCCCTGGCTAGGGAGAGAGAGCACAGGGAAAGTTAGATCCCTGGACACCTGAGCTCTAGTTAATTAAGTCATAAGACTTATACCTGAGTTCTATTGAGTTGCCTGATTGGGAACTGCTAAGACTGGCAGGTGGAGACCTCATCACCCAGGATCGACCAGTCCTGGTGAGAAGGAAGATTAACTCAATTTAGACTGGAACACTCAAGAGAGAGAGACGTGTCCTGATGGTATGGGCAACAACCCTTCACAAAGTCAGCAACTGAGCTCGGCCAGAGAGGCCTAGAGCCAGTGACCCACAGTCATTGTCAGAGGAGAAGGACAACTTATTACCCGAGAGGAAAGGGGAAGGGTGTAGGGCTGGTGAAGCCCTGTAGAAGAGCAAACTTTGTCAGTATGACCATCACCCTAGATACCATCCATACTTCCAAAGAATAACTTAACATCAAGATGTGCCTGGTGAGAGCGAGAGAAGATGAGGCAGAGGTCCCAGTGATTCCATTACATAAGGAATCAAGTGGACCCACCTGCTCACAGGCCACATAGCCAATGTCCTACTCCTGTAAAAAGTATTAATATACACTCAGGAGATCCCAGGAAGAAGGCCATGCCCCTCCCTCAATTCCTGCTCCCGACAGAGGAAAGCAAAAATCCCCACAGTCCATACCAATTTATGGGGTAAAATTCCTTCCTGATCCCAAATATGGTGATTGGTCTGACCCTGAGCAGAAAGACAAGACCCTGTAGCCAGGAATCTCCAGTTTTTATTGCCAGCTTGAGCACTGGCTTACCCCAGTTAAAATTCCCAGCCTTGCCTGCAACCAACTTGCAACATCTCTGCGAAGGGCTTAAACCACCCTTCTCACACATATAGCAGCAAGGTAGGGGGAAGAATTCCCTCAGAAATACCCATAGTAGAATATAGGCCTAGCTAAGCCTAGATCCTCCCCGACCAATGGCTGTCCAACTTCTTCTTAGACATCTCCACTGATGAAGAATCCACTGTTTCCCTAGGCAGTCTATTCCACTGCCTCACTATATTAACAGTGAAGAAGTTTTTCTTGACACCCAACCTAAATCTACTTTGCTTCAACTTCAAACCATTGGCCCATGTCCTACTCTGGAACAAGAGAGAAAAGGTGCTTTCTTTCTTCTTTATGCAGTCCTTCAAGTATTTGAAGACTGCAGTCATGTCCATAAGCTTAACATGCCTACATCCTTCAGTTCATCTCTGTATGACTTGGTTTTCAAGACCTTTCTCATCTTTGTCACCCACCTCTGGAACATCTCTAACTTCTCCGTGTCTTTTATAAAATGTGGAGCCCAAAACTGCAGCAGTACTCTAGATGAGGTCTAACCAGTGCTGAGTAGAGATGCACTATCACCATGTCTTGCACCTAATGCTTCTATTGATGCACCCCAAAACCACATTTGCTTTTTGTGCAGCTGCATCACAGTGCAGACTCATATTTTGTCAAAGAAGGAGACACAGTTTGTTCTTAGTAAATCCATTCTGGCTGCTTGTGATCAGTCTTTGCTTCTCCAAATGCTTGCAAATGGACTTCCCTAGGATGCGTTTCAGTAGTCTCCTGGATATTAAATGTAGTTCCCTGTGTCACAACCCAAAGTTGTGGTTTTTTGTTTGTGTGTGCTTCGGCACTGCTAAATTATGTTCCCGCTAAATTGCAGCTCCTTTGCATGGTGGAGTTTTCTGCTGCAACAAGAGAACCCGCGTGCAGAAGAGTATTTCCCGCCAGTTTGAAGCCTTCTTTGCATGGTGCATTTCTTTTGCATCCTGGAGCTGCACGGTGCAAAGGAGTTCCCGCCATTTGTATTCAGATTCGTGCCACATTATTGGCTGATCCTAATATAGGCACACGTGGCGGCTAGCGATTGGCTTGCTAGCTGTATAAAGAGCTTGGGTAGTTTCCACCCAAGTTGGAGAGGGAGAGAGAAAGCAAATTGGAGTTCGGGAGAAAGAGCGTGAAGATCTCTAAGCGCTGCTGATTCCTTCGAACCCAGCTCTTCCCTTAAGAAGGCAATAGAGGGCCAATAACTGAACCGAACCCACGGAGCCTTAACAACTCCAGGGACCCAATTACCGAACGGCCTCTAGCCTCTCCCCGTCGCCAAGCACAATCCTAGATGTATCCCTCTCCCTGTGCCCTGCGCGCAAAGGAACCGGACCCACGGAGCCTAGCAAACTTTGTGTGAGTCTATTCAGCTGGAACAACTGACATAGTTGTTTAGATGACCTCAGAGCACAAGTTCCACAGAGCCTAGCAAACTTCATGAGAGAGCTTGTCGTAGTCCTCCAATGAGGATTTAAGCGGAGCCGTGCCTGGAAAACTGTCCAGCCTACACCATGACCATCTTTGATGTAAGTAAACAATCTTTTAATCAACAATTACACGTCCGTGCCTAATTCCAGATCCCGTGGGTCTCTCTCTGACCCCGCGTGCCCGGGCTGCTGGCCACAGTCGGCGTGCACAAAAACGGGTCCGCACACCACTCCCGGCCCGCTCATGGCGACATGGATGGGTTCGGGAGGCGGCCCACACACCCTGGATCCTCCTTTTTTGCCTTTTTTTAAAGAGGGGCAATACATTAGCCCTTTTCCATCTCTCGGGTACTTTGTCTGTCTCCCATGACTTCATGAAGTTCATTGCCAAAGGTTCCAGGATCTCCTCTGCCAGGTCCTTTAGCACCCTGTGATGAAGTTCATCAGGCCCTGGTGACTTTAATTCATTCAGACCCATCAAAAACTCTCTGTCTCTTTCATTATCTCATTCCTCAGTTTGACCCCTTCATTGTGCAAATAATCCTTATTAGGTGTCTGGCTGCAGCTTAATTTTTTGTGAAGACTGAGGCGAAGGAGCTGTTTAGCATCTCTGTCTTTGTTGCATCTTCTGTCAAAAACTGTTGGTTTCAATACTCATTTCAAGTTACATGTTATATGTGCTTTATGTGGAAACATTAGGCAATTTGTATGTGCTTATTCATCACATTGATGGAAACAGGCCTAATTGCCTGCTATATTACACAATATGTTCCTGCTATTTGTTTCATATATATATATATATATATATAAATCCTATATAAGTCCTTTGTATGTATGTATGCATGTGTAAATCCTTTTACAAATGGCTGAGAAAGGTAGCTGTGATTGTAGTTGTCTCTGGACAACTGTAGCAGTGAGGTCACTGTAATTGCAGCTTGTGTAGACATAGGCTACCTTATACCAGCTCGCTCAGGTACTGCTAGCAGTGTTGCATGGAGCTCAGCCTGGGTTAACTGCCCAAGCTTCTTGGGTGGGTTCCATTGCTTATGCCAAGTTTCCTGTTGTTCTCTTGAGTGTGCATTACTTTTTTCCCCTCTGCTTGACCTAAAGAGGATCAAAGCATGCTACATCTGCTAGCAATGGCATTAGCCATGCACCTCAAATTCTAGACATCAGTACTTGAACTGTGTTGGTCTCAGGTTAGAATGGCATGACAGGACTACAAACACTTTAATGACTGGAAGCAAAGACTGCTTAAATCTTGTCTTTGGGACATTAGCACCATCCATACAAGGAAGAGTTCCTTTGCTACCTCAGGGCATATATCTGGCTTTTTGAGCAGTTCTTCCTTTAAGGTACTGCCTGCTAACCCTTTTGCTATAAAAAGTTAGTTAACTAGGATTGCAGCAAGTTACAAGTTTATCAGCAAAGGCTCTGTAGTTCTGTTTAGTAGATCTTAGCAGTATCAAGTAGTTGAGTCACAACCCAGAATCTACAGAATATCCTGATGATTGGAAAAAAAGGTGTTATAAGCGTCTTGACTTTTAAAGGGTCAGAAGGTGAGAAATACAGTATGGGTATTCCCAGAGATGGAGCTTGGGTTTCTCTTTAGAGTTTTAAAGCATCCAGACCTTTTATTTTTATAGCCAGAACAAAACTTCCATTGATTTAAATGATACAGTGTCAGGTGTGGGGTTTTGATAATGTGAGAAAAGCATGACTGTCACATAGTTAATTAGCTTGCATGTTGGGACAATATTCTCAGAGGTAAATATTCAAAAGGGGTCCATGAAAATCCGAACCTTGAATATGCAGATACCAACTTGGAAAATGACATCTTTCAATTTAAAAGACTGCTCCCTCATTTTTACATTCCTGTATTCCTGCCTAAAGACAATAACACTGTTCAGTATCTGTGTGTGTTTGCACATGTATGTGGATGGTTGTGTTCAGGACATAATGTATAACCATAACCATCTATCTATATACACGGTTCCTGAACACAACCACATATGTGTGCAAACGTGCACATATATATATGGTTCCTATATATATGCATCCTAGGGTGCTGTGCTCCAACTCATGTAAACTGAGCTGAGTGTAAACCTTTTGAATGAGCCCTGAGGGATGGTTGTGTTCAGGAAGCTACTTGGGAAACATTAGGTTGGAGGGCATTGAGGTAAGACTGTTTTCTGGTGGCTTCTCTCAAATAAGGATAGAGAGAAGTGGTTAGCTGTGTTAGTAGGAAGTCAGACAGGAAGCAGGGTGGGGACTAACTGGTTCAGAGAGACAAAAACTTTCATAGGTGGCAGCCTACCTCATCAGATGCTGTTTCATCAAGCTGTTGCTTACAAAAGTTTATGCATCTCTGGACCAGTACATCTCTAATGTGTCACCATGTCCTGCCTTCAGCTGAGAATAGAAACACTTATTTTGCCAGCTCTACTTAATGAGCTCTGCAAATCCCATACAACACACACAACGTTGGAAGGTTCTTAAACAAGGAATGGAGGTCAGTTGCAGTCTGGCACCTAGATGATTCTTTGGGGGTTTTGTTAGTTTTAGGATTAGCAGAATCTTAAATGCTGTCTCATTCCACTTTGGAAAGATCTGAGCTCTGATTATCAGCAAACAGATGCTGTATTAAAAATCAGATGTGTTTGTATTATGATTAAGCCCATAATGAAGTATGGAAAATGTCAAGAAATGCAATGACTTCTGGAGATTACGTACACAGGAAAAGAACTTTAAAGTGCTCTCACAAGAATTGCTTAACCTCCCTTTCAGCTAGTAAACTTTATTTAAAATAGGCTATTGTTTACTTTTCCAATTAGAATGAACCAACTGAATGAAGGCAATCCAACCCTGGGGAATAAGTGGGGGTTTTTTTTGGCTCCTCTGCTTTCGTCTCGCCTTCGTAGGAAGAAGAAATCTGAGGGATATGGACAATGTGAAATTATAAACATAAGTAAAGCACAATTTTAGATCTGTCAAACTTTATTTAAAAGCAACTATATGTTTTTTCCTTGGTTAAAGATAACCAGACAGAGAGAGGCAATTGTACCCTAGGGAATCCACTTTTCTATTGACTTCTTTTTTATTTTTCTCTTTCCTATATACAGAGAGGGGATCTCTAAGAAATACGGTCAATGTAAAAAACACTGACAGTTCTAAAATAATCCCTTTAATTTTTTCTCTTTCTTTAGAGAGGGATGAAAATAGATTTTATTCTTCCCTATTTTAAGGATAGGAGCAAATAGAATTTAGCCGCAGATGCTAAGAAAAATGGCATCTTAAAAGAATACATGCAATTGTAGATGTTGAAAACTGACTGAATTATATATAAATCTAGTCTGGGTATTATGTTGATCTTTTCTATTTCTTTGTCAACACAAGCTTGTTGTCTATTGAACATTAATTTATGCTTTGCTTACAGCAATTTTAAATACTTCCAAATTAATCGCTGATGTAAATTGAAATATATGTACCATTACCAGCCTGGCTTTGGGCTCTCAATCAACCCTACAGTCCAAAGTACAAAGAGTCACTCAAATTTAAATCTTCATAACTTATACAGTTAAAAGGAAAGCTATTGCTCTGAAAAGTTGTCCCAAGCTGTCTCGCGCGTGCACGCACACACACGCACACACACGCACACACACACACACACACACACACACACACACACACACGGCATTTCTCCGTTTCACAAGACAATAGATTTATGTAGGGTGAAGGCATCAACTCATTAAACATCTGCAAGTGTAGCTGTAAAGCCCAATTCTTGAGTGATAGACCTTACCACAATTATCACATGTGTAGGTCATATCTAACAGTCCTGAATGTGGTTTACGGTTCTTTCTGAGGTTTCTTCTTCCTTCCATATGTTGGGCTCTCCTTTCCTCAAAAGCCTTCATTCCATGCTTAATAAATTATTTCCAAGCACTTTGATCTTCTGCAGTCTTCTCCTACTCACTTGGCTAAATGTCCATTGCTTTCACAGCTCTCTTGCAAACATCTTTGAAATGGAAATAAGGATGTCCATGTGGTCTTCTTCCTGTTAAGAGTTCTTCATACAAGAGATCCTTGGGTATACAACCATAATCTATTCTCCACCTATAACCAAGCCATCAAAATCAATGCTGACTGAAAAGAGCATGGATGCTCAGAATGCTAACATGTTTCAAGACTTCAGTGGGGGCAACTTAGTCCCAGCAGAAAATTTTTAGAATACAGCAAAGGCAAAGTAAGTGAAAGCAGTTTGAGGTGCTTCTGTTGAGTAGAGTATGTGGTCCAGAATTTGCTACCATGCAAAAGGGTGTTGAAGATGCAAGCATGATATATTTTTGATATACACACACAGATATATATATATATATATATATATGTATACACACACACACACACACACACACACACACACAGATATAGATATAGATATATATGGCAACTTTCAAAGTCTCATCAGTCACTTCACTCATACCTGCCAAGAATCTGATTGTACAAGACCAGTGTTATGGGCCACAACATCAGCTGTGCATCTTTGGATGCTGGATGACTACAGATTGGTTACTTTATCTCCATAGCAGACTAACTATTCCCTGGCTCAAACTCCCTTGAATTGGCATAACTTTAAGATATTTAGAGGATGTATCTACACAAGACACTAATGCACACTAGTTACTGTGCATGTATTTAGTACTTGCATCATCAAGCATGGACTAAAAGTGCAGTAAATGGAGTTACTGCATAGTAGTGCTGGTGAACACCTTTTAGTGATGCTACTGCACAGTAGTGTAATCATACTGTGCAGTGGCATAGTAGTGTTGGTGCTGTGATGTGCTACTGTGCAGTGTTATTTGGCTACTGTGCAGTTAGCATCTCATGTAGATGCATCCAGAGAGTACTTAATACCATTTAATACCCTATAATGCATGGATGCTCCTGTTTTAAGTGCACCCTCTGAGCATGGCAGTGCACCCCCTACAAAAAGGCCAACACCACCGGCGGCATCTGTGAGTAGTCCATCATCCCCGCTGGATGCTGCTGAGACTGCCAGCAGTGTCTGCAGGTGGTTGCCGAACCCTGGTTGGCGCTCACCACCCCAACCCCCCGCCCCCGCAGCTGACAGCGCCAGCGGCGTCTGCAGGAGCTCTCCGCTTACCGTTGCCATGCTCCTGCCACCACTGCTGTGCTCCTGCCACTGCCGTTTCCCCTCCAGCCGCCGGGGGCATGCGTCATTCATGCCTGTAACACTACTCTTTTGAAATGCAACTGACACACCCCTTTAACACAGGGCAGTGGGAAGTGGGTGATACAGATTCTTCTGTTCTTCTTGGGTCAGCCCTTTAGCTGAATTTCCCTGCTTAGACAGCCAGATCAGGTGCTAAAGGCTCTAGCCTTCACTTTCACCCTCATTATAAAAATCTTTAGTTAGGAAAAGAAGGCTCTTGAACAGTTGTCTTTGTTCCCCTGGCAGATCATATCAGCAAAAAGATTAAGTTTAAATGATTGCTAGTGAAACATTTCTGTGAGCAACTTACAGGTTGTTTACCAAAGCCTTCTTTTAGATAACCTGTGTTCTACACTTGCACAATTTCTACCAAACTGTTTACTGAACAGTATTTTTATCTCTTCCACCAACCCCCCTCCCCCCAAAAGAACAAAACCCCCATGTTATCAGCACAATTGCCTCTCCAATGTCATTGCAATGTTATCTGCAGTCTTCCAAGGTCAGTAATGTAAACCCTGCACTGTTTCTTCTGGAGTGATCACATGTAAGGGGGGTGCCTATTAGCTGCAGTGCATTTCAGTATGAGGGCAAAAGCCTCAGACTTCTTGTAGATAAAAGTATTGTGTGTTTGGTGTTTTGAAGTATTTTCCTATGAAATCTATTAAGAGCTGGACTGAACATCACATTTATAAAGTTTATTTTTTCCCTGTTTCTTGTATCTTGTTTAACTTCCAGGTTGGATGTTGGGGGGTAGGGAATTCTTCCCCCTCAACTACATATCCTTTCTTCAACCCTTAGTCCTCCTTCTGTCCCCATTTATATCTCTATGGAACAACAGTATGGTGAGAAATGAAGTTCATTATGAGCACTGGAGCAGGGCTAGAGTCCAACTAACTGGACAGAACAATCCATTAGGTCCAAGTCACATAAATGAGACATAGAGAGAGTGCCTCCACTGATATGCCTGCATGAATATTCTAGTTTAGCAAAGAATCATAGAAGATTAGGGTTGGATGGGATCTCAGAAGGTGATCTAGTCCAACCTCCTGCTCAAAGCAGGACCATCCCCAGCTTGATCATTCCAGCCAGGGCTTTGTTGATCCAGGCCTTAAAAAAAATCTGTCCCAGTGCTTCACGACCCTCCTAGCAAGAGAGTTTTTCCTAATATCCAACCTAAACTTCCCTTGTTGCAATCTGAGACCATTGCTCCTTGTTCTGCCACCACTGAGAAAGGGTTTAGCCCAAACCAGCAAAAAGTATGGGTGTATACATTTCATGGCATCTGTAAATCTCAACAAAATTCAATATAAAATTTAACTAGAGCAAAACAACTTGCGTGTTTCTTGTCCTGTGTCCTGGTTAGGACCATAGCCCCTTAAGGTTCTGAGCCTTGCCAGATATAGCCACAAGAGTCCAGAGTGGGGCTCTCCTAACCTCAGTTTCTTTTTACCCCTCATAAGAAATTCCAAAGAACCTGGAACAACCTTTACACCCTGATGCAACTGCTCACAAAACTGTCTATTGTAACAAGAACCCTACCACCACCTTTGAGTGCTTTTGCCAGCCCAAGCTACTTGGCCTTATGTATTCATTATTCACAATCCACCCAACAGTAGAAAGATTATTGTAAGGCAGTATTATCCAACTGTTGGTCCATGGGTCACATGCAGCTGGCAAGGGATTAAATTGCAGTCCCTAGGTTTCTGCTCAGCCTCTGTTCAGGCTTTGGTTGCAACAGCATCTAGGAACTCCAGGTTCCCCCTCCCTCTTCCAGTTGCTACTTCCTGTTCCACCCAAGGCAGCAGGGCAGTGTGGTGCAGGAGCTGAGGGTATATCACAGGTGCACAATGGAAGATTTCCATGTAGCACATGGTGCAGTGTTGGCAGGGGGGTGGGGAGGAGTGCATACACAGCTGTGGTAGGGGCATCCAAGCAGCATGCAGCCCTTCCTTGCAGTGTGCACCTCACAGGATGTGTGATCCCAATCATTTGGAAGTTGGACAGCCCTTCTGTAAGGCATGCTCTACTGTGTTATCGGTTTTGCTTTGCTGCCCATAAAAATAGTTTTAATATTTACGTTTATATAAATAATATCACCTGCTTACCTCTCCACCTGCCCAGGTACGAGCTGGCATTTTCTGAGTACCTTGAGTGTAACATGAAACTATGAAACTATGAAACAAAGGGTGCCTTGAGTCTAAAAGGTTGAGAGCTGCTGCTCTGCTTATTCTGTTCTCCATGTCAAAGTTGTTTTCATTCCTCTGGATCCCAAAAAGGAACCTTTTTTGCCTCATCTAGTCTTTGCTATTTCCATTTACAAAACACTGTGGGCTGGGAAAAATAGAGAAGAAGGAGACACTAAAACCTGAAAATGTATTAAAAAATTAAGGAATAAGATTACATTTTTTCTTTTGAAATACCATAGCCATCAGAAAACAGTAACTGAAAGTGTTGATTAAATCTAAAAATATAGTTTAAAATATATGTTTTCTTTGCAAAAGGTGTGTTTTAAAATAAGCTAAATATTTAGTTAGGGCTTTTCAGTCAGAAACAGGAAAGTATGACAAAAAGCCATAAATGTAAATGATGTACTATAGAATGATGTCACCATGAATAGGAAAAATATGATCCTGGGATACGACAAGTAAAGAATTTCAGGTATGTATAATGTCATGAATATGTTGTATAAGGTGCCAGAGAGAGTTTGTCTAAAGTATTTTGCCCACTTCTGGTCACTTGCATTCAAGAAAGAGTAACTCAAACTGACAGGTGCAGAGAAGAGCTCCTAGGATGATATGAGAGGAGACTAAAAAGAGTTTGCCTTGCATAGTCTACCAAAACAAAGGCCAAAAGGAAATAAGACTGTTCCATCTAAATGCATCATGGGAGAAAATATGAAAGAGGAAGAAGAGATATTGAAGCTACTGGACAAAATTGGCAAAAGAAAAAAAAATGGGTAGAAATTGACCAGTAATAAAATGAGTCTAGAAATGAGAAGTAGGTTTGTAATCATCAGAATAATGAACAGAAGAATGAAGAATTCTCCAAAGAAAAGGAATATTTGGGGCAAAAAATATTTGGGTTTAAAATGAAGCTTTATCATTTTAGGAAAAATGATTATATGACCTGGTTGCAGGAGTGGGACCAAATAAGACTCTGGCATTAAGAATTCTCTTCCTAGAGCGGAACAGAATTCTTTTGAACCCAGAACTGCAGTGGGTCCTTCATTTCCTCAGTGTTAGGTTGACTCCTTGAGTACATAATCCTATATACTTATTCATACTTACTCCATTGACGTCCATCAACATGATGACTCATGTTATCAGCCCAAGTGGCTCTTACCTCATTCCTGGACACTGTTATTTCCCAGTACAACATCCAGTCAGCTTAGCACTTCAAAATCCCCACATCATGTAAAATTGAAGGATCAGGGTCAAACCAGAGGCAGAGGCTGAGGCTGTGTATGAGCAGCAGTAGCAGGTGGGATACATCTGTTGATAGAAGACTGGAAACCTAAAGGCTGACAGTCAACCTGGAAAACTTCTTGCTCCTGGCTAAAAGGCCAAAAATAGTCATAACAGGAATAGCCTTAGGAGAGACTGGTCAGTCTGAGGACCAAATAGACAGGTCCAAACAAAAGAACTGAACACTGGGTGTACAGTCTTTAAGCCAGTGCACTGTTGCAGGGAGCAGTGATGTCTGCCCATGACACTGAGAACCCCTGCTTCCTTTCCCTTGCTTAGCTGTCTTGGTCGTGTCTGCATAAGATGCTGACCGTGCAGATGTTACTGAACAGTAATTTAGTACTTGTATAAGCAAGTACTAAATGACTGCACAGTAACCCGAGTTACTGAACAGTAGTGCTGCCTTTTTTGTGGCGCTACTGAGCAGTAGCCTAATATTACTGCACAATAGCATTGCATCACAAGTTTTGTCATGCAATGCTACTGTGCAGTAGTATCAGGCTACCGTGCAGTCAGCGTCTCATGTAGACATGGCTTCTGAGTTAGGCATTAGTGTGCATTGGGTTCCTCTTCAAGAGCAGCAAAAGCAATCATGTGGAAAGAAATTGTGCTGCTTGGATCTGTCAACCGTCATTCATCAAGTATGAGTTTATGGAAACATACTGGGGTTAGTGCTGTAGGCAACAGCACTTAAAGCAGCTGTACTGCCGGCCTCACAGTACATGATATACCCAGCAAGCTGGCAGACACCATGGGAAATACTACGACAGCACTCATAGCAACATACAGATCTAGGTCCTTTGAGTAGTACCTATGCTCTCAGACAGTATCACAGTTATTGTTGGTTAAGGGATCATTAAGCCATATTTTAAACAAATGATCTCAATCCCTCCTTATGATTGAAAGAATAATTATTAACTCATGCTCTGAGTTTCTGAAGCACAAACCATGGCTTCTCTGTATGCTATGAAGCATTGAGGTGGCTGGTTAAGTTTACTACTGCATAAATGTCCTACAGCACCCATTCTACAAAGTAGTGAAGACTTAGGCTGGTCCTCTTCATAGAGGTGAACACTGGCCATCTTGACATTGAAATATCAGTAAAGTGGTAGGGCTTAAGGAGAAAAAGGATGTCTTTGCAATCAGAAACACATTTACTACAGTATGAAAAAATCATCCATCTGGGTGTTTCTTCCTTGCTCTACGTACCCCTGTTGGGGACTTAGTAGTATAATGTGATCTCTTCTTCCCTTGAATGGGTAGCATGGCTCAAAGGGCAACGAAAGCAGTCTTTATCATTTTGTCCTCACCATCTGCTGGCCAGCACAAGTAAGTAACTGAAGAAGAGGAAGCAGTCTGCAGTAGAAGTATGGGTGGCCCTGGCAAGTTTCCCATGGAGCAAGGAGTGAACTAGGGACTACCTTATACTGCTGGTAATCACAACCCAGTGTTTGTTCTGATCATAAAGCAGCACCACTACAAGCCAACTCTACAGGTTACCTACCATCAAGACATCTGTACAAATAATTGGTTTTTTAGTTTGGCAGGAAAAAAAATTAAGAAATCTTTTTGTACTGAAGTGTGCTTAAAACATTTTTGTGCATTGCTGAAGTGAAAATATTTGGTTTTGCTTGATATACAACTTTCCATTTGACCTGAAACAAAACATTTTTCTCTTCTCTTCTCTTCTCTTCTCTTCTCTTCTCTTCTCTTCTCTGAAAGCCAAGGAACTGAAGGTTTAAATTCACAAATACGATTAAAAAAAAAGTGGGGGAGTGCCTTGGTTTGGCCTTACCTCAATACCTCCTCTTAGAGCTGTTGTAGATTAAAACAAAGAAAATAAAGGGCACTTTTACACATGGGGCGGGGGGGGGCAGTGCTTTAATTAGAGTGGCTCCGAGAGCTGCTCTGATTAAAACACAGCAGTGTCTCATGTATCAGTGTCCCCCCACTTCGAAGTGGTGGTGGGGGCACTTGAACTGCAGCTCATTTGATGAGCTGTAGTTTAAGAACTCCATTTTGAAGCATGGGGGATGCTGATACATGAGATGCAAAGGCTGGCTGGAGCGCAGTTATCACCACAGTCCAGCAGATTTGATTAATCAAGTCTGCTCCTATGCGCAGTAATTACCATGCATCGGAGCAGCCTCCACACTCCTGTATAGGCACCTAATGAGCTCAACTCTAGCCTGGTGATTTGGACACATGCAGGATTGGGGACATGAAGATACCAATCCTTCATATAAATTCACTGGAAAAAATAGGTGTGTGGTTACACCCCATCCCTCTACTCTGGAATACCCCCGGTGATTAGACCACATTAGCTGTGAAAAGTTTTTCTTACTGAAACTGTTCAACCAATTTAACCTAAATTTATTTAGTTCTAAAGAACTCCAAACCTCATTTTTGGATAATTTATGACATTTTTACTAGAAAGGAAGTGTCACCAGGCTCTAAAAGACCTTCTGATATAGTCATCTCTAGGGATCCTGGTTTTCACTGATAAAAAAAACAAATCCCCAATTTTTGGATAAAAAAAGTAACCCAGGATCCATACTTTCCCATAATTAAAATGAAACACCACTAATATATAGATATGTATATAGTGGTGTTTCATCTTAACCATGGCAAAATGTGGATTTTGGGTTACTTTTTTAAATCTGAAAATTGGGGATTTTTTTTTTTTTTAAATCAGAGAAAACCAGGATCTCTGGTCAGCACGAGAAACAAAACAAAAGAAAACAAAAAAACTTTGCTTTCAAAATACTACACATTAGACAAGTTACAAAATACTAATTTAAGAAGCTATTTTAGATCAAGGAGCTGTTTAAATAACCTATTTAGCAAAGAAAGGCTTGGATTTTCCAACTGGGAGATAATTTCAGTGTTCTGTAAATATTACCCAAACCCTAATTACTAATAAAAAGATAATTGTCTTTTAATAAAAACAAACAAAGAAAAACGAAACACCAGCAAGAATTGTGGAGTGGTGGAATGGCTTGATGAAGCAAGTTTCTTTTCTGAAACAAATATTTTATAAATAAGATTTGTTGATGGGGAGGAGATTAAATAATTTGGCCATTTTAATTAAAATATCCAGAAAAAGAACAGCCTATTTAATTCCTCCTTTCTACTTACTTACAGCTTAAATTAATGGGTTATTAGCCTATCCCCAATAGGATAAGAACTGATTAAAAATACAGATTATTAATTTTGCAGTTGAATTCAATCTAATCTAATATTTCTTTAGTCCTGGGCACCATCTGGAATTGTACCGCTGGCCTTAACCCAGAAGATGCAGAGCATTTGTTCTCGTGAACAGAAGGAAGTTCAGAAATAACAAAGCACAGATATTCCTCTCTTACAGAAATACACTAAGGGAAGTAATCAGAGACGATATTAAGTTTCTGACCTTTCAGTGGTGTGACTTTTGCAGACCTCACACATGCCCAAATAGAGTCCTGCAACTGTTAGTTGAGCTCTGTCTGGGTCAGGACTCTACCTTGACTGAACCTGCAGGCTCACAGTCAGTTAGGGTATATCTACAACCATCATCACAGGCTGAGAAATAGACTCCGCACTTACTCCTCACCAGCTTACTTCCAATCTGCAAAGGCCATGTGGCAAAGCACTAGTTGTACCTGCCACTTTAAGGGCCTGAAGGCAGCAGCCGGCAGGTGCCTGATTAGAGCAGCCATTTTGGATTCAGGGCTGCACATATAAACTGGGCATTTTGCTGCTGGAAGGCTAGGCAACAACATTGTCTGGCTGCAGGGTTGCTGGTATCATCTGGAGGTAAGGAAGGAGCTGTAGGGAATGGTCAGGAGGCTTCTGGTCCTGGGCATGACCTAAAACTGCACCCTGCTGGGAGTGGGTGGCCTGGTGCAGTTCTCAGTGGTGTGGGAGCCTCCAGGCCAGTTACCACCCTGGTGAAGGGTGGGCCAGGGAGCTTTAACCCCCAGCTCCCACAACTGGGTTGGTTACCTCCTTGTAGGGTCTGGAGGGTTGACCCCAGTGAGAGAGTGGGGCCATAGACTCAAACCTGTCTTGGCATCCCCTGACTGGTCCATGCTGGGGCCAGGACTGGAAGGGTTGAAGGGCTGGGGGCCCACCATGAGGGACACCCAGAGCTGAGGGCCTGGGGTTCTGACTGGCCTGGAGGTGGGCCAGGGCTAGTGAGCCAAAGGTCCTAGGGGGACCACACCCATAAGGCTGAAGCAGCTCAGGGAGCTATGTAGCCTAGAATGAAGGTGAAATAGGCTGCCTGAATGGAGGGATCCAGGTGGGGTTCAAAGAGCAGGATGCTGGGGCCCAGCGTGGGGTTGCTGATGTTAACATCTGGATGCCTTCTGTGAGGCTTGGGCTGCAGTGTAGGGGAAGAATGGAGCCGCAGATGGCTCCCCCTGGCATAGGGGCGAGAAATGGGCAGCCTCCTGCTTAAATAACTTCAATCAATTAATTAATTAACAACAAGGCATGGTGGGAAAGAAGGCAGGTGGCTAGCCCAGGAACAGGTGGGTGGGCCACAAGAAAATTGGCCCCAAGAAGGCTCCCTGTTACAGGCCACATGCTAAAAAAAAATGCTGCAGGGGGAGACTGGGTGGGGCAGCCATTGGGGGTGCTGCAGCAGCTGGTGGGGGATGGGGCGGGGGCTGTAGACCTTGTGTGGGGGCTGAATCCCCCATTGGGGGCCCGTAACCTCTGTGGGGGGTCGCTGCCCCTGTGGGAGGGCAGCAAAATATTTATTCATGAAACATATTTAGAGTTCACTTTTTATGACAAGAGACTTCCATTAACACTGTAGGATATATCCATAAAACATTGTCCAACTGGTCTGTCTCTGTCTCTCTTTCTCTTTTTATAGTGGTCTTTTGTTTTACTTGTGTAGGAACATGGATTTGGGGGTATTTTACAGAGTGACTTTGGGATTATTTTTATCAGAGATTTTTCAGTTTTCCAATAGGGAACACCAGAATTCCTGCCAGGGAGGCCAGTGGTAGGACCCTGGCTGCTCAGAGCTGGCACCTTGGACACAGCTGGAGGTGGCTGACCTCCTGGCCAAATGGGGCCAGGAGGACATGCTTTGACAGTTCAAAGTAGGCCACCACACTAGGAACATCTTCCAGGTGATAGCTGCCCAGATGGCCGGGCAGGGGCACACATGGCAGTAGTGCCACACAGAGGCCAACCCTGCAGTCACAGCCCACTGGCAGGTGGCCCAGAGGGGCAGATGCCTCTACTGGCTCTGTAGTCCCCATCCAAGTCTGGTAGGTGTGCAGTGGGTCACAGCCAGGCAGCAGCCCCCACTGCCAGACTGCTGCACTGATGCAGTGGGTAGAGGGTGCAGGGAAGTCTCAAGGCCGCTTCAGCAGCCCAGGTGGCACAAGGAGTAGTGTCCCCAGGTACCAATTTGCTAGGCCCCAGAAGCTCCTGAGAGCAAGTAGCCTGAGCTAATAGCCAGGGTGACTTTTTATACTGCTAGAGACAGCACAGGTGCTGGTCCCAAGCTCTAGCTCCCCCTGGCTGCAGATCCAGGAGGAGCCAGGCAGGGTTATTTTAGCCCAAGTAGCACAATTTGCTCCACACTAAAGTGCATATCAGAGCACGTGCGCTGAAGCAAAAAGCCCCAGCTCAAATATGCACTGCTTTTATTTTTGCTTCTGCGTGATCACGTGTGGATGCGCCCTCGGGGGGAGGGGGGGCACTTTTTGCCTCACAGCAGGTGCCCGTACATGCAGTTTGGTGTGGGGCAAATTGTGCCACTTGAGGCAAAATAACCCTGCCTGGCTCCCCTGGATCTGCAGCCAGGGGGAGCTGGAGCCTCCCCCATGGTCCCCTCTCCCCTCCTCCAACTTCACCCCTCCCTCCCTCTACTTAGTGGGACTGGAACTGCTACTATAGGCTGCTACCAGAGCATCTCTATGGAGGACCCAGCCTCCGGTAGCCTCAGCACATGGTCCGGGACCGTGCCCTGCCCCACTTTTTTCTGCTGTATTTTTTACTTCTGGATATCCATGGGTCTAATTTTCCCCCGCGCTGCAAATTTGCAGTGCGGGGAACCTTTTCTTGCTTCTGCATGTGCCTCTTGCAGCAATTCAAGGGCTTTGAGACACTGCAAGATGCTTGTGCATGCTATTCTGGATGCGTCTCATAAGTGCATGTCAAAAAGGAGCAAACAGATGTTGGTTTCTCTGCAGTGAAACAACAAACGCAACATACCCATTATTATTTTTTGGGCTGTGGCTTAGGACCCAAACATAAAAATAGCATGAAAATGAGCCATATGGGAAGAATGATGGTCTTAGGACTTGAATTATTTGGGTTTAATTCTTTGTTTTTGTGCTCAAACTCTGGTTACTTTGATTAACCTGGCTCTATAGTTGAAGAGCTTTGCTGTTATAGAAATGCTAGTGTAATATACCGGCAAAGCTCTGATTCATACAGCTCGAATATGTGCACACAGGTGAAACACTCTACCAATGAAAGCATGATCTTGACAGTATAACCTTGGGGGCTTCTGTCAACTTAGCTATGTTGGTCATGGATTACACCTCTTTTGGTCCTGGCTAATGCATCTCTCTGAGTAGAAACCTCAAGCATCTGTCTATATCCCTAGCGTGTCTATGCCTTAGCTTCCCACCTGATAGTGGAGATGGCTAAAAAAACTGGATCTTAACTGAACTTCTAACAGGTAGCAGAACAGAAAAGTTGGCAGAAATTAAATCTGTTTTTCTTTTTGAATAGCTTGCAGAATTATGCTTCTCTCTTCCCCTGCTCATATTTTATTTTTATTTTTTTCCCCAGCTGGTCTATTTTGACTCTACATGTCTCAGGGCAAGAATGTTTCTTTTGAAGTTGTACTGTATAGAACTTGGTGATAAGGGACTTCAAGGAGCCTAGACAATGAAACTAAATAATTCAGGCAGTAAAATAATTGGGGGGGAAAAAACCCAAAAACAAAAAGCCTTTATAACCTGAAACACATTACCTTTCTCTTTTTGGTTTAGAGGTGCTTTATAGGTTACATTGTCCACAGCATTTTGAAGTTTGTTCCAAGAACATAAGTTATGCTTCTTGTTAGCTGAGAATCAACTCCTTTCAGTCTCAGATAAAATGTTGTCCAGTCTTTAAACTAGTTGCTAAGATTTGTTTTATAAAGCTATCAGTGTGTGCAGTCAGGGTGGGGAGAGCATAGGTTTCTGTTGACTTCTCATCCACAAATGAACAATTTGTTGTCCTTCTTTCTTCTTGAAATCATGAGAATACAGTTACTCTTTGTTTATTAAATTACCTCAAAGCTCAATCAAAAGGTGGTTAAGGAACTGAGGTCAGAAGAAAAGACAGACACTTCAACTGCAGACAATAGGACAGGAAAATCCAGTAGGGAAGCTGGTATATTTGTCAGCAGCTTGGGACTACTGATATCCTGGGGGCACATCTACACAAGACATTTACTATGCAGTTGACTAATTAACTGCACAGTAAACATCACAGCATCTACATGTGCACCTCTATCAGGGTGCACAAAGCTAATAAAGTCTGCAGCAGGGGAGTACTTGTAAATACAAGTGCTACCTTGCTGCAGAGTTGTTTGTGCATTGCAGTGCATGTGTAGATGCTGACCCAGCTGGCTGGGGCATGAGAGTGCTTCAGTGTGGCTTCCTGCCAGCTAGCCCCATGCTGAAGCACCCTTGTGCCCCAGCCAGCCCCTCCACAGCACACTGAGCCTGGTTGGAGCAGCACTGGGCTGGCAGGCTGACCTGAGTCACCTGCCAGCTGGGGGTGCTGAGACCCAGCTCAGTGTGCTGTGGCTATATAAACCATGTAGCTGGGAGCTTTCCAGGAACAATAAAATTGTTCCTGGAATAAGCTCCACAGTTTATTGTTCTGTACTAATGGCACATGTAGATGTACTTCTGTGCCCGCATTGTATCACTGACACTGAACACTCTATTTACCAAAAATAGTCTCTTCCTCCAGTTTGTAAAGGTTGTGGAGAGAGGTACGAACCTGAATTGGAATCTACTGTTTTAATTTGCAGAGCATATGGTAGTTATAGTTACATTGCCTATAGAGTTTTGAAGGCGTTCTCTTCCTCAGCACCAATGTTACCACTTAGTGAATTAAAAGTAGTATTCCCATTCTTCTTTAGAAGCAGTCAGAAATCAGTCGGAACAGCAGCACGTATAGAGCAAAACTTTGTTTGTGTATAATAGGAATCCACTGTCCCCAAATGGTTTCTTCTTGTGCTTGTTGTGTAACAAACAAAAAAGCACAGAGATTAAGTGATTTACACAGTCCTTCAGAAGTTTATGATAGAGCTCAGAACTAATCCCAGACTTCCTCAGTCCATCCGTCCCCCTTAGCTTAGCTACACCTACCCATGCCTTCTGCCCTATAGCAAGGTTTGCTCCCTAGCTAGATGCAACCAAGTCCTCATCCCAATTAACACTACAGTATTGACCCATCCTTTATTCCTCAGTCCAGTTCCAGGTTTGTTTGGTTTTTTTAGTGCTCCAAGTGTTTCCAGGAGAACCAGGCAAGAATCCCACTCCCTTCCTCCCCTCTTTTCTGCTACACGCATGAGGTGTCTGGGCTTTTTTTCATTTTTTATTTATTTATTCTTTAATTTTTAATTTTTAATTTTAAGCCTCCCTCAGAAGCATTGGCTGTATCCAAGTCTGGGGACTTTAACTGGGATTGCTAATGCTCCTGCTGTGACTTAAAACTGGAGATTCCTGGCTGGAGGATCTTGCCACCCTGCTCAGGGTCAGATCAATTGACATATTTGGGATCTGGAAGGAATTTTACCCCATGGTCAGATGGGTATGGACTGAGGGTTTTGCCCTTCCTCTGTAGCTGAGGGGCATGGCCTTCTACCTGGGATTTTTGAGCCTGTATTAACAATCTTTTACTGAAGCAGGACATTGCCTGCCATGGACCCCTGTGGTTAGGGTGTTGTCTTTTGTTGTGTCAGGGTTGATGGCAGTTTTGTGAAGAGTTTAGGTTATGGATTTGTATAGGATGGTTTGAATAAGGATGATCCTGCTTCAGGCTATAATTTCTATGACACACAGGTAAGTGCAGGTCATGGTAAGGAGGCATGGGGTACTGTGGGAGCAAGGGAATTCATAGTGCCCTGCACCTGTCTGCCAGGACCTCCAACAGCATGGGACCCTGCATGGAGGCATGGGGTGCAGGGGATTCCCTTGTTCCTGCACTACCCCATGCCTCAAGACTGCCCCACACCAGAACCTATGCTTACCCATGTCTCCACTTAAGGCACAGGTCAGTGCAGGACCTGATGTAGGGTAGCAAAGGATGTGGGGAATCCCAAGACAAGGGGAATACATTGCCTGTTGTCAGGCCCTTTCAGAGGTTGAGAGAGGCCTGGGACACTTGTTTTTTTTTTTTTGTTTTTTTTTTTGAGGCTCAAAATACAACGCAATAATTTGTAATAAATGTTCCTTTTTTATTTAACAAGTACTTTTCTAGCTTTTTTCTTCTTTCAATCCTGTCAGTGTATTTCTGTGTTTTGTATGTATAACCTCATTTGGAGATAACATCAAAAGTCTATATTTGAGGCCTTCCGTGAATGAAAGGCCCGGGCCAAATGGCCCTCCTGGCCCTGCCCATTGTCTCACCTGATGCAGGACATGTCCCACCACAGTTATCCACTTCAATTCGGCAACATCAGTTTCTACTCTAAATGTAAGAATAAACAGTTCTTGTGCAAACTTCCCACCCCATTTAGGGAATTACAGATATTACACTTGGAGTGGTCTAAGTGAATGTAGATAGATCTAAACTCATAACCACGCAAAAGTTCAGCTCACCTAGACTGGTCTAAAATGACACAAGTAACCTAATACAGACCTGGTGCAAGATACACTTAACTGAGATTTGATTCAAGGTAGACCAATGTATCGAACTTCTATACTCAATTTAGATTGCTGTTCTCTGGCATCCCAACCTGCTTTTCCGTCCCTCCATCCCTCCCTTGCAGACAGTTGGGCTAGCATTTGACCTTGCCCCTGGGCTGTCCCAGCACTGAGCAATCACAGCCTCTCTCCCCAGCCCTGCCTTCTGCTTCTAGCTATCTGTCAGCTGCACGCAGGCAGAAGGGGGGAGTGAGGTGTCTGTGTCCCCGACATGAGCTCTGGAACCTGGGCACCTGAGTCTCCAGGCTATGCCCTCACACCCCTAATGTCCTGTCACAAAGCACCCCACAATGTACATGTAGCCTCTGATTAATGAGCCCAGGACAACCCCCACATTCAGGTACAACCTCATGGACCCTAAACCTGGCACCCACACACTCAGCTAGGACACCCATGTTCTGCACTCAGGCACAGCCCCATGGACACTGACTCTGGACCCCATATACCACATCTCAGAGACCAGAGCCAGAAACCCTGTCACCCAGACCCAAACATAGACACCTCTTTTTCTCCTGAGCAGGAGTCTATGCAGGCAGCTTGACTCTGGTGGGTCAGGGCAGCAGGGTGGGGGCAGGACATTGGGACTGGGCCTGAATGGAGGTTTCCTGTGACATCCATGGCTCAGCCACTGATGACAAGTACCTGGGTCATGTGTACCTGGGGTGCTGCAAGTGTTCTTTGGCTCACAGCTACAGGGTCCCAGAGTACTAGGGCCAGGGGAGGAAGGGGAACTGAGCATCCAAGCTGGGGAAAGGAAACTTCAGGAGAAGGTGGGGCATGGCCAGTTGCCTCAGTGTTGCAGATAAATGACACTGGAATTTTTTGGGCTGGAGCTTGGGGCACTACTAGCATCATGGAGGTGTCTTATGGAAGTTCCTGGAGTGTTTGAGGTCCTGGGAGTGGTCTGGCAAGTGGAGCCTGGTCACTCTGGAACAGGGGCTGCATTTAGCTTGAGTGAGAGAAGAGCCATGTGCTGGGATCTGTGTCTATCCATCCATCCAATCACTTCATTGCAGCTGAGCCATCACCCACCCACAAACACTGAGACCTCACCACTGCAGACCATGAAAGATCCCACCCTGTCCTCTAATACCCAACCCAGTCACACAACTGGAGTCATGGGGAGATGAGGGATCTTGTAGCTATCGGAGGTGAGCAGGAGACCCAGAACCAGCTGCACAAAGAGGATCAAAACAGGGACATTTTCAAGCATATTGCCCAACAGATGCAAGTGCGGGTTCACAACAAGGACTGGGTGTAGTGCTGGACCAAAGCAAAATGGATGAAGGTCCAGTACAAGCACATGCATGATGCTAATAAAAAGTCCAGGGGCAAGAAGTGGAGCATGACCTTCAATGAGGAGCTGTCTCAATTCTTCACCATGGATAGGGCCATCACCACCCTGCACAAGTACAGCACCACCAGAGGGCAGGAGGACTTGCCAGCAGGGACCACAGGAAGATGTGCAGGAAGGCTCCAGGATGATGAGAAAACTGGTGCTCAGTACTAGGTCCCCATGGGTCATGGACCACAAAATCTGCTGATGGCGTCAGTCCCTGAGGACCCCGACCTATTGCTGCTTGTCCCTAGACCATTGCAGGACCTAGGAGTGGAGGTGCACATGTAGCTGGACCAGAGCACCCTTGAAAACTTCTCAGGGATTGTCAAGCACACAGACTATGGCATGCAGACCAGGGGTAAGCTCCAGTACCATGGTCATTTCAACTCCAGACCTGGACCCCAATGCCAAGTCCTCCATCTTGCAGGAGCCCAACCTCTGGTCCTTGAATCTGTGAACCACAGCTGGATATGTGGCCTCTGGGTCACCTTTTCTGATACAGCTGCCATGGCTGTTCTACTCCCAATCCTCTGACACTTCCTCACTGCCTCCCTTCCAGATGCACAGCCCCCCTCAGCTCCCCAAATGACAGCACAGCAGCACCACCCACATCACCTACACCCAACACTTCCCCTAGTGTTGCTGAAGACACGTATACTGAGCAAAAATACCTTCCTGTTCAGGACAGTATGGCTCTACCCCACCCCACATGGCTGTGATGGGAACCCAGGCACTGGGGAAATGCAAAGCATCTAGTGGGGAGGGAGGTGAAGAGAGCAAGTGGACCATTATCACAGTCAGCAGGGTGGGGAGATAGCACCAGAATGATGTCCTGTCAGCTGAAAGCCTTCTGTGCAAACCAACCCACTGGTCTTTCCTGTTCTCTTCTTCCTCCTGGCCCCTGGGGGACCACTACAGGCCATCTCTATAGTCACAGCACTGTCCCAGGCCATCATGGCTGGGAATCCCAGAAGGGGGTGGGGGGGCAGTGCATGGAAAGAGGATCATTGGGGGCTAATTAATCACCCTGCCCAGATGTCTCAAAGTGTGGGATCTTAGGTCATTAATTGCTCAAGAGGTTTTTGTCTTTCAAAACTGAGCAGACCAGTCACCCCCTCCCCTTCCTTCCTTCCTAGAGTTGCCAAGCCTTGGGCAGTTATCAGTCTATATCCCATTCTGTAGGAACATAAATCTGCCTCATTTACACCAGCCTACCCTCTTTATCTCTTAGGACCATGCTTAGCTACTAAAGGAAAAGCACTAAAAATGTTTATCCAGTAGGCAGTGTAAAAAAAGGTACAAATGCCAGCACCATCTATCATCCCACCCCATGGGGCTGGGTGGTGAGATGAGACCAAAGTTAGGGACAGGAAATAACACACAGCTATCTACTTGTAGGCCTTGTCCAGTGCAGCCTGCCTGCATGCCCGCATTCTTGCAAGGACGAATGTGTATACCATTTCCTACTGATTTAAACTAGGTCACTTAGAGAAAACTGCATAACAGATCAATTTCTCCCCTGGTATTTTTTAATGTCTATATGTGGTCTTAGTAAGTTATGGAACTGGATGATTAATAGGACTGGCACAATCAATCAAAAAACTTCCCCTCAGTGTTCCATTAATGCATTGCATAGCAATGGGGGACAGGTATTTTATCTCACACGTAGAGTAACAGAGCACAAGTGGGGTGTTTGCTACTGAGTGTGGGTTGCAGCAGGCTGGGAGTGTGCCCTCATGGACGGCAGCCTGGAGACACCCCTGGGGAGTCATTCTAAAGGAGGAGGTGTGTGGCGGAGCAACCATGGGGTTCTCGCCACTTAGGGGCTATTGCAGGCTCTGAGTCAGCCTGCCTGTGAGCAACAGGGAGAAGCTTCCCCCACATGAATCATTTTAAGGGAAAAGGTTTAAGGGCTGAAGCAGGCAGCTGGCAGGTGCCTGATGAGAGCAGCCATTTTCAAACAAAGGCCAGCCAGGCACAGCCGGGAGAGAGCAGTCTGCTTCCAGCAGCTGAGGGAGCAGTATCACCCAGCTCCCTTGATGCTCAGGGTCTCCTCAGAGGTAAGGATGAGGCTGTGGGGAAGGAGGAGGCCTCATTGGTTTTGGACATGACCTGAAGCTGTACCCTGCCATGGTACGGAGGCCTGGTGGTCCTGCCTGTGGTGGAGCAGGGCCACTTAAATGCCAGGACTGAGAACCTCCCTGGTGTAAGGCGGGTTGGGGTGCCTAAACCCCTGTACCCACCATCTGGTAGGTTATTGTAACAGTGGCAGGAAGTAGGGCCAGGCACACCCATATGGGGCACCTGATCCCCTGAGAACCATCTGCGAGGCATGGGACACATATTAGGAGAGGTTAGAGTGTGTACCAGTGGTGACATGTAGGTGGTGCATGGGGGGGTGCACGTGCAGCCCATGAGAGCGCCAGTGCACCCCCATCAGGCCACACTCCCTGTTTAGGCAACAGGCAGAGGGACAGGTGGGAGCTCTGGTGCCCGCCCTGTGAGCACCGGCTGGGGAGCAGGGCCACCAGCAAAAGTGGCCGTGCTGCTTCCGGAAGTGGCCATGGGACTTCCGGAAGCGGTGCAGCTGCTTTTTGGTGAATGTGATCAGCCACCAGGGGACCCCCCAACCCCGGTCAGTGGGATCACCCACTGGAGGACCCCCCCCGGCCACTGACTGGTGTCAGGAGAGGCATGTGCCCCCCTGACTCAAGAGGCACCAGTTGCCCATAGTGTGTACATTAGGCCTTTGTTATCAGGGCAGTCGAATGGCAGCCTCTCACCTAACTAATAACTTCATTAGTTTCCAACAAGGCACGGCAGGCAGGCAGGTGGATGTTTTGCCCAAAGACAAATGGGTGGCCAGCACTGTGATTGGTTGGAGGGGAGTCCCACATGTCACACAGTTTTTCAAAGAAAGAAGACTTCCTTGTTACTTCTGGAATTTTGTTCCATTTGTTGCCTGGAATAAACAAGGAGTTCATAACATAAATTGCAGACCCAGTTTATACACATTTAAAAGAAATTTTCAGGACAAATAAGTGATTTTGGAGATCTGTAGAACCTGGGAGAAATTACCGTGTAAATCATTATTCATATGAGTATGTGAACTTATATTTTAAGTGCATGCACGCGTGCACACACACACACACACACACACACACACACACACACACACACACACACACACTTAACATGCAGAGAAAGTGCAAGTACATTTAGCTCTTCATCTCCTTGCAATAAAGTTCATCCTGAATACTGTTCCAATTTACCTGCTTATGCTGCACTGTGAATATAAGCCCAATCTTGTTTGTTTACTGCAGAGGGTTTGTTGCTGCAACAAAAATAAATTGCCCTGTTTTATGTCCCAGTGGCTGCCTTTGAAATTGTAGTGCCAAGGACAGGTGCCAGTTGGCATAACTTGCTACTGTAATGACAAGCACCCAATATGCCTTTCAAGTAAAAGCTGAACATGATGATTTGCATGTCCTTAACACTGAAAATGAAGCAGCTTGCCAGATTCTTGGTTAAACAAAAAAGGAAACAATGTCATTTCTAAGCAGAACTATATGAGTTGCCAGTAGGAGACAGATTGTCAAAAAATGTGCATCATTCACAATGGGGTCCAGACTTTCAAAAGGAATTCAGCTTTTTGTTATACAGATTTATTTCTGCTCTTTGGATGTCAAGCATGTAAAAATCTAGCCCCACGTCTAAGAAATCAATTTTTTTTGGTTGCTGTGATTTACCTATATGTTACTGCAGTGCCTGAAATCTCACAGACCAGGAATCAGGCTGGACAAATACAAATCACCTGGACAAGGGAGAAGAGATTGACATCATATAACTTGATTTTAAAAAAGCCTTCGATCTGGTGTCCCATGATCTCCTTATGGAAAAATTGGCCAACTGCAGCCTCAGCTACATCACAGTCCAATGGCTGGGGAATTGGCTCTGAGGTTGGACCCAAAGAGTAATAGACGGGAGTAAATCAGCATGGTGCACCATGACCAGTGGGGTCCTCCAAGGCTCCGTCCTTGGGCCTATACTATTTAACATCTTTATTAATGATGTAGAGATTGATATCAAAAGCGGACTAGCCAAGTTGGCTGATGACACCAAACTTTGGGGTAAAGTATCCACATCTGAGGATAGGATGGTGATCCAGGCTGACCTAGACAGGCTCAGAAAATGGGCGGATGAAAACCTGATGACGTTAAACATCGAAAAATGCAAGGTACTTCATCTTGGGGAAAAAAATACCTGCAGCAAGCTTACAGGCTTGGCAGAGCTATGCTTGCTAGCACCATGGCTGAAAGGGACTTGGGGGTCATAATTGACCACAAGATGAATATGAGCCACCAATGCGATATCGCAGCTGGTAAAGTGAGCAAAACTCTGGCTTGCCTCCATAGATGCTTCTCAAACAAATCCCAGGATGTCATCCTCCCGCTGTACTTAGCCTTGGTGAGGCCACAGATGGGGTACTGCATCCAATTCTGAGCTCCACAATTTTAAAAGGATGTGGAGAAGCTTGAGAGAGTCCAGAGGAGAGCCACGCACATGATCAGAAGGCAGAAGAGGCTGAGAGCTACGGGACTCTTCAGCCTGGAAAAGCTCAGGCTCAGTGGGGACCTGGTGGCTGCTTATAAGTATATAACGAGTGTACATCAGGATCTGGGGGAATGCCTATTCACCAGAGTGCCCCAAGGGACAACAAGGTCAAATGGTTACAAACTCCTCCAAGACCGTTTCAGGCTGGACATAAGGAAGACTTCTTTACAGTCTGAGCCCCCAAGGCCTGGAACATACTGCTTCCAGAGGTGGTGCAAGCACCCAGTCTGGACTCCTTTAAGAGATGTTTGGACATTTATCTTGCTGGGATCTTTTGACCCCAGCTGACTTCCTGCCCTAGGGCAGGGGGCTGGACTTGATGATCTTTCAAGGTCTCTTCCAGCCCTAATGTCTATGAAATCTATGGAAACTATAAAATGAGTACTCCAGAATACAAATGTTACTCCAGTTTTAAGGTATATTGTTTTTAGTGGCATTTGCTAGCTTAAAACTGGAGGGAATCAGCTTTTAAAAAAAATTAAAAGGGAGAGAGAGGGAGAAACATTTTTATTTCAGGTGTTAGTTTTTGTGCACTAACAGGGCACATATTGAAAGAAGAGTCATTTCAATTAACCCAACCAGCTGTGAACATATTTTCCCTTCATTTTTCTATGTATTCTTGGTGTGGTGCTGCTTACATTATTAAAGCACACCATAATGGAGACAATCTTTGAATTTCTGTAAAGCACCTCCACAAACAAGTTTTAATGATGAAGATGTACTAGAATGCCCTGATTCTTATCAATAATTTAAACACCAGAAATGGAGTTGCTGTAAAACAGAGCCTTTGTGGTATACAGAGGTCTAAGAGTGTAAGGTGATTAAGATACAATGGCCTGTAGGCAACTGGATTGTGAAGCCTGAGCCAGATGCTATACGTTGGTGCCACCTTACCCAGAGAGAGGGGGAGAGAAAAAGAGAGAGAGAGATGGAGAGACCCCATCACCAATCCAGGTCTCTGATATGCACTGCTACTTCACAGTCCTTAAAACTACACATTTCATGGTCTATCCCAGATATTGTAGTGTGCCTAATAAGCCAGTAGACTCTCAAACCACAGTTCCTATGAGTCCTCCCTTTTGGGCTAGGGTGGGATTTCCCTAGATCTTCTGTGCTAATCTCCTTACAGGAGTCCATCAAGGAAGATTGGAGGGGGAACACAGTGGGGGGAAGTATTGGTCTGTTTATCCATCTTTTTATCTCTTTACAAAATTATCAGTACTGGAGTAGGAAAACAAAGGAAGATCCAAAACCAGAGCAGGGGAGAGATTCAGTCAGCACTATGCTTGTCTCTTTCATTTCATTTCAGTCTCTGTTTTTGTATTTTTCCAGTACAGAATTAGAAACATTATGGCCCTTAGACAGGCTACATTAGCCATCCAAGATTCATCAATCAGGAGAAATGCCGGAAGATAGTCAACCCGATCAAAATTAAGTGCATCAAAAAACTGAGTTGAGGCAAACAAGGACCACATTACTTTTGAACCATCCATTTTACAAACAGTCAGGCAAATAATACACTACATTATCCAAGATCCTATATTAAACCTTCTTCAGAGGCCCATAGAGAAGCTTTGTAACTGAAAGCACAGTCAGACAAAGGAACCAGGTGCCTAAGAAGCTGCGGAAACTTCTTCACTGGAGATTTAAAAAAAAAAGGCTGGAACAGACATCTTTCTTATCTGGCTTATGAGTAGCAAATCCTGCATCTGAGCAAGGGGTGAGACTACCAAACTCTTGACATGCCTTCTAACTCTATAATTTTAGTAGTTTGGTTGTGGATAGACTTTATGACCTAACATGCAGGCCAGTATGATCCCATTGTTTCCTCATGCTGCTTTGCCTGTATCCATCTGAGGTCTCCTGTCTTATACTTATGATAAACTCTTAGGATCAGAGACTATCATTTCATTTGTACAACATTATTTCTGGTCTATGTAATTTCAGGCACTGCAGTAACACAAATAACAATGGGCACATCTACACAAGACATGTTAATGATCATTGGCTTAAGTTAATGTGCATTATGGGCACACATCTACACATGCACACCCTTAATGCGTATTAACTTAGGCTAATCATGCCTAGAGCAGGCCTTGTGAGGAGAGGCTGAGAGACATGGAACTCTTCAGCTTGGAAAAGTGTAGGCTCAGGGGTGACTTGGTGGCAGCCTATAAGTACATAAGGGTTGTGCACCAGGAACTGTGAGAATGTCTATTCACCAGGGCACCACATGGGAAGACTAGGTCCAAACTCTTGGAAGACCATTTTAGGTTGGACATAAGGAAAAATTTCTTTGCTGTCTGAGTCCCCAGGGCCTGGAATAGACTCCCCCCAGAAGTGGTGCAGGCACCTACTCTGAATTCCTTTAAGAAACACTTGGATGTCAATCTTGCTGCATCATTTGACCCCTACTGCTTGCCTGCCCTTTGGGCAGGGGCTGGACTCTATGATCTTGCAAGGTCCCTTCAAGCCCCAATGTCCATGAAATCTATCTATCTATCTATCTATCTTAAGCCCCATTCAGCTGTTTTATCATATACAAATATTCAGCACTTGGGCTGTGCAGGCTTTGGGTGCTGGTTTGATTTCGAGGAGATTCGGCCTGATTTGGCGGTTGAATCTCTGAATCTGAATCGAACTGGGAGACAGGTAAAAAGGTCTGAATCAATCCAAAGCTCTCTGAATCGATTTGGAAAAAATTCGGAGAGCTTTGCAGATTTGGGCAGTCCCCATTCACTGCCACAGGGAGCTGAACCCAGACTCTGTGCCTGTAAGTAGGAGGTGGAGTGGGGGCTGGAGGAGGGGGGAGGGGACCATGGGGGGACCCCCACCAGGTCCCATTTCCTGCCTGCTCCTGCAGCCCCCCTGAGTGTGCCCAATTCCCACCCACTCTCCCAGCCAGGACAATGGCTGCCGTGCCCAGCCCCAGCATCCCGGCTCTTTAAAAAAAAAAGCCTTGCATTCACTGGCTGCTGCCAGGCGGAGATGCGGGGAGTGATCTTTGCTGCCCCCCATTGCTCTGTACTGCATGGGGGGGCTCTGCCACGAGCCCCCATCCCCCACCTGCTCTCCCAGCTCTGTCAATAGCTGCCCCGCCTGGCCCCAGCATCCTGGCTCTGTTGGGGCTTGTGGGGGCTCATGGCAGAGCCTCCCACACAGTGCGGGGCAGTGGGAGGCAGTAGGGATTGCTCCCCCACCTGGCAGGAGCTGGTGAGTGCGGGCCTTTTCTTTTTAAAGAGCCAGGATGCTGGGGCCAGGCAGGGCAGCCATTGATGGGGCTGGGAGAGCAGGCAGGAGGTGGGGGCTGATTGACTGTTTGATTCGGAGATTTGGCCAATTCGGCGGTGGCTGAATCTCTGAATCAGATTCAGCCAAATCGATTCAGGACAGTGATTCAAATGACCAAATCCGAAGTGAATACTATCCGCACAAGCCTATTCAGCACTATTTCTTTATGGTAGCTTTTCCAAAGGAACAAATGATAGCTACTGCTTCTTCTTCACTATTTCTTATCTCTTAAATGTCAGTCTTGTATGACATTTTTCTTTCTTCCAGCCCCATCATCATTTAATTTAGCTAAACTAACAGTAAATGTCAGATTGGTAAGTCACACGTAGCAAGGAAGTCTTGTGCCCTTTTATATGTGAGTGATTTCACACACAACATTCCCTGATTGAAGTATAAATCCATGAAGATTTTATCAGCTCCTTATAAATATCCCTAACCGTATAAAACAATTCTGTTGCCCATCAGGCCTTACAGAAAGATCCTCGCTGGACATTAGAACAGTCTCTGTCCCCTCTCCAGCACCAACACTGAGGAAAGTCTGTAATGAGAATTCCTTTCAGGCACCGAGGACCTAAAACCCGAATTTCCCAGTTTCCTGGAAAAGCATTTCTTTGTCCTGATTGGCCTAAGCCTGAGGCAGTTCTGGGCACATGGAGAGATGTAGCTCTTAGTACAAGGGTACTCTAGAGTCAAACAGGCAGACATGTATTGGTCACCTCCCGGACAAGCCAGCCACCAAGATGGGTGTTTAGAATTGTTATTTCAGACTTGGGGTAAAATCTGTGAAGATGGTTCAGGCACCTAAATCCCATCTTAGATGTTCAAGTCCTTCTTGTGGATCTTGCCCCAAGACAATAATTCATGAGTTGAAGCAGAAACAGATATAGATACAATTTGCCTGGTTATTTGGATAGAGATCTCAAGCGTACCATGACAGTGTAAATTTGCCTACCAGAATGTCTCCTTTTTCATAAGTTGGTATGGGATACTTTGCTTCAGGCATTAGAAATCAGTTAACAAAGGCTTTTAAAACAAATAAACAAAGTAATGAAGAAATAATTGAGAATATGATGGCTTTAATCAAAGCTTAGTTTCCACAGATGTCACATCTCATGAGTGACTGATGAGGAGCATCTGCCCTTTTCCTTTCCAAGTCATCCACTTCTAGTCTTCACTCCCAACAATTTCAGTTAAACAATGCTCTGCTGTCCTGGCCAGCTTTCCTCTTAGGATGACTACCATGGTCATGGCATGAATGTGTATGGGCCTGTCTGGGATGCAGCAGGGTTTATAAATGCTGCACTTTGCATTTGTGTTTGGTTCATCCTTTGCTGTGCATTTTAATACACTGGTTCAAAAGAAATTGTTCTGACATTTGAGAAATTTCCTGTTTTGTGAGCACGGAAAAGCAATAATTAACATTGGTGCAGGATTTCTATTTTCAGAGGAAAAAAATATATGTTCAAAACAGGTTCTGGAAAGGAGGGCTTCTCAAGCAGTGAAAGGTAATAGCAAGCAGGTGGTAACTGTAATATGCAAATTTCCTTTATAGCATGCCAGCATACTAGACAGCTACACAACTATAGGACATCCAAGTTTTAAAAAAGCTTGCAGTTCAGATAACTAGCAATAATGCTCATTTCTCCTCTCAAGTATTTTAGTATAACTAAACACTTGCTCATTCCAACCAGCACTTCCTAATCTTGTTTCTTTTTCCAAATGATTTCCACAATGCAGTCTTTTCATCCTATTTTCTTGTCCATAATGCCCCTTTTCCTACATTGACAAGCATCTCCTTGAAAGCTTTCCTGGCAACATCCTTGTGTCCCTTAGATCAATTCAAATTGCAGCTGCTAGGAGTCTCCTTGGTTCATATTCTGGTCCAACCATACTTTACCTACCTATTCTCTACTTTAGATATTTTGCCCATCTTTCAAATCTATCTAGCCACTCCTGATTTATCCATTCATGTAGCTCATTGCATGTGGTCCAACCCTTCTGATCTGTTAGTGGAGCCATTTGTCCATAAATCCAGTGCCTTCCATTTTTCTTTTATGATACCCCTTATTCATTGTGCGTCCTCCAAACTAGTCTAAAGCCAGGACCCAATTTCCCCCAAGGGCTCCTACACAAAACTGTTAAATAGCTGGAGTCCATGTTTAGTTGCTACTCTTAGATTAGCAGTTCCTTAGACAACGTGATTCTGCATGCGTTTCTTCAGTACGTAAAACAACAGGACCCTTTGAGCACTATTACTTTATAAATAAATTAAATATTAAAACAAAATCCATGGAGGTGGCAGAATTCAGGTGTTTGCCTAAAGTTAGCATTTTCTGCCTTTTGTTGGTGTATGCTATATAAATTCTATTAGACATACATGTAGACTTGGGGGGTGTGGGGAGGGAAAAAATTATCCCAAAAGCTAGAAATAGTATCCATAATGTTCCTGCCTAAAGAGTGCCCTTTGAAAGATTGTCCGCACTGCAGAATTAAACACTGTAAGAAATGAGATGATAAAATAAAAACAAGCCATAGACTCCTGTGCCTTTCAAATGAAATGCAGTATAAAAGAAAAAAAACCTCGTGTACATGTTACTCTGCCTTGGATCTGAGACAGGTAGATATTTCTTTTTACTCCACAAGGTTTTAGTGCAAAGCCTGTTCTGAGTCCAGGCATAGAGCCCATCACCTGATATTGCAGCATCTCTTACACTTATAGCAGAGAAATATGGAGACCTATTTTTTGTCTTATTTGCTGAAAATAGCATGGATTCCTTCTGAACATCTGGCTCTATAAATGACAGTGGCAGAACTCCCACTAACTTCAAGCGTGCTAGGATTGCATCCAGTATATCACACCGTTTAACTTCAAGATTTCCTTGTTTTTAAATTACTTCTTTTTTTCTATTGACTAAAAGCATGGACATAGAGAGGGACAGCAGTGGCTTGAGGATAATATGAGAGCAGTAGCTAGGAAATAGACTTTTACTGAGTCCCGCTTCAACAATCTATAGTTAGCTATCCAACTTGCTTAGATGTGGACATGATAAGAAAAGTGCTCAAAATGACAAGAAGCTTTACTTTTAGGATCCTCTATTACCTCCCTCTTGTGTCTGATAGGAGGGCAAAGCAGTAAAGGAAGGGGAAACACATTACCCTATTGAAGAGAAGAGGGGAGCTCACAGAGGTCCAGGAGAGACTACAGAGGAATAAAAAGGATAGAAAATGTGAATTTCTATCCTTTACCTCAACTAGGATGAGAGAGGGAGAAGGAGAAGGTTTGGATGTAGGTAACATAGGGTTTTTTAGGAGGCTTTCTATTTGCTCGGTTATGAATTTTGAACAATGACAACAAAAATGGCAGACTCAGCTAATCCCATACCTAATGTGAACAGGTTCAGTGTCATGGCCATCCGTTTACATCACGCTTGAAAGTGGCCCAAAGACAGCTAAACAAAGGATTTAGTCCTTGACTGACTATGAATTTGCTGAAGTTAAAGCAATATCAGCAAACAATTTACAATCCAATCCAAAGCCTGTAAATTTCCCTGTAGAACTGGGGTTATGGACCTTTTCTGCAGCAATCATCACTATAGTATCTGAATACTATGTAAACATTAGTTCAGTTTCACAGCATCTCCCTGCATGATGTTCTTAGGGCTCATCTACACTAGCCACATCATACACTCACACTTGCTCATTGCATTAAGTTACTGATTTGATTTCTCCTTTGCTTCCAATCTGGGTGACTCTGAAGCTATAATTCAGTTGCTTTTCTAATCCAATATCAAATAGTAGACAAATCTATTTGTGTCTTCACTGTCGCGTGCTAATGCTACAGCTTCTGAGCAATGGAGTAGCATTCTTCACACTGGCTCTTTGGAAATATATTGAAGGCTGATGATCAAAAACCTTAACTGTAAGTGTTCTGCACTGGTTGGGAACCTGTTAGCTGAAGAGTTCCATATCATACCACCATTCTCCTAAGCCATCCAATCAAACACATTTTTCAAAGTTTGCCCAAATGTGGCTGTAGATTTTTAAGTGAGAAACTCTGGGTCCCAACCCTGCAAGCTGCCTCATCCCCAGAACTGTCATGAGCTAGCACAATCTGAATGAATATGCTTCATTTACTTCTATGTTGTATTATGAATTGGCTAACAATATCTCAAGAGTGGTATGATCTTGCATAACTAATCAAGCTGCAGGAAAGAGAATATTTGACAGGTTGCAGCCAGGGAATCTGTGAGAGAAAGGAGACTTCTTATAGGCAATCTGAACAAATTGATATTGATTGAACAGCTGGAAGATTTTCAGATTCCTGTTACAAACAGAACCATCCACCCAGTGAACTTGTAGAACACAGGAGGCCCCTTACTGGCAAGCTGAAGGAACAGATATTGATGGAAACAGCATGAAGACTAACAGATCCCATTATAAACAGAGCCACCCAAGCAAGCAAGGTCCAATAAGGCTTGACATTTTCCAGATTAGGTACAGTGGAGCTCATAAACAATAATACTATAGGACTCAGCTTTTTGCAAAGTGTTGAAGGGAAAGTGCTCACTTTTGATAGTCCCTTGGCATGACAACTGTATTCCACAGGTCTCCTATGAGGAATGTCGAAAAATGGATACCCAAATGTTTAGAACATTAACTTGTGAGAAAATGCATTTATAAAAATAGATATTTCTTCCAATGTATCTCACTGATTAAAAACCAGCCATTAAACAATTTGGTTTATTAGAATTGTGCAAGAGGCAAGGACTTATTAGGGTGATGTCTTTTACTGACCAACTGTGTAGTTGGAGTTAGACAAGCTTTTGAATGCAAAACCTTCTTCATCAGGTCTGACCAGAACAAGTCAGGCAGAGGCACATGTGATACAGTAGAGATTTCTACTGTGCACACCTTTTTTGCCCCAGGGAAGCATGGCAAACTCTTGTACACCTAGTATTTCTACCAGAGGAAATGAAATTCTACCAATGAAAATGTAATGCTTGTCTGCACTGTTAGCCAAGTATTAGAGTGTGTAAGAAATCACTGTGCATGTCTGTCACTACACTGATTTACATTTCCAAATATTACAAATGTTACATCTTTATTTCCTACAATATATAGCTCATATTAATTGCAGGCGATAATGCACAATATCATAGTTAATACTTCAGAACAGAAATGTCTATGTGGTTGCTAGTCTTGGAAGGCTTTGATCATTTTGCAGTAATTTATCACTCAATTTTATAGGGGCCAGAATGTCCCATTGAATAGCAAGTGCTCAGCACATTTGAAAATTAGATTGATAATATAGCCTGAATTCCAATATTTTTTGGTTTTGTTGCTGCTACCAAAATCCCTCACTTTCTAAATCCTATTTATAAATCAATTATGTCAACTACTATGAAGATGAATATCAAAAAATTAATAAACTGGCTATATTTTAAAGCATGATCCATCCTCAAAAAATGAAATAATCACTGTCTTACAGGCAGCTTTCTGGAAAAACATGAAAGTGATTACTGTTGCTATTAAATGCTTGTCCTTTTCCCATATAGTGTGTACTGATTACATTTATAATGTCAATAAATAACATAAACAGTCACTGTACCAGAGAAAAGGTGATCACATCAGGAAATTCTGTTCAATTTGTTTAAAATTCCATGACTCTTTAATATGCTGAGCACTTCACAATGCTTCAGCAGATAAAATTTAAATTTAAAAAGACAAATGATGGTGACAGGCTAATTGGTAGCATAAGTTATTACAGTGCTCCCAACATTACAGGGAGCAGGTTGCATTGGATTTCAGAGTTTGAGTAAAATAATTGGAATGAGAAGCCTACTTACAGACACACAGAACAGGAGACTGCCAGAGCCAGAGAAGGGTTTGGGGATCTCAATTGGCCC
Organism: Alligator sinensis; assembly: GCF_000455745.1. NCBI lineage: Eukaryota > Metazoa > Chordata > Crocodylia > Alligatoridae > Alligator > Alligator sinensis. The sequence continues at coordinate 129,146 of NW_005842376.1, forward strand.
AAGGCGGGTCCAGAGCTTAGAGGAGGCTGAGGTCACATGTGTAGCCACAGCCAGAGAAAAAGGGGTCAGAGAAACGGAGGCTCAGAATGAGGATGGCTGGGACAGGGCCATGAGATGTAGAAGAGGCTGTGAGATAGCGGTGAGACCAGGGGGCCCAGGGGTAGGAGAGCCTGGGCTAGAGGTAGCCTGGAGGAAGGAGAGAGTTGAGCCCAGAAGGGGGCTGCATGAGAGCCAGGGAGATCAAGGACTTAGGAAGAGGGAGAGCTGGTGCCAAGGGACCCCGAGGAGTGACATCAGTAAGGGACCAAGGAGTTTGTAGTCAGAGTGGGTGGACAGGGACAGCATGGCTCTGGGGACAGAGGCCAGGGCCTAAGCTGGTCCTGGGTATGACTGTAAACTGCACCCTACTGGAGTTTGAGGTCACGGTGGTGGGACTGCTTATGGAGGAGCAGACCCTGGAAAGTGCCACCAGGGCCAAACCCCAGGGAACAGAGAGTCTGGGGTGCCCTAAAACCCCAGCCCCCACTGCCTTATAAATTACCCCTTGGCAGGGAAAGGCTATGAGAATGCACCCTGAAATAAAAGTAAAGGCAGGACCAGCTGGTTGAGAGGTCCAGGCAAAAGGCTGAGGAAGAGCAGAGGCTGAGCCAGCGGCCAAGAAAAACCGGAACTAGAAAGGTCAAGAGGCCCAGACTGGGGCCTAAAGAGAGGGTGATACTAAAGGGGCCCAGAGGCCCAGGCAGGGGCTGAGAAAGTCTAGCGGCCCCCAGTGGGGCCAGAAAAAGTGGAATCAGAAGGGTCCAGTACCCCAGAGTGGGGCCAGGAATAGCATAGTGAGACCAGAAAGGTTCAGTGGCCCAGTGAGGGGATGGGAATAGAGAGGGACCATCAGGGTTCAGAGGCCCAGAGAAAGGCCAAGGGAGAGACCAACAGGTCTGGCAACACAGAAAGGGGTCAAGAGTGAGACCAAGGTGCCTGGCAGCCCAGAGAGGGGCTGGCTGAGAGGCCAGCAGTTTGCAGTTATAGCTGGAAATATATATGACTCTGTATCTGTAAGAGTATTCTCTTGCTGGATTTGTGTTAGTGTTGTACTTCCTTTTTTTTTTAAATGGTGTGTACATCTCTAAAGAATGAAAAAGTAACTAGTACCCCTAGAATATGAATATGAACAAGTCCACAGATGCAAAAGAATGAGTGTCCTTGAGTGTGTTTAGTGAGCTATTAATGGATAGGTTGGTGGATATCACTCATGGTAAGCCTGGTAGAAAGGGATAAGTGGAATTTTTTAAAGGGCACTAAATAAATATCTAACTACCTCTTGAGGAAATGCGTGTACATCCTTGTAAAGCAATTATGTCTGCTTTGTAATATAGTGCTTGTGGCAGGATGAAACCTAAATTTCATTATAATTTTAGGTAAAATAGCTACTCGCACATGAAACTCGCTTGGCTTGCTTGCCTGGGCATTTGCCACTGGGCTACATCACAGAATGTACATTACACTAGACTAGCTCTGCCTGAAGAACCAAGGGATCAAGCAGCCTGGAGGGAAGTTGAGTGAGGGGCTGAGGGGTCTGGAAGCCCAGAGAGTGGCCAAGTGAGGGACTGAGGGGCCTGGAGACTCAAGTGGGGCTCTGTGAGAGACCAGGTGGTCTGAGGGCTCAGAAAAGGGGGCTGCACAAGACCAGGGGGTCTGAGGGCCTGGAGGAGGGTTGTGTGATTGTAGGCATGTGACAAAGAAAATGTCCACAATGGTACCATCTGCGAGGCATGCGGAATCATGATGTAGGGGATGTATGAAGCCATGCAATTAGCCCATAAGGCAAAGGACCACAGCTATCAGGTAGTCATTAGAACAAGACTGGACCTGGGAATCCCTGGGGCAGCCTGTCTTCTATTACCATAAAAAACAGCAAGGCGTGGCAGGTAAGCAAAGAGGAGAGCGTTCCCAGAATGAGCAGGGCCAAAAGAGAATTGTGGGGGGTCTCCAGGGGCTTGCAGCCACCCCCGAGGATGCTATTCTGCTATACCTACCTACACTAATTCATACATTCCTAGAGTTTAACACCAGAAAATACCATTGGATCATTTAGTCTGACTTTGTGCATCTCTCAAGCTATTACATTCACCTAGACCATGCACAGATGTTCAGTTTCCACCAGGAGAATTGTTGCTATCCTGATAGAAACAAAAGGTGTGGTGATATTCAAGCTTTTCTCCCAGGCAAAAATGGCTGCTCCAAGAGAAAAATAACCCTGCAACAGCCAGGTAGAAATTTCTCTCAGGAGATTGAAAATCTACCCACTTTTCCCCAGCTTAACTTCTCCTGTGGACCAGGAGAGGTGGAGTCAGGGAAAGACTCCTGTGCCTTCCAGAGACTGGGATCACCCCAGTCTGGAGAAGGCAAGGGGACAGCTCCTTCTGACCCTCCTGTAGACTGGGAAAGGAGGGGAGGGGTAGCCAGCAACTGCTCCCCACCTTCTTCTCACTCTGGAGTTCCTGTTAAGAGAAGCAGGCAAGTGCTTTGCCCCACAGTTCCCTCTGTGCCCAGAAGCTGACCACCGGAAGCAGCTGATCTCTACCTGCCTCTCATACTGGAGTCCCTGGTGTGAAAGGCAGGCAGGACTTTGCCCCACTGTTGTAGTTCCTGTTGGAAATGGGAATATTGGAGCAGCCTACACTTTCCCCAGCTGAGGATCACCCCAAGGTGCAAGAAAGAGGGGAGAAGGAGCAGTTGCAGACTGAATGGCTATACTGCTCTCCCTCCTGGAATCATTTTTAACAGTGGAAAATTTCCATCACTAGAATTGAATGTTTTTATGCAGCCCTAGTTATCCCATGGTAAATTGGCTTGGCACATTATAGCTTCTAGAAAAGGTTCCAGTCTCAATCTGAACACTTCAGAAGATGGAGGATCCAGCACTTCTCTAGGTAGTTTGTTCCAGTGATTATTCACCCACACTGACTGGTGCCTCATTTCTCATTTGAATTTGTCTGGCTTCAGCTTCTAGGCATTGTCTATTATTATGCCTTTTTCTGCTAAACAAAAAAAAGAGCCAATTAGCACTTGATATTTTCTCCCCAGTACACAATACCCAATATTTTGAAACTGGCTTCTCACATGCCATTTACAAAGATAAAATAGTATCCCACGTTCCTACTCACTAATCTCCTATTTAACTGTTTAAGGATTGCATTAGCCCTTTTGTCATAGTGTAACTCTAGGAGCTCACATTGAATTGCTTGGCCACTGTGAACCTGTAAATAGGTCTTTTCAGAGTCAATGCTTTTTCTTATATATTCCCCCATTTTGTGTGTGGCCTGCAGCCCTTGTTCCTGGATATATAACCTTGTATTAGGCAAATTTATTGAAATACGTGTTGTTAATGGGTTGAATTTACCAAATGGTCCAACCTGCTCTGTATGACTCCTCTGTCCACAGACTTACTTACCCCTGTGCCACTTTGTGTTGTTTACGCATTTCATCAGCAGTAACTTTATCTTTACTTCAATCCAAAATGAAAATGTTGAATGGTATCCAAACTGGTGCTGATCCCTAAGCAACCCTACTAGCAATCCCCATCCCACGATGATTCCCTTGTTGACATCTGTTGCTCAGCCATTTTAATTAGTGTATTGCATACTGTATAATTCTGAGTTTTTCATCACATTTCATGTAGCACCAGGTCAAAGGCCTTACAAAAATGTCTGTCCTAGCTTTTAAGTTACATTTATTGACTTGACTTGTCATTCCCGCTAAGAATGATATCAGTCATTAATTATGCTCTTATTGTTTAACCCTTTTTGTATTCATTGAATTCCAGGTCATTTTTTAGGAAATTTTACCCAGAATTGGTATCAGGTAAACTGGGCTATGTCAATCATCCCATTTTGCCATTCTAATCTACTGGTGCAATATTGCAAATGAGTATGTTCCAACTATTCTGACCAGTCATTTGCTTTCTTAATGTAATTATTTGCAATGCTTTTCTTTCTTTCTAATTCTCCATTCCCAACCTGTCACTATCTTTAGCAATATATTCTGCAACAATATAGAAAGGAAAATACAGAAAAAGATCCAGATATTACCATGTTATATCTTTATATCTTTTATGTTATATGTTATTTTAACATATGTTTTTTATAACATCTTGTTTTTCGCTTGCTTAAATCAGCCTTTTTAGTACTCTGCCATATCAGCATGCTGTTGGCCAGTTACCTACAGCTGGTTCATATTGGCCCGAACTTGCACTCCAGTAGCTGTTGTTCATTGAGATACCATAGGATGTGTGAATTTCACAACACATTTCATCCCCGAGTTTTGACATCCTTGCACATCTTTGGTTTTGAAGAACAGAGGAACTAGGGATCGGGGGTGGAGGAAGCGGGGTGGGGGACATAGGTAGAAACTCAGCCATCTCACTCTTTGTGCCCTTTCATGGGAACACAAAAAAAATCCAGGCACAGCCCTGAGAGATCTACTATCTGTTTTTGTTCATAACATACCAGTGTACTTCTGGCAAGATCAACATTGACATCATCTTGAAGAGCCAGTACCATCCATTTAAAAAGTAACAGTTGTGTAGTGTAACTACAGGACTTGATGTCATGTGCCTTTTGCAAAGTTCATAAATTAATTGGGTTTGTTACTCCCTCCTGTATCTCTGGAAAATGTACACCTTTATCAAAAACACAGTGTCACCCTTTACCATTTTCCATAGCTGAAGAAAAATATGCACCAGAAACAAACAGAATGTAAACAATGTATAGTAGAAACCTGGCTGTGGAGCCGCTTGGAGCACAGCCCGGTGGCGGGAGGTGGGGAGAGCCAGGGCTGCGCTCCGATTGGCTCTGCCAGCCCCACGGATCTCAGTGTTATTTAACATTATAAATGTAATCAGTACACACTATATGGGAAAAGGACAAGCATTTAACAGCACCAGTGGGTCAGGAGAATAGCAACAGAAACTTTAGAAATGTTTTGAGTGCCCTCATTTTGTTTCGAAGCTGTTTTGAAGCTTTTTGTTTCATTTCGATTTCATTGTTTTGAGCTCGAAATGCATCGAAACAGCTTCAAAACAAATCATTTGGTGAAATTTCGCACAGCCTTAATAATGACTTAGAAATGCTTGCAAGAGTCAAGGATTTCTTACTGTGCTATCTTTTATTGGACTAACTGCATAGCTGGGATAGAGTTAAACAAGCTTTTGAATGCAAGACCATCTTTATCAGGTCTGATCAGCACAAGGTTATTTTGTGCTTAGCTTGTGCTGGTCAGACTTGATGAAGAAAATCTTGCTTTCAAAAGCTTGTCTAACTCTATCCCAGCTATGCGGTCAGTCCAATAAAAGGTACCACCCTAAGAAATCCTTGCCTCTTGCATGCAGTTCTAAACCAGCTACAACATCATTCTTACACCACCATAGAAAGGCATAGAACTTGTGTAATTTAGATGACGATAGTGCTATAAATAGGGGATGCATATTTGCCTTTTGGTATGTTTTAAGGAATTGGGTGTATCTTTAGATGTTGAATCTGCTGTTTGATGGCTTGTATTCATTAATAAATAAAGTTTTTAAAAAGGAAATGAATAGAAAATTTAAGAACAAATAAAACAACAATGTATAACCATTGCCTAATACAGGAGGAAACATCTGAGTTATACATTGCTGAACAAAAACTGAAATGAGAGTAAAAATATTGAATCTCGCCTTTAATTCACGGAGTCAGGATTTTAAGGCTAGAAGGGGCCCTTGTGATGATATAGTCTAATCGTCTGTGGAATCTAGGCCGTAGTTTTGTCTCAAGCCCAAGACTTGAAGCAGAGATTGAAGATTGAAGCAGAGCAGCTCTTTTAGACAGACTCTCAGTCCTGATTGAAACATTTCAAGTGACAGTAATTATCACCTCTACAGATAAGTTCTTTTCAAGGTCACTTGCCCTCACTACTAAATACGTTTGCCTTATTGCCATTTGAATTTATATAGTTGCCAGTCCCAGGTATTGGTTCTTGGTAACTGTTGACAATACAGCTCTATTCATTTAATGTGAATGTTTAATGGGAAAAGGTGTACAGATGTATAATAAATAGGTGTAAAATAATGCACATATATAAGGGTGGGGGGAGAACACTTTTAAAATCTGCTTTCTATCTTGTTGCCTTGAGGCCTGATCCAAAGCTGACAGCAATGGAAAGGCTTATGCTGGAAAAGACTGAGAAAAAAATAATTAAAAATGAAGTGCAAGTGTGTGGTGTGCTTTCCCTTAGTTTCTCCACCAGCATATGCCTGCTCTTGTTTTTGTGGCATCTCAAATAATTTAAAAGAGGTATGTATAGGGAGGTTTCTTTGTACTCCCTCTTTCAGCCCTGTTATCAAATGTATATCCCTGGCTTGATTCACAGAGCAAATAACTTCTGTGGCATGTGACTGCTTTTGCTTTGTAAAAGCTGCTCATGTCAGTCCCTAAGGACTTGCCAATTATGTGGGCAAGAACAAGCAGCAGGATTGCCATCTATCTACTTCCTCTAGTTAATTTTTCAATGTGCTTCTGGAAAGATGGAAATTATATCTGACCATAATGTGAATTCATAGCACCCACAATTTATCAAGTGAGGTTAGTAACTAAATTATTAACAAGTAATTACTTGAGTCAATCTATTTTTATTAAAGGCTGCCCTAACAGTATTTCTGGAAAGATCCTGCTTTATTTCAATCCAATGTTTATCCTGCAATGTTTATACATTTAAACCCCTTCAGTAACTGCCCTACTTGCTCAGCTGCATAGTAACTTTATCCAAAGTTAGTATTATCAAAAGTCTGGACATTCTAAGACCTCTTGGCTATTTTCAATTAATTAATTCCTTCGGTTCATAAACAGTCTTAACATCCCTTTTAGTTTACTTGAATGGTTCTTCCTAACAGTGAAAGAGAGTCATTCAATTTTCTATATTTGTTCCTGCTTGTTTACCTTAACCTTAAATTTCACTCATAGAAATAGTCTAACTAGTATTGAAACTGTTTATTCCCAAATGCAGAATAGAAATTTTATCTTGTGTAATTTAGTATGTTTCTTACAAATCTTGCAACAAGATGCTATTATCTGTTCTCATAGCTACTTATATAATTTAAACAACAAAATCATTCTGTATTTTTCTTCTTTGTTTAGACTAATGGCACTAGGAATGGAAGGATTACGTGTTCTGATGGTAAGCATAACACCGTCACTTCACAGCACTACCTGAAGTCCCATCTGGTCTATAGCAAACCTCAGCTAGCTTTGTTCTTTGTAAGTAGTGTGCCAAGACTTCTAATAGAGGGGAGACACATGTGGACTCACTGTTCTGATTTTGGTAATATAGAGAAAGATTAAAAACACAACAGGCAACCAACCAAAATTGTGGAACTTCCTGTTCTGGAACTTACCTGGCTTCTTCTACATAAACAGAACAAATGAGTCCTAGAAAAGGTTACTGTCCAATTTGAAGACATGAAATAAAGCACAACCATATATTTGCAGATGGCTTTGTCATTGGATTACTGAAATAGGTTCTGCTTAGTTTAAGGCAGAATAAGGCACACACCTACCTAGTGCTATAAACTCATTTGAGCTTGCTGTATGTATGTATTTTGCATCAGATCCAGACAGGTAAACTAGGCGCCTAAACATAACTTATGTGGAACTTAGGTGGCCAAGGCACAAAAAAGTGACCCAGAGCACTCCCACTCCTGCAGCTACAGGTCTCACTAGGCGCTTAAATTCATTCAGTGCCTATGTGTTAGATTAGAAAGATTCCAGGGTATCCAAACTTAGTCTTTAATGAATGTGTAGAAGCACTCAGTCTAGGTGCCAAGCTCCCGCCTAAGCTCTGCTGTAATCTAGATACTGGGCAGAATGGAACTTAAACTCTGCCCAGTGCCTCAAATGGGTTCAGTCTGGTTGGTCTTCTTGGGGTGCACCTCATGTGCCTCAACAGAGGTGATTTCAGCAACAAAAAGCAGCAGCCATGGTAATTTTCACTCAAAAAGATGGCAGGTGGTGAGGCCACCTCTCACTTGATAGCTGAGTGGTCAGACCATTTTCCAAGGAAATAGAAGATATAGGTTCTAGGCCCACCAAAGGCTGAGGGGATTCAAACTCCCACCTTCCAGAAAAGTGCCCTAACCACCAAGGTAGAAATGACTCCTGGCTGATGATGCCCTCCATTTCTTCTCTTGAATCTGGTCACTGGGAAGTCAAGATTACAAGAGTTTTAAGGCCATAAAGGCAACGAAGAAGAAGGAACCTAAATCTGTAGCCCTTGGAGTTAGGGTACCCCTGTAGGAAGAGGAGGAAGCCTGGGTTCCAGTCCCTATTTCAAGGATTATTTGTGTTTTTTATTTAATAACTATCTAATATAAAATGAATAAGCAGTCCAGGGACCAGAGATCAGCACCAAGGTCTCCACTTTCCCACAGAGTGGCTAACCATTAGGTTACAGAGTCAGTCACCCTTGATTGCTTGATGACATCAGGGCTAGGGACAGATATTCAAAAAGCCAGGGCCTGGATTGATCCAATCTTTGCAGGTCAGTCTACCCTGCCTAGGCTGAACTGATTTGTAACAGCACAGACATTCCTTGTGGACTGAGGAAATGCAGGCATATGCCTGCAGTTGCTCAGGCCAGGAGCCGAAAGGTGTTAAACTGTGCCCTCAGCTGCAGGGATGCTGTATTGGGGGTGCATGGCCAGCCCAGGCAGTAGCCTTAGTTGAACTGGCCAGAGAGGGGTATAACTCCCCCCTCCCTGCCCCACCCACGGGGATGCAAGCTGGGTCTGCTGGGCGCTTCCCCCTCACTGCTGCAGTGGTGGGGCCAGGCATGGCCAGCACCTGCTGGCATGGCCCCTGAGGCAGAGGGGGCAGAGAGTGGGGTTATTTCCCCCTGTAACCTCAGGGGACTGCAGCTGGGTCTGCCTGCCCTGACTGCTGCCCCCGCTACTCACTCCCTGCTTGGGGCAAGCAGTTGAATAAGTCCCCTCCACTGAATGCCAGAGGGAGGGGGAATAACCCCCAACCCTGCCCCCAACTAAGGCAGCCCTACTGGCTGGCTTCTGGCCATGCCCCCACCCAGCTGCTGCAGTGGCAAGGGGGAAGGTCCTTTGATGGGGGCAGCAGCCCCTGTCATAGTGTCAGGGGGCGCAAGCCTGCTGCAGGGCAGGCAGAGCAGGGGCAGACTGTGCACAGTGGCATTGGGGCCCAGAGGGGGCCAGAGCCCTTCAAGCCCTCCCCAGCACTACTGCAGTCACCACCACCATGGTCTGCAGCAGCTTTCCTCACTCCACAGTGGGGCCCTCCCACTGGGAAGGGGCTCACACTTGAAGGAATCATGACAGCGGCTGCTTCCCCGTCATGGTTGCTCCATCCTCGCTTCTCCAGTGGCCAGGCGGGGGCAGGGCCAGGGCCAGATGCCAGCCAGCAGGGCCCCTTAGGCAGGGGGCAGGGAGTGGAATTATTTCCCCCTGTGCCCCCAGGGCACTGCAGCAGGGTCTGCCCCATGCCACCACTGCTACCAGTCACTCTGTGCCCGGGGCAAGAGGCAGAATAAGCCTCCTCCACCGGGTGCCAAAGGGATGGGCACAGGAGGTGGTTTATTCTGCTGCTTGCCCTGGGCACATAGCAAGCAGTGGTAGTAGCAGTGGTAGCTGGGGTGGACAGACTCTGCTGAGGTGCTCTAGGAGTAGAAGGGGGAATAATCCTGCTCCCTGCCCCACACCTGAGGGACCTTTCAGGCTGGTGTCTGGCCTTACCTATACCCACTGGAGTGGTGAGGGATGAGCAACCATGATGGGGGCAGCAGCCCCTGTCATGGTTTGCCCAAGTGCAAGCCCCTTCCCGGTGGGGGGCCTCTACTATGGGGTGAGGAAAGCTACTGTGGACCACAGTGGTGGTGGTGGTGGTGGTGGCACAGGGGGCTCTTGGAGGGCTCTGGCCCCTCCAGGCCGCAGTGCTGCCAAGTGCAGTCCATCACAGCTCTGCCTGCCTGGCAGTGGGGCCTTCCTGCTGGGAATGGGCTTGCACTCCCCAACACTATGACACCTGGCTGCTGCCCCATCAAGGACCCTGCTCCCTCGTCACTGCAGCAGCTGGGCAGGGGTATGGCCAGACACCAGCTGGCAGGGCCCCTTAGGCAGGGGGCAGGGACAGGGGTTATTCCCCCTCTCTCCAGCATCCAGCAGAGGAGGCTTATTCTGCTGCTTGCCCCAAGCATGGAGTGAGTGACAGTGGCAGTGGTTGGGGCAGGCAGACCCAGCTATGGTTCCCCGGGGGCAGTAGGGGTAGAGGGGGAAATAACCCCCATCCCTGCTCCCTCTGTCTCATGTGCCATACCAGCCTGCTGTTGCAGCAGCAAGGGGGAAGCACTGGGCAGGCCCAGCTCAAGTCCCTGCCGGTGGGAATTAAACCTGCCTATGGCCATACCCCTACCCCTGCCTATCCCCTGCTCTGGCAGAGGGGCGGGGCCAGCCCTGCTCTGCTGAAACAGATATTCCAGCCCAGAAAGCATGCCAAGAGGCTGGGGGACTCTGGTTTAAGTTAAACCAGGAAGGGGTCTGGGACAGACATCGCATAAACCAGTTTGAGCTCAATCAGTTAAGTCTGATACTACATTCAACCAGGTTTATCTCAAACCGGTTTTGGCCATTTTGAAGCTGGTTTATGTGCACTGAATATCTGTTCCATTGCAGTTTTAAACCAGTTTCTGATCACTGAAACTGGTTTATGTGTAATCATAGTATCATAGTATCCTCATAGTGCTTGGGGTTAGAAGGGACCTAAACAGATCATCAGGTCTGTCCCCCTGCCCAGGGCAGAAATGGGTGCTGGGGGCACATCACCCCAACCAAATATCTGTGCAGCCTCCTCTTGAAGACCACCAAAGTAGGAGAGAGTACCGCCACACTTGGGAGCCCATTCCAGATCCTGGCAGCCCTGACTGTAAAGTAAAGTCTCCTGTTGTCCAGCCTGAACCTTCTCTCTAACAATTTGTGGTTGTTATTCCTAGTAACTCCAGGTGGTGCCCGGGGGAACAGAGCCTCCCCCAATTCTCGCTGGTCCCCTCTTGCAAGTTTGTAAATGGTCACCAGATTCCCTCTCAGTCTTCTCTTGTGTCTGTCCCTAGCCCAGGAGAAGAACCCCCAAAAGTGCTGATCCCAAGAACACATGCCTATTATGTAGCTCTGACCAGGAGACCTAAGTTCAGATAGGGATGGGAGTTCAGACATACCTCTGTGCTTAATATTTCCTGTTGGGTTATCCTTGCTCAGCATGGAAGCTCTTTGAAGCCTGGAGACAGGGCATGAGGCACCAACAGAATGAATGGAGCTCTGCAACCCACTCTTCTTCCCTACCCCCAATAAATGAAAACTGTTGACCCTTCAAAACACTATGCAAGGTACAGCTGTTAATGCAAAGGTTTTTAAGAGAATGCATGAGAGAGGAGGAATTTCCTATAGACAGGCTGTGAAATGTGCCCTATTGCTTTGCCTTTTCTTGCAGTGTAATTGTCTGGAACCAGAAGGTTTTTGCTGAAAGTTTTCAAAAGCATCTGCTTTCTACTTGGCTGATTGTCATGGACCTGCTGTTTTCACACAATAATCTGCTAAACCCTGTGTCAGTGAATGCCCTTGTTTACTTTTCACTGTGGACTTTATGAAGTGTCTTCTCTGCTGCTTTATCCTTTCAAATTAGATTGAAGTTTTCCTTCATGCAATATGAAACATATATTTCCCCTATTGTTTTAGTGTCTCCAATTTTAAACACAATGAGAAGTCTCAGAAGCTTCCCGTGGCAGTGTCAAACACATGATACAAACTGAATAGGAGGGGACATCTGTCTTTTGTTTGCTCCATTACCTCAGTGATAGTGCAAATGAGAATTCCTCCATTCCCATCATCATGTTGGCTAGAAGTCAGCACACTTTTTCCTCATGTTGACAATTGTGGTACAACCTGCATAATACATAGCTTCTCAGAAGGAACCTGTTGATGTCTTTATTTGTAACCTAATGATTTGTCATAAGTCCTTTTTATCACAGTGGTACTTTGTAGTTAATCAAGGGATCTGTGGAGATGAGCTGTCAATAATACCTTTCCTTTGGTATCATTTAACATGAAATAGATACAGTGCGCCTCATCAGAATTTGAGCCCAGATTATTAATGCACTTAATTACTGGCCTCATTGAGTTACTATAGTGGAACGTTGCCTCTGCTAGAGCAACACAAGGTACTCCACTACCTCATACAACTCCTCATACAACCTCCTGGAGTTTTAGTTCACAGTGAGCATGTCTATACATGCCCTGCTCTGCGCATAGGTTAATGCGCAGTAGCCTATTTTACTGTGTATTGGAGCGTCATGTCAAAAAAGGTGCTAATACACTAATGTGCAGTAAAATTAGGCTACTGCACATTAAGCATCACTAAAAAAGAATACACTTTTACTACTCCTGGGGCAGAGTTCACAACAGGAACTAGGAATGAGATGCCAGATTACCAAATCCGAGGGATGATCTACAGGGCAAAGTTCAAGAACAGAATCAGGCCAGGGTCAGGAACCAGAAAAATCCAGAGCCACAGTTCAGGGACAGAGCCAAGTCAGGATCGTGAACCAGGATGCTCACCAGAGCAGAACGGAGTCAGAAATTTTAGCTGGCCTGGAGGCTGTTGCCAAAATGGGAATAAATGGGGAGTCTAAGTGCCCAGCAGTCAACTAGGAAACTAGTCAGTTAACTAGCTGGGGCAGAGCTTGTCATCCAGAGCCCCAAGGCAGATGTGACTGCTTAGGCAATTAGTCCAGTTTGGGCTGCCTGCTAGGGGCCCTGGCACCCAACAGACTGGGCTAGGTGGTAACTCTCTTGGGTTGGTTTGCCAGTGACCAAGGCCATTAACTCTTTGGAGTTCACTTAATATTTAATGGGTAAACTTTTCTCTAAGGTTTCATAGTTTCATAGTAGCTAGGGTCAGGAGGGACCTGAACAGATCATCTAGCCTGACCCTACCACAGGCAGGAATGAATGCTGGGTTCACAAGACCCCAGACAGGTGATCATCCAACCTCCTCTTGAATTTTCCCAAGGTAGGGGCGAGGACCACTTCCCTGGGAAGCTGGTTCCAAATTTTGGCCACCCTAACTGTAAAATATTGCCTCCTGATCTCTAACCTAAACCTATTCTCCATCAGCTTATTACCATTGTTCCTTGTCACCCCAGGTAGTGCTGGGGAGAAAAGGGCTCTACCTATTTGCTGTTGATCTCCCCTGATGAGTTTGTAGGCAGCCACCAGGTCCCCCCTCAGCCTCCTCTTGCTGAGGCTGAACAGGTTCAGGTCCCTCAGTCTCTCCTCATAGGGCCTGTCCTGCTGTCCTCTTACCAAGTGGGTGGCCCTCCTCTGAACCCTCTCCAGGCTGGCCACATCCCTTTTGAAGTGCAGCGCCCAGTACTGGACAAAGTACTCCAACTGCGGCCTGACCAAAGTTGCATAGAGGGGGAGTATCACCTCTCTGAACCGGCTTGAGATGCACCTTTGGATGCATGACAAGGTATGGCTGGGCTTGCTGGCTGCGCTCTGGCATTGGCGGCTCATGTTCATCTTGGAGTCAATAATGACTCCAAGATCCCTTTCTGCCTCTGTGCTTTCAAGAAGGGAACTCCCCAGCCTGTATGTATGCTGTGGATTCCTTCTCCCAAGGTGCAGCACCCTGCATTTGTCTATGTTGAACCCCATCCTATTCTCGTCTGCCCACTTTTGTAGTCTGTCTAAATCTAGTTGCAGCCTGAAGGTTGTTTGTTTGATCTCTTTTCCTCATGTAATAAACATGGTTTTAGTTGAACATTGTAAATTGAACAAAATTCTGCACTCACAAACAACACCCAGTTACAAAGTATTTTCCCAGGCTTCTGAGTGAACACTTAAGTCCTATTTAGAGAGTTGGCATTAAACCCTTAAATTTGAACCCCACCTTTGTTACTGTCACCAGCACTTGGCCGAAGGGTTATGTTTACATGAAGTAAAAGATATGTCAGTTAAAAAGTTTGGCTGTTAGTAAAAAAAAAGAACTCTTGAGTTGAAACCCTGGCAGCAGAGACTTTGGGATGCCCAAGCTGTGCACATGGCAAGGAAGGGAGCTAGGTTGCCCATGCTGTGCATAAAGTGGGAAGGCGCAGGGTGGGGCTGGGCTGTGCTAGGCTGCTGAAGAGGGACTGTCTGTACAGCCCCCAGGACTGCCACCTGCATGGTGTTCAGCCCCCGGCCACCCAGAACTTGGATAGCCCTGTCGTATGAAATCAAGTTACCTGAGGAAACAGGGTTCGGAGAAGACTTTGGGAAAATAATAAAGCAGCTAGGGAGTGAGGTTGGGCTCTTAATATCTTGTACAGTGAGGAGACAGATCCTTTCCTAAACCCCTAACCTGTCATGCAGGGTCATGGGCAGCCCGGCCTGGGACCACTAGGGATCAAGGTGCTGACCAGGGTGAAGAGGAGCAAGCAGAATCCCAGGAACAAACTAAATTAGGAAGCCAGAGGACAAACCAGAGTGATCAGAAAAGCATTCTAAGATCAGCTTGAACCCTATTACCCAGCCACTTCCTGTTCTGCATCAAGGGTTTATAAGCAGAAAGTGAAGCATTGGCTGACCACAGCCAGCCATTATGGTTACAGGGAGTGAGCAGAGGGTTAGACCTTAATGGAGGTTTCACACTAGCTTTACAGGCCTGGGTGGGGTAGACTGAGAGCAGCTGAGCTATTACATTTGAGACTGTAGCCTGGTTTAGCTCTTATCTGAGGAAATGAATACTAGTGTCCCAGCAGTGGATCGAGACAAGGGGTAGGGGAGTTTATTGCAGCCTTCCACCAGCTAGAAATGATTAGAGAAGAACTTGTGAGCTATACTGCTTAAGCTGTTGCAGGAGAAGTTTCTCTAATGAGCTAAGCTGATTAAATTCCAGCCTAATTAAAATACATCTATTACTTCTTTCCATTTGTACATCCAGGACAAAAAAAATGAAAAGACCCTGAACCCCAACAAAAGGGGAAAGAAGTGGAGTAGATGAGATGGGGTTCTCTTCCCTTACCCACAGAAACACCTACGCACTAATTAGACCTCTACAATTGGGCTTGAATGTGCAGGGGAAGTGAATGTTAATGGCTCAGGGGAAGGCAAGAGCTCTGTGTCCTGTACCTGTCATGCAGTACTGACCATGAGCCTATGAGAAAGGATGATCTAATCGAACCCTTCAAGAAATGTCTCTCAAGGGTCCAGCCTACATAACTGCCCAGGCACTCAAAACTACTAGCCCTGCCTAATACCAGGGCTAGTAAAATCTCTGATAAGACTGCTTTACAGAAAGCAGTGCAGAATAGGCATTGCTTCACTGAAGACTATGGCATGGCACCTCCTTACCTCAGCTGCCCTATTATTTGCATTTGCCAATTTGCAGTAGTGCAGTCCTGCCCCTTCTCATGCTCCCTTTCTGTCACACTCTGCAATGCTCATCTCAGGGGCACAAACAGTTCTCTGTGGACACTGCTGAGAACCATGCCTATTTCTCTACTTTTGTGAATTCACCGCTATTTCTGCCACAGCTATTTAACATTTTATGTCCTAATGACTTTGCTATGGTGACCCACATTAGTGAAGCTATTATGGAAAGATAATTAATACATGTCTCAGAGCTATGCTCACCACTGGTTTGAGGTAGTGATTTATTGTTAGACCTTTTGCCTAGAAACCAAGGACCTAACCCAAAGTCCACTGAAGACAATGGGGATTTTTACACTAGCTATGGTGGACTTTATCAAAAAGTTAGTGTGTCCATACTTAGCCTAGCAGATATTGTGCTAGCATGGTTAAGTTGCAATATTGTTCTGCAGCCAACAGCAGATAAGAAAATGAAATAGTTTGTATTGCTTCCAGCCACCTTCAAATAACAGAAAACTACTGTTATCCAGATCAACAGGGAAGGGTACCTTCACCAGAAGTGCAGAATAAGGTTCCCATGCACTCTTCTCAATCTCTATTTAGACACCTTAACAGGTCTGTCAGCACACCCTAGCATACTTCTAGGGCCTGATCCAATTGCCATTGAAGACAGTAAGAAAAATCACAGTGAAGTCAATGAGAGCTGTATCTGGACTCATACAGGGAAAACATGACTGCAAAGAATATGCATTGGCCATTTAAAACATTATAAGCTCTCCCCTGCACAAAAATAAACACTAGCTAAATATTTGCACCCATTCAAGTTTACAGAAAAACTGCATTGGCAGTTCCCACATCAGAGAATACTAGAGGTTTTACATAGAATTATAGAAACAGAAAATTAGAGTTGGAAGGGACCTCAGGAGGTGATCTAGTTCAACCCCCTGCTCAAAGCAGGACCATCCCCAATACATCATCCCAGCCAAAGCTTTATCTAACTGGGTTTTACATACCTCCAAGGATGGAGAGTCTATATCTCTCTGGGTAACCTATTCCAGAGCTTTACTAGCATCCTTCTGAGAATGTTTCCTAATATCTAACCTAAACTTCTCTTGCTGCAACTTGAGACCATTGCTCCTTGTTCTCTCATCTGCCACCACTGAGAACAGTCTAGCTCCATCTTCTTTGAAACCACCCACCAGGTTGCCATCAAATCCATCCCCCCAAGTCTTCTCTTCTTCAGACTAAATTAGCCCATCTCCCTCAGGCTCTCCTCATGAGTCGTGTGTCCCAGTGCCCTAGCCATTTTTGTTGCCCTTCGCCAGGCTCTTTCCAATCTGTCCACATCCTTTCTGCAGTTGGGGGGGCAAATCTGAACACAGTACTCCAGATGTGGCTTTACCAGTGTTGAACAGAGGGGAATATCACTTCCCTTGATCTGCTCACAACACACCTACCAATGCAGCCCAGTATGCCATTAGCCTTCTTGACAACAAGGGCACACTGTTGACTCATATGCAACTTATTGTCTACTGTAATCCTCAGGTCCTTTTCTGCAGCTCATCCAGCTCATCCAGCATTGTGCAGTATCAGGTATGATGAATTAAGCCTTACTCCATGAAGCTTCCAGCCATTTTTGATCAATGGTTTGCAAATTACATTCATCTAGATTCCCAAAGTTCAAGATTTGCTGGATGGGGCAAGGGGCAAGCATGTTTTGCTTTCTGGCAGGACCCCACAGAATGACTCTGGGGGGAATGGAAAATTGAATGAGCCCTTCCATGTTGTGCAGATAGTAAAACCTGATAAATAGTGATTATCCACAACTTCTTTCCTAAACACAGAGTCCACTGATGGCTAGCACACTTGCTGTGATGTCGATGCAGCAGATAATTATGATAATGAACACTAAGCATACCAAATTCTTTTCTTACAGTTACATTAGTTAAGGATTCCAGCTCATTACTGCTGCTCATGTCCTAGTTTCCTGTGTATTATACTACATATACAGCACAACACCTGCATCCTTGATGAAAAGTTTTACTTTTAAAGTGCAGATAACTGTTTTTTTAAGGAAGCCTCTGGGCACAGACAGAAGTGTAGCTCCTCACCGCCACTGAGAATGTTTTGCAGGAAGCTGTATGAGTTACAATGATCCCCGACCAAACAGAAGTTCACTGTTGGTTCCAGGAGGATGGGAATCTAGCTGCTGTCTGGGAGCCTGCAGCTGATTTCCCCTAGCAAAGGCCCTCCTCCCTGTTAGCCTGTCCCTGTTTTTGGAATAGAAGGGGAGAAAGGGAGAAGAGGGAATTCATTTTAGGAGTTCCCCAGCTGGTGTATGAGGGTGGGGTGTGTGATTGGAGCCCGCTACCTTGGGGGAGATCCAATACATCTGTCCCACCATCCAGCAGAGGCTAAAAAAACCCTGGACCATGCTCCCTCTGCTCTCTTTCCCCGTTTCCATTCTGAAAACAGCTAAAGGCTGGGAGGCAGAGCAGACACATATTACAGAAGACACTCTGTTTTGAAACATCTTCATCTGAAACCTCATGCAATGAGGGTTCATATTTTTACCTGATTGACCATTTTTGAAGCAGTCTGTAGCTGTGCGCTTGTGTTTGATCAAGGCTATAGACCACTTTCTGCGGCCAGATCAGGCAAAAATTGTCACTTCTGTCTGTGCTCTTTGTTTCTAAGGAAGTCAGAATGCACCCCAGTCCTGCCCCCAAATAAAGACAAGTCCATATGGATTGTGACAAAACCAAAAGAGTAACACGCCAAAAACAGAATAGTGAGATGCATATATTTTGTGCCTGGCAGGGCCATCCCTGGGGAGGGCGGGGGTGAATTGGGGTGACCGCCCCTGGCCCCACACTTTGGAGCAGTGGTGGCATGGAGCTAGGCCAGCCACTCGCTACTTCCCCCTCTCCCCCACTGCTGCTGATAGCAGTGGCATCTTCTTTGGGTCCGAGGCCCATGGGATTGGAGTCGGGGCAGGGCCCCACATGGGCTGATTTGCCTCAGGTCCCACACCCTGCTTGGTTTGGCTCTGGTGCCTGGAGTGACCACAAATTCACACAACAAAAAGTTCTGGAAAGACTTGGAGGGCAGATGTACATTGCATGGTAGGAGTATAACTCAAATATGAGTAATGAGATCCTCTAAATGCTCGGGGAACATTATTTATGTAGAAATTTTGGAAGGTGGAACCCAGGGCTGATTTCATATGTGAATTTTTTTTCTCATCTCTAGCTCTTACAATAGGCATGTAGCTATCTATTTAATTTAATGGAAATTGCAAGCACTGTGGTTCATGCAAAGAACACTTACAAATTACAATGATGCCTCTCTGAAGGTAAGTTGAAGAAGAACTGTTGTTATCATGGGAACTTTACACAGTATAGGCTCAAATCTAAATTTTATGTGGGATTCTGTAAGTCTCCTTAGAGGCAGGTGTTCATTAGTAAAGGGTCCTTTTCAGCATCCCTCAGTCCTCCAGTATGACTGCCAAGGTGTCCAATGAATGACAGATAATTTTCTTGAAGTGTTGTTGCATTGGTGCCTACTACAGTATCTGCTGATGATCATGACACCCCTTTGACTTCACTTGAGATTGGACCAGGTTCTTGGGGCCTTTCATGGACTGTGCCAAGGCCAGGTAGTATTTACCATTGCACTATTCGTCTCAGGGTTGCATTTTCCAAACATACCACAGCAAAATCCATACAAGTAGGAGAGGTGTATGGCAGGTAGAGACAATATATACGGTGGCATGCTAGAAAGCCATATCTGGAGTGAGATACATATTGAAAGGCAAGCTGGAGTGTCTGAAGTATGTTCAGAAAGGGATAAAATGTAGCTAAGCAGTGATAATCAGGTGGAGCCTGGGTTTTAGGTGAGCTAAGCAAAAATACTGCCCCCTATTCCATAACTATTAAAACACATACACATATAAAATGTAAGAAGTGCCATATTGGGTCAAATCAATGGTCCATCTAGCCCAGTATCTGGTCTCTGACAGTGGCAGGACTAGATGCTTTAGAGGGAGAGCATTGACCTAGATATATCTAATGATCTATCCCATATTCATTACCATCTCTGGCATCTACCATTTCTCGGTAGAATTTCTAACCATTCTGATCAACAGCTATTTATAAACCTATCATCCATGAATTTATCTGCTTGAGAGACCATTGATCTTTGTTCTCTCATCTGCCACCACTGAGAACAGTCTAGCCCCATCCTCTTTGGAACCACCCTTCAGGTAGTTGAAAGCTGCTTTAAATCACCTCTCAGTCTCCTCAGCTAGGGACAGACATTCAAAAAGCCTGAGCCTGAATTGATTCAATCTTTTCAGGTTAGTTTAACCTGCCTAGGAAGAATCAGTTTGTAACTGAACAGACATTCCCTCTGGACTTAGAAAATGCAGTGCCTCAGGCTATGTGGCAGGGCACTGTTGGTGCCTTCCACTTTAAGAACTGAGCTGAGCCAACCAGCCAACACGTGCTTGATTGCGGTTGCCATTTTAGATCTCTGGCCGCCTATATAAACAGAGCAGTTCCCTGCAGGCAGCCAGTATTATTGCCGGGCTACAAGGCTGAATGCAAGATCCTGGAGGTAAGGGAAGGAGCTGTAGGGGATGGCTTGGAGGCTCCTGGTGCTGTGCATGACCTAAAACTGCACCAAGCTGGGAGTGGGTGGCCTGGTGGGGCTATCAGTGGTGCGGGAGCCCCCAGGAAATGCCAGGCCAGTTACCACACTGGTGAAAGGCAGATGGGGTGCCTTAACCTCAGCCCTTACCTTCAGGTGGGTCATTTATCATTGGAGCTAGTGGGGCCAGGCATGGCTGCGGCCACCTGAGCCCTGTGGGGTGCAAGACCCTGAGGAAAAGTAGTTGGGGCCAGGCACGGCTGCAGCTGCCTGAGCCCCATGGGGTGCAAGACCCCGAGGCGCGAGAGTGGGGCCAGGAGCATTGTCATCTGGATGCCATCTGCGAGGCTTGGGGTGTGGTGTAGGGGAGGAACAGAGCTGCAGATAGCACCCCCCAGCATCGGGGAAAGAATGGGCAGTTTCCTGCCTAATTAACATCCTAAGTAGAAATCAACAAGGCATGGCAGAAAAGACAGGTGGATGGCATGCCCAGAGGCAGGTGGAGAAACCAGCACTGTGGCTAATCAGGGAGTTCCCACATTACCACAGGCTAGAAGCCAGGAGGTGCTAGAGCAGCCCTCCCTTCCCTTCCACAGAGCTGAGCTAAGGGGGGTGTGACCAGGGTCCAGCAGGATACTCTGATTAGGGAGGGGTCCCCCGCTCCTTGATAACAGAGCATTTATCACCTTTGTTATCTCCATTTAACACCCCATCAGAAAAAAAAGCCTCTTTCAGTAGTTCAAGCTCTTCTTAAACAACTTTTTCCAAGGAAGGGAACATTCCAAGGAGGGACATTACCACCTACCTGTTGATTAGCTCCAAAAAGCCCTAAGCAGACACCTCTCAGCATTAACTAGCATATCACATGCTGGCTACTGTCCATGCTGTGGGAGAGGGTAGTGGGGATCCCTGCTTGAGCAGCAAGGTGAGGGGGTAGGGCAGGCGAAGCCAGGCAGATGCTGCTGTGCCTGCAAGTCTCTGCCAGAGCTCCAGTTAGGGACAAGAGGGGAGGAGCTAGCCTAACTCTTTGGAGCAGAGAGCCCTCCCCAGCCCAGAGAACATGCTGGGATGCTGTGGGACTCTGATTTAATTTAAACCAGGAAGAGGTCTGGGACAGACATTGCATAAACTGGTTTGACCTAAATCAGTTGTCTGATACTACATTCAACCAAGTTTATCTCAAACCAGTTTCAGCCATTTTCAAACTGGTTTATGTGAACTGAATGTCTGTTCTGTTACAGGTTTAAAACAGTTTCTGATCACTTAAACCAGTTTATGTATAATGTCTGTCCTTAGCCCTATATCCAAACTAAATAAGCCCAGTTCCCTCAGCCTGTCCTCCTAAGCCATGTGCCCCAGCCCCTGAATCATTTTTGTTGCCCTCTGATGCACTCTCTCCAATTTGTCCACATCCTTTCTGTAGTGGGGGGCCCACAACTAGACACAGTGGCCTAACCAGTGTCAAATAGATGTGGCCTAATCAGTGTCAAATAGGAATAATCACTTTTATAAATCTGCTGGCAATGCTCCTACTAATGCAGCAGAATATGCCATTAGCCTTCTTGACAACAAGGGCACACTGTTGGCTCATATGCGGCTTATTGTCCACTGTAACCCCCAGATTCTTTTCTGCAGAGCTGCTGTTTAGACATCCAGTCTCCATCCTGTACCAGTACATGGGATTATTCCATCCTAAGTGTAGGACATTGCACTTATCCTTATTGAATCCTTCCATAAGGATGGTAAAGGAAAGACAGCTCCATCTCAGGCTGTGCTCACAGGCCTCATTGTCTGATATTTAATAATCCAGGTTTGCTGATTTATTGTATTTCTTATCTTTTAGAATATTATAAAATATTAGCCCTCCAAACCCAATACCAACTCATCTGGTATTGTATAATGCCATTAATGTTTTGAGCGGTTTCTAACAAGCACATTGAAAATATGTACCAAACCATCTTGCTTGAAAGGGACTTAAAGCCAAACATGCATAATAAGGTTTGCACAAGCGATAGGCATACTGAGAAAGTAGTTTTTGGGGTTGTTTTTTTTCACAATAAGTCTACAGTTAGAGTTGATTAGCAAAGCTGGTAGTGTACCTAATAAAAAATGAATGTATACAAGTCTGTCAAAAAAGTCTTTTCATTCAATATTTACCACATGATTTAGAGCTTACTTTTTCTTTAAGTTCAAACATCATATATTGTTGTTGGTATAATATGATCCAGCTCTACCCTGCAGACTTCTCTGCATGGCCCATTTTTTACCTAAGAGAAATCAGCCAAGAAAATATAAAATAAGCTTTCAATTGATTCAGAAGCTGCATGTGTATGTAATTATTCGGTCTTATCATGATCCCCCTGGCTGACTTTAATTTGTGAGCCCTGTATGGCAGCAATGATAAGTTTCAGTAGGTCTGAACAATGCATAGCACAGTAGAGCCTTACTCTATGATTCAAACAAGGTAATAAAGCTGCTAAATAAGTAGTATATTGTGAGCGTCTCACTGTTGCCAACTGTAGGCTCAGCTCCCATAGAGTGCAGGAGGAGAAGGATATGAGCCTGTGTGAGCAATGAAATGGTCCTGTGCAGCTGTAGAGCATCAACTGGGAAATTATTCCTTGTGTTGCTTTGTGGGGACCTGAAAAAGACTGTTGGTTTTAGGAGTCACTAGTCTGGTGCCAGACTGAGAGTGAAATTTGTCAATAGGTTATTTTAGATGTGATTAGAATGAAGCAATGGACATCATTTCATTGTTAAAGTTAAATGTCATTATCTAAGACATTTCAAAATGTAATCACTCATTCCACTGACAAACCATAACTACCTCCAGTGACAGTTTCATTAGTCATGGTCACCCTAGACCATTTTTGATCATGGAAAAGTGATAGTTGCATGTTAGCTTTGGTAGAATTTCATTACACAACCTTATCTGCAGAGACTAAGACCTGTTTTTCTCTGGGGGTGGGAGGCAGAAAATGGCATGTAGAGAAATATTTTAATTCTATGTGTTAAATGTCTAGTAAGATGTTACCATAATATGGGAATTAATTAATTCAATATAATCTATTTTAGGTATTTCTAGACTACTTATTACTGTAGAGCCTAGGGCCAGATCCCAATTGTTCCTATAGGGCATGTTTATACAAGACGCTGACTGTGCAGTAGCGTAATCATACTGCACAGTAGTGTGCCAGTCAAAAAACATGCTAATATACTACTGTGCAGTGTGATTAGGCCACTGCACAGTAAGTGTAAAAAAGCCAAACAAACCCCATGCACTGGCAAAACTGTGCAGTAGTGTGTGTTACTGTGCATTGAATTAGTACTTGGTTAACCAAGTAGTAAACTTAATGTGCAGTAACTAGGGCGCATTAACAAACATGTAGACATGCCCATAGGCACCTTTGCTTAGGCATTAACATACCTAAAATGTTAATGTCTTGCCCCTGGAGAGTGATCCAAAAGAATGGGGTCAGATGTCTGTAGAGTCAGTGGGAAGAGCAAGGTACCTCTGAAAGGCAGTCCAAAATTCTAACATCTCAGGAGACCAGGGGTAGCTAACAGGAAATGCTAGGCACCAGGTGTGTCTAAACTCTCATCACTCTTCAGAGCTTAGTTGTCTGACTTGGGGCTGTATACAAGCTCTCTCTGTCATCTTGGGATCCAGAGTGTGTATAGAGGAGACACCTACTCTATACTGACAGCAGTACTGAGCTTAAGAAAGAGCACCGATGATCACTTACTCTAGATTAGTTGTGGTGGTGAGCTTTTGCACAACAGCCTAGTCACAACAGCATCAACTCTCAGAAGTGGGATTCCTTGGCTGTAGGCCCTCTGTAACCTGATAGGAACCAAACTCGTATCTCCCACTTCTCAGGAGTATGCCATAATCCCCAAACTCTAGAATAAGCTTCAGCTGAGCCATTGAACAACTAAGAATGCAGGGCCTATTGGATCAGGAGGAGCCTGACTCTACAGTCCAGTGAACACGGTATACCCACCCATGGGCATTAGGGGAGCATACTGCAGGCTGGTGGTTAGGGCACTCTCCTGGGAAGCATGTGGGTTTGAGTCCCTCAGTTGAGGAGATCTCCTGCTTTCTGGGATGAGTCCTTCAGCAACTAGGTTATTGTGCAAAACGTGATTACCACCAGCTATGAGTATATGCTTTGCACTGAACTCATTGCTACTGTTCACCTCAGGCACTAGGCATGCTCTGTGGATCCCTAAAAGATTGAGTCTTTAGGCAATCTTTAAGCACTGCTCAGCTCTTATTTGGATGGAGTTTAGGTAGTAATTAGGTGTTGGCATGCGTCATCTGGATTATTTTTGAGCATCGTCCCAGGCTAGGGACAGAAATTACTCATAAGCCAGTATAAGTGGGAGGAAACTGGTTCAAATCTGTAATAAAACAGAAGTTCAGTGCACATAAACCACTTTCAAAATGGCTGAAACTAGTTTAAGGTAAACCAGGCATACTCCTGATAAGTATCATGTAGTATCAGACTTAACTGATTTAGGATAAAAGAAAAGCATTAGTAATGCAGATATGGAACATGTACGTTTGATAGCTATGCATAAAGGAATGTTCCCGCTTAAAGTTAGAAGACCTTTTATAAGGCTGTTCAGTATTCTGTCTCATTAAATTTTATCTTATATCATCTATCCCTCTATTTCCAATGCACCAACTATCTTGGTAAGTAGGGGCCACATACTGAAAGGTGCTCAAGTGCTTTCAATTATTTTAAAAGATATTCAATACCTACTTGCTTTTGAGAATCCAATTAGACACCCACTTTCCTTTGAAAGTTTAGCTCTAGGTGCCTATATAAAAATGCCTGATTATTTCTTCATTCCAAATAGATAGTTGTTCACAAGATCAAAACAGCTACTGGTCAAAATATCATGTGAATGCTGTACAGAAGAAAATTTTCCTAATAAACTAACTTGGTATCTGGACACTGCCTAAGCTACAAACAGCATCATTAATACTAAGTCAAATATGGATGGAACAAAGAGTGTTCTACTGCAACATAAACATGAATTGGACTATGCCAAACAGAAGAGACTGAAAAAAAAGGACTTGAACAAACAGCATATGTTAATCTGATTCTCTGCCTCCTAATTTCTACATCTAGTTCACAGTGTAATTAGTAATAAGGAAAGGAAACTCTATTAAAAGTTTAGTTGAAGAGACTCATGGCCCAGGAAGTTCAACAGGCACTATGTCTGTTTAAAGGTATGAGCTGCCATTGATTCTTCAAAAGCTGAAACTGCTGCCTGATGGATGGCCATTTAAAACAGAATAAAAGTTAAGTTAAGGCTGTTTATAATTCTTTCAGTAGGTTTGGGTCAAAGTCAGGCACTAGAGATTTGGTAGCCAACAGGAACCCATCAAAGAAGCACTTTCTGGCTTAGTTTAAATCAGGGGTGTCAAAGATATGGCCTATGAGCTAGATACAGGCCAGACAGCCCAATCAGCTACCCCTGGGTCACACACCCATGGGCGTGATTTGCAACACAAGGCTGGCCACACAACACTCATCTGGCCAGTGGATCGGCTCCACACCATTCATCCACTGTGCAAGGCCAGATGAGTTTCATACCTTTGGTTTAAATAATCTTCTAAAACTACTCATGTTCATTGTTGGCAACCTAAAAGGTGCAATCTCCTTGGCTGCTGTTAATCAGCATTATAGACAAAATAGATCAAATTTACATAAATTATGAATCCAGTGAAGTGACCTCATGAGTGTATTTTGCCCACTACCAGACCTTCCCGTGGTAAAAAAAAAAAAAAAAAGCTCAGGAGTCTTTAGTGGCGCTGTCTTTAATTTACTGATTTGATCAATGTTGAAAAAGCCACTGTAGTGCTTGGCAGTTAGCACAAATTGAACAGAACAAATACATTTGTCCAGCTGGAGACTTGTTCTGAACCAAAAACAACATGTGCATTTTTATTCATGTCATGCTTTATTAGCTATAAACTTAATGTCACTCAATATTTAGTGAACTTGACTTGGGCCCATGTTTGTGTGTGGGCCATTCATGAGTATTTAAATGTAGAAAATATATTCAGAGACAAACAAATCAAAACAACATATATTTTAGCGGTTATAGCTTTTCTTACAAATTAGCTTCAGATTCTGATTTCAAAGGATATCGATAATGCACATTTTCATTTCATAAGAAAAATAATTTTTCAACAGTTTTCACATCTAAAGGACATGGCATTCTAGAAAAGGGAAAGCAAAGCAAGTTTTCCGGAAAATAAACTTCATTATCTCTATACACAGTAATTCAAGACACTTTTGATGTTAATCAGATGGTTTAATACATACATATATTACTGTACAGGGCAATAAATAACAGATATAAAAGGTATATACATTTTGGGAAATATGTAATTTTTTTTTGTTCAGAACCTACACACACCTTAACTTAGAAAATGATAGGAATGAGAGTTGTGCCTTTGAATCCTCTTTAAACTGTGCAGTGTTTTTACACCTAGCCTATAACATCTAACTGGCTATCACTATGAAACTTCTACATAAAAGTATTACATAAAAGCTAATACTGCGCAATCTTTTTAAGAGACAGTTTTAAAGTGCATGCAATGTCAATGGATACCATTCCTAGAGAAGTGATACTAGACTAATTGGAGATTGTAAACAACTGGTCCCATGTGTACATTCAGAGCAGTTATCATTTATAGTCCATGAATGGGTAGGCAGTTCTTAATTCAAGCCCTCTTTTAACCTACCATTCTGGAAGCCCTGCCTTATGTATGTTGGCAGAATCCACTTTGAAGCTTATTGGTACTGCTTATTAACTGGGCAGAGGAAGTGCTTGCTATTGAGCAACGGAAGAAACTCTTTACCCTTCCCCACACCCAACTCAGACAGCAACTCAAGTAAAAACATTGTGCATACTCATATTTCCTGCCTGAACGGAGAGTATGAAACCCAGATGAAGAAATACAATCCAGATTTATCACAGTGCAGAACATTTCACATGGGACATTGACCAAGAGGTCTTTGCTTCAATATTTTGTCTCCCACAAGGTGAGTATACAACTCCTACATGCCACGTCAAGAGTCATATTTAGAGGCAGGATCGTTAAGCCTGGTCTTTCCACCAGCCCAACAATGTCCATGTGAAAGATATTAGCACAATGGAACTGAGGTAGCCATGACACTCACCCCACTTCACTAGCCTTACATTTACATCCCCTCAATGTCTGTTCAAATAAGTCATGCTGACCTTGGAGTGCTCCCTTTACTCAAACCTTTTAATTTGTCTGCACCCAAAGCCAACTAGAAATGGAATGACAGACACTCCTCTGGCCTGCGTTCAGTCTACAATTGTGACTGGCCTTGCATAAATTACTTAAGGAAGAGGGAGGCTCCTTATTCATTTCTACTCTACTTTCTATAACTTCTTAAGGTGGCATCATAATCTGGTCTCAGCCTGGCTTTAACAGGGCTACAAGGGATAGCTGGTTATTCACAAGGAGTTGACTTAGAACATCAGTCTGAAATCGCTGGCTGGGGGAAAAAATGTGGTCCATTACTTAGGTCACAACTCTAATAATCCAAGCATCTAGGGATTTATCCCAGCTCTGAACAGGCCTGCTGGGTAACTTTAGGCAAAGTCATTTCACTTCTCTTTTCCTCAGTTTTTCCAAGTACAAAATTTGGACCATGAAAACTTCCTTTGACAAATGCTTTGAGTTCTGTGGATGAATAGTGCTATTTAAGGCTGAGTATTATTGCCTTCATCATTCTCAGCCTGTCTCGTGACCAGAATACTGTCACATCCACTTTCCAAAAAAAAGCAGCAATAAGAGAAAAAAGATTGAAGAAAGTGAATGCTTATGTCTTGTTGTGTTTAAACTGTCAATAGCTTGCTTATCTGATTCCAGAATAAAAAGCATTGATTCATATACAATACTCATCCATTCAAAAGGTACCAGCTTCAGAGTCTAACTTGTCTTGCAAACAAAAAGTGGTACTTCTCAGCAAAACAATAACCGTCACTAATGCATGTGTCAGATAGTTTATCAGAAATCATGATTCATTTAAATAAAGATGGATTTAATCTAAAATTCCATAGGCATTTTATGATCATTTCTCATTAATTGCTACCGCTTATTTTACATATTCAAAGAAATGAATCACACACATTTTCTAAAGTAGTAATTTCCAGCATTTAGCAATTATATACTTTTAAAAACAGAGGTTTTGAATATGATATTAATATAAAATTAGAGAGCAATTTTGAAAAAGTCTTCTCCATTTGATAATCTTGGCATGATAGAGTTGTATGTAGTCTCTGTTCTTAAAAGACCATACAACTTACACTAAGTTAATCAGTAATTATGTAGCTAGGTCAACACTGAAATATAATTCCAAAGGAGGTGGTGTGTGTATTGATCCAAATTAGTTGTACCTCTGTAGTTTCAACCGTACAAAGATGTATGCATGTGCTATAAGCTAAGCAGGAATATATATCTTTGTAGGTCTTGAGACTATAGTACACTTTTTTTGCTCAGATACCAAATTCCATTCCTGTAATTCAAAGACCCTGCATTCATAGTAATGGAAATAACACTGGACTACTGTTATAAACCTTTGGTGAGACTCTATTCTTACTAGTTATAATGTCATAAAAGAGAGCAATATCTGGCCTAAAATTTATAAGAACCTTAGTTATATTTTTGTAATAAGTTGTGGTATAATCAAGGGCAAAAACTGGCCCATGAACTATACAAACCACAATACCTTTACTGCTAGGCAAAACACAACCATCTAGTGCTAAAATGTATATTTTTCTTATCCTAACTAAATATAGATTTAAATGAAATCCAAATCAAATACTACTATATCTGCAAAGGTATGAGGGTATTTTCTTATGATTCCTTAGTTTAAGAAATGAATGGTTATATAAATTAGGTACCGTTAAACACTGGACTAAGTATAAATATATCATAAGTACTTTAGTAAATGTACAAAAATCATTCAGGTTTTAATAATGCCTTCTTTATATTTCTATATATCCTTTAACTGGTTTCTTTTAACTTATATGGGTTTACTAACAATCTATTTAAAAAGGCAAAACAGTTGATGTGGTTCCACAAGCTCAGTAATCTAGGTTGCATTATAATAATTATGATTCATAGATTCATAGATGTTAGGGACTGGAAGGGACCTTACAAGATCATCGGATCCAGCTCCCCATGAGGCATAACACTAGCAATAATAGTCATACATTTAATATCTAGGGGACTGTTTATTGCTTAGATTGGCAGTGTTGAGTTTTTTGCCTTATAGAGGGTCTAGTCTGAGTGAGACTGAAAATCAGCTTTTCTCAGTGAATAAACGCAGATGGGTTTCTGTTATAAAAATTGATTTTTTTTTTGTCTGAGGAACAAGCAATATATGAAATTACTTCTTCGAAGTCATGCTTGAAGAATGACATTGCTCAATTTTATGGTCACAGCATTCCTTCCATAAGGATCACATTAACTGTGAAAATTAGTATTGCATTTATCAAGATGGCCATATTCTCTGATACCTTACTGGGTTAA
This sequence comes from Alligator sinensis, assembly GCF_000455745.1. NCBI lineage: Eukaryota > Metazoa > Chordata > Crocodylia > Alligatoridae > Alligator > Alligator sinensis. The sequence goes on from NW_005842376.1 coordinate 158,839, forward strand.
AAACACTTTCTTTCAGGGAAAAAGAAAATTATTATTCAGTATTGTAGGTAACAGTTTTTCTACCTAAAATAAATATTTGGGTCCAAAAATATCATTTTTTCTGTTCTACCATGTGATAATTTCACTTACTAACAGTTATTGTTGACATGCAGCCCAATCGCACACATTTGGTGTTCATTTCTAATATAAAATCCTTAGTCTGTCTATCTGTCTGTCTGTCCACAACTCTTTATATGTGCTCTAATTGGCTGTCTTGGCCAATCAGACAGACAGACAGCGGACAGACAATGGAGCACTGCCATGACAGTGGGGACTGAGGGGCCAGAGGGGAGTTACCGGTAACCTGTCCTCCTCTGCTCCTTGGAGGCAGTCCTGGCCCCAGCCCAAAGTGGCGGGGGGAGGTGGGGAACAGCCCACGCCCTGGCCTCAGCCATGACCTGAAGTGGCAGGGGGGAGATGGGGAATGGTCTCAACCCAAAGCAGCGGGGGGAGGCAGGGAGTGACCCTAGCCCCAGCCCAAGGGGGGCAGGATGGGACACAGGCCTCTGTCCCCACCTTCCCCTCCTCCCCCATCATTCTTGATGGGCAATTTGCTAGTAATTACGTATTTCCTAAGAATACAATAGTTAGAAACAGAACAACACACCTGTGCCAAATGGACAAAATTGAATGGTGCATGAGAAGGCTGAATTTGGACACTTTGGACTAAAAGACACTGTTTAATCTCAGTGTCTTTTTTAGTGGTGCACTTGACTATTAGATTCTTTCTGATGTTTTCCCAAAATCTCTTATATGTAATTAATTTAAAGCCAAATTGGGCAGAATAATTCCAAACAAAGGTGATCTGGTTTCGAACCTGCATGATCTCTCTGCTCACCTGAGACTGTTTGGCTAGAGATAGAAATTACACATAAACTGGTATAAGTGATGGGAAATTGATTTAAACTTTCAAAATAGCTGAAACTGGTTTAAGGTAAACCTGGATGGATGTAATATCAGACTTAACTGATTTAGGTCAAAATGGTTTATTGTACTTTTGTCCCAGATCCCCTACAGAATCAAGGTAACTCTCAGTCTCCCAGCATCCCAGGATGCTTTGCACCTTCCCTGTAAACCCCGCCTCACAAGGTAGGTGGGCTGGCCTTGGCCCATGCTGTTTTATCCAGCTTAGAAGGGAGCTGTGCTCTAACACGCCCCAGCTTGTGGCCGGGGCAAGTGCAGGGATGTGGCTGGATTTTTGGAGTGAAAAGTGAATGTGTGTTCACATACTTATCAAATCAATCTATGCAGTTTAGACTAACCTTCAAAGATTGAATTGATTCAGCCTTGGGCTTTTTGAATGTCTGTACTTAGCCTTAATGCCTCACAGCATTCATCAGGAGTGAAAGGAAGAACAGGAAGGCTTAGCAACTTGCAAACCTATGAATGAAAAACTAGGCGTGGTGTTACATGAACCAATAGGTAACCCTATTTTATTCTTCTTGAAAAAACATGCATGATTAAGGTTCATTTTCTGTGGCTGGGTCTACACAAGAAGCTGACTGTGTAGTATAAACAAGTACTAAATGATTGCATAGTAACAGGAGTTACTGCACAGTAGCATTGCAGAACAGGTTTTAGGTGATGCTGACTAAGCAGTAGCTTATTTCTACTGCACAGTAGCATTGTATCACACTTCCTGCCACGCGATGCTGCTGCGTAGTAGTAACAAGCCACACAAGTATCTTGTGTAGATACAGCTTGTGTGTTAAATAGTAGGTTTGTACCTCATGCAGGTTTATATAATGGGAGTTGAAGGGTCCATGTTCCTTCTGACCTGCAGTGAAATCCTGGCCCTATTGAAGTCAATATTAAAAATCCCCTGGAGTTGAAAACTTGTGTCTGATCAAAGAACAACTGTACTAATTTGTACTATAGCTGCTAAAGGTTGCTTTCCCTTGTATTTACTAATACAAATAACTTGAATGTACTCAAGAGGAAATGCTCATTACACCATCCAAGCCTGAATAAATTTTCCTGTTTTTGGATTTTGGAAACAGCTTGAAATTCAACCCAGGGTTTCTAAAAGGTTCACAACCCTGGGACTAATATCATGAGATCCTAGGACTGTCTATCATTTTGTTTCTAAACCTGGTGCAACCATAATTCCCACTTAATTTTGCTTGTAACGATGAGTGAATATAACCCATAACCAAAACCAGGAGTATGCAAGTGCATGTAGATTGAAACAGAAGAAAAGTTTTGCATGACACTGACCTTTGTGAACAAATGCAACTGATTTTTTCACAACTCTACTGATGCTATGATGACCCAGTTTCTGCCTCTGGAGGCAGGTGAGCAGGCCCCTCCTATTAACTTCAGTGAACACTACTCATGGGCCTCTAAGGTAGTGATTCAGTGTAAATACAGCCCAAACATTTCTCTTAAAATACAAGTTTATCATAAAGTTTTGCTGGTTTTATTATTTCCTGTTTGTGTGGGAAAAGTCTGTGGTGTGAGCCATTTAAAACCTCAGCATTTACTGCTTTACTAGTTGATTTTTGCTCTGAGTTACAGCATTTTAATAGTTTTTTTAATTGTACAGCCTAATCCCTACCCCATTTGAACCATCTTCCTACTCTTAGAAAAACAGATGCCACAACATCATAGCTATGGTGGAATGAAAATACTGAAAGCCTGATTTTCCTAGCTGTTAAACCAGTTATATAAGCTGTAACCCCATTACATTCAGTGGAGGTACAGAAATGTGGCCAGTATAATGAGTTAGAGACTGGGCTATATATTTTTAATGGCTTCCTCTATACAGCATATATTTACAGTACATCCTCATGAAGAATTCCTGTGCTTCATTTTACATTTATTGTTCATCCTTGATTTAACGCAAACTAAAATTCTGTTTCATTTAATAATGTGATGCCCATTGTCCTGAACCCAAAAGAGAAAAGAAGAGTCAAAAACTCTTAGAAAGCGCTGAGCTTTCTCTATATTATGACAAAGTGCATACACCTGAAAACTGTAAACATATTCCAACTCACATTTATTCCAATGTTGCTGCTTTCACACTGATATTGTACAAGATACCCCTGATTTCAGAAGGGGCCAACCAACTCCAGTAAACAACACTCTTAAAATCTTCTTACACAGTGAATTAATACTGCACTCATAACATTTATAAATACTTGATGGTTCTAGTAAATGATCTATGTTTCACTTCTTTGTAAAAGGGTATTCTTCATTTAAATGGACTGATTTTAGCCTATACACACACACACACACACACACACACACACACACCCCATGGTAAAATATACTATTACATTGTTTCATGCAAGCACTTGAACAAATCTTGCTGCCCTTACCACAGTTTTTGTGTGACTGCCCAAGTTAGGACTTAAGTACAAATTGACAGAGGAACGCAAGATTAGTCTTAGAGCCAGTGATCATACAAGGTGCTGAATGCACTTAACTCTTTGTAAAACCAGTAGGAGTTCAGCACATCACAGGAGGTGTTCAACACAGTGTCAAGCCCTTAATTATCTGCTATGTAGGACTGCTCCCCAGTTCTGAATTACACCTCAGCTGCTTAAAGCACCCTGAAGTTCTTTGAATGCTGTTGAGTTTTTTTATGTGTGTGTTACTCACTAGCCCCACAAGCACAGTGACACTAACTTGCTAAAGACACAGCACACAGTGACACTAACTTGCTAAAGATGATCGTTTTCCAAGGCGTCCCTGGCTGTGTATCCTATACGCAGCCCTCATGACAGATGTGGTTGCCATTGATGAGGCTAAATGCAGCCACTGAATGGTTGGTGCTCTTGAGGGAGGTCATTCGAGTGGTGCTTCTGCCCATGCTTTGAGATCTTATGAGGAGACGGGCCTTGCAGCAGAACAGTTGGTTGTTGAACTGTTTTCTGAAGCTTTTGCTAAGCAAGTACAGAGCAAAAGGGTTCACACAAGAGCTAGTAAATGCTAGGATTCGAGCACAGATGCTGGTGATGAAGTGCAACAGTGAAGTGTCCACCTCTGAATAGTGGTAGGACCGGTATAAATAGATTATGTGAGTGGGAAGCCAGCAGAAAGCAAAGAGGCACACGAACACCAACACTGTCTTGGCTAGACGCTTACGAGAGTCAATCTGAAAAGAACAAAGGGAAACAAACATACATTAGCGAAGTTCCTCACTTTGTCAAAAGCTGGTAAAATTGGAAATTGGAAGCTAGCTACTTCTATTACAAGAGTTTAGGGGCATGTGAGAGATAAGAGGAGTACAGGAGAATGTGGACTGAAGTGACTTCAGTCTCTGCCTCTACCCCGCAATAAACTTATTTCTGACTTTAGGATAAAACTCAGTTACACCCCTAATTCTCAGTCACATATTAACATCCCCAGCAAGACCAATGGAAACATAAAAATAAGCAGCATATTAGCTAGGATCAAGTGATAGGTGCTACCTGGTGTACTGCCCAGAGTGTGATTTTTGTATATACTTACACACACACACACATATGCACTTCTTGGGCCACACAATATATAAGTTTGTATATGATACAAAAACCTTTTAGGCCACTGGGCCCATGTGCAGTATCTGGAGGCCAAAGAGTTGCTGAATTGGAGAAGCAGAAAGAGACAGATGTCTTTCTACAGAGTATATGCAAAGGAATTGTGTAGTGGGCTTATCTCAGGACTGACTTCCCCAGTCCTCCAGCTGAAGAAGCTGGTGCCAAGATGGGAGAGGAGCAAGATGGACTGTAAGACTTTCTTAGGCCTGCATTGCACTAAGGAAAGGTATTTTTTAAAAGGTGACCACTAACACATTGTATGGACTAACACATTGTATGGACTTCAGTTTTACCTTACTTTAGTTGGTTAAGGTGAACCCCAGGAAGCAATCCGAAGGAAAAGCTTAAATTTCAACCCAACCAGCTGTAGCAAAAGTAAAGCTACAGCTTTCCTTGCCTGCACACAAAGGGTATGTATGTAGGCAAGGAACACTAATATTAGCAATGTTACTGTAAAACACACCTTTCTTCTTAATGCAGACTGGACCTAGGATGTGATGCACCATCCAGAAGAGAAAATAAACCAAGCTGCTTTACCCAACTGGAACCTTTGGAAAACCTTGCTTAATGTCACCAGGAGCTTGCTGGTATAGAGGCTGCACTGCCAGGATAATTGAGTATGAACTCCCCTCTATGGTCACTGTCCTACCTCTTCACCTTCTGCTTCTAGTTCAACACTTGCCACTAGCCCATTTCCCTAAGCAAGTCCTGAAGTCATGCACAATGCCCGTGGCCCCTCTGCTTTTCTACATCCATGGACCACATGATCACAACCAGAGCCTTACAAGCTGTTCAGTTCTGACTGCCTCATTTTTAGCAGTGACAGAGGTAAGACTAAAAGGATATAGAGAAGGCAACAAGGACACTTAAGGGTGTGGCAAGGATTGATCTAAGTCTGTAGATATTACACACATTTTCCCTTGGAGAAAGAATTAGAGGGAACTCATTTAAGGTATTAAAACTTATGAGATCTATAGAAAAATTGGATCAGCCTATCCTTTTAAAAATGCATGTTTTGCCTTATGCAGAGTACTGCAGTCAGGCATGTGGATCGTGTTATTAGATACTGGCTGCTAGGGCTGTGCAAAGCTTCAGTTGCTGATTCGATTTGGCAGAGATTCAGCCTGATTCAGCAGCCAAATTTCCAAATCTGAATTGAATCAGGAGACCATTTAATCTCTCCAAATTGGATCAGAACCCTCTAAATCGATTCGGAGAGATTGAGAGAGATTCCATGATTCTGACATAGACACAGCTTGAAATGCTTTTTCTACATACCTCAAGGTACCAGGTGGCTCGTGAACACTGAGATGCACTTCTGGTCCACTTTTGAGATGCTGGGGTGGATGGAGCATTCCATGGGAGAGTGTGTGTGTGTGGGGGGGGCTACCTAGCATGCTTGGCTGTGGACTCAGAAGTGGACCAGAAGCATTTCTGGTCCACTTCTGGGTCTGCAGTGGAGCATGCAGGGGACCCCCCCCCCACTCCTCCTGCTCTGCAACTGGTGCTTCCTGGGTCTGGGGGGGCACCCAGGGTCTCCCCAGGGCTGATCGTTGTGCTGGAGGGATGCAGGGGAGGTCCTCCACGTGCTTGGCTGCAGACCCGGAGGTGGACTGGAAGTACTTCTGATCCACTTCCGGGTCTGCTGCCAAGCACATGGGGGGGCCCCCTGTGCTCCTGTGGGACACTCCATCTGCCCCATCATTGCAACATTCACAAACCGCACCTGGTACCTTGAAGTATATAGAAAAATACATTTAAAGCTGTGTCTATGGCTGAATCACTGATTCTACGAATCAGCATCGAATCTTTAGATTCAGATTCAGCTAAATTGAATCAGGACAGTGATCCAGATCAATGAATAGAATCACTATCCCTTGAATTGGGCCGAATCTGAATTGAATATGGCCCATTTCACACACCCCTACTGGATATTGAATGAGGTGGATCTGGGGCTTTTGTCTTCTGATCCAATAAGGCAAATCAAATATATCTGTTGTCCACATGAAAGATTAACTTCCCAAAGGTCCATAAATTAAGAATTGAGTTTCTCAAATGGATCATTCCTTGTTCATGCAGGGAATAAGCAACAAGACACCGGCCTAGCATGTCATGATTTTGTGTTCTTTCTAATAGTAAAGGCTGAAAATTAGCTATTGAATTCAGAAAGGTTTAACATACACCATGGGAAAGCCAAAGCTCTCCCAAGAACTGACTGAAAATTAAAGCTGTTGGGATTGGTATCTCTACCACTGAACTATATATTCTTTTAAAGTGTTTCTTTAATTTGCTGACTGTCTTGTGGCCCACATCTGCACTAGAAAGAAAGGAAACAATGGAAGAAAGAAATCAATATCAGTTATCTCAGACAGAGACCTATAGCTACTGAATGCACCGCAGGAGGAAAATAATTGACTAACTGTGCGAGAGCAGAATGTCTTTTTGCTATCCTTATAACTCAGTCCATAAAACCAAAAGTGGGGAAGACGGAAGAAAAATGACTATTTTTATTTCTGCCCCACTTTGCTCATTAATCAAAGCAGTTGTCAAACCAGCAGGAGTATGGGCAGAATGGAAGAAAGCAACATATAAATATTCAAAAGGAACACAAGTAAAATATTTTGTGGATAGACCACTTTTTAATGTGCAGGAAGCATATTGTTACACCCATGCTGTACTACCATATAACAAATGGACTGTGTGAGAAAGTTGTTTTAATTCAATCAATTTTAAGTGGGGGAGCTAAATCAATTTTAAGTGGGGGACCTGAAGGAAGCACAAGCAGGAGGGGATAACAGGGGAGGCCTCATTCTTCCTGGGAAAGTAGGGCAATCAGCTAGTCACCTCAGGTGTCTGTACACCAATGCACAGAGTCTGGAAAACAAGCAGGAAGAATTGGAATTTCTTACACAATCAAGGAACTATGATGTCATTAGAATAACAGAGACTTGGTGGGATAGCTCGCATGACTAGAGTACTGTCATGGATGGGTATAAACTGTTCAAGAAGGACAGACAGGGGAGAAGAGGAGGAGAAGTTGCGCTGTATGTAAAAGAGCTGTATGATTGCTAAGAGCTCCAGTATGAAACTGGAGATAGGCCTGTTGAAAGTCTCTGGGTTAAGGTTAGAGGGGAGAGCAACAAAGGTGATGTTGTAGTGGGTGTCTGCTATAGACCACCAAATCAGGAGAATGAGGTAGATGAGGCTTTCTTCAGACAAGTAGCAGAAGTTTCCAGATCACAGGCCCTGGTTCTCATGGGGGATTTCAATCACCGTGACATCTGCTGCTGGGAGGGCAATACAGCAGTGCACAGACAACCCAGGAAGTTTTTGGAGAGTATTGGAGATAATTTATTCGTGCAAGTGCTGGAGACACAAACTAGGGGCCATGCTGTTCTTGACCTACTGCTCACAAACAGGGAAAAATTGGTTGGAGATGTAAAAGGGGATGGCAAGTTGGGCAGCAGTGACCACAAGATGATCAAGTTCAGGTTCCTGACAACAGGAAGAAAGGAGAGCAGCAGAGCAAGGACCCTGGATTTCAGAAAAGCAGACTTTGGCTCCCTCAGGGAACTGATGGGCAGGATCCCCTAGGAGGTCCATCTGAGGGGAAAAGCAGCCCAGGTGAGCTGGTTGTGTTTTAAACAAACCTTACTGAGGATGCAGGAAAAAATCTTCCCAATGTGCCGAAAAAATAGCAAATGTGGCAAACAACTAGCTTGGCCATCTGAGGGGAAAAGCAGCCCAGGTGAGCTGGTTGTGTTTTAAACAAACCTTACTGAGGATGCAGGAAAAAATCTTCCCAATGTGCCGAAAAAATAGCAAATGTGGCAAACAACTAGCTTGGCTTAGCAGAAAACTCTTCAGTGAGCTAAAACACAAAAAGGAATCTTACAAGTAGTGGAAGCCTGGACAAACAACTTGAGAGGAGTACAAGAGTATTGCTCGGGCATGCAGGGATGAAGTCAGGAAGGCCAAAGCGCAACTGGAGTTTCAGCTTGCAAGGGATGTGAAGGGTAACAAGAAGGGTTTCTACAAGTATGTTAGCAATAAGAGGAAGGTCAGGGAAAGTGTTGGGTCCATTACTGAATGGGGGAGGCAACCTTGTGACAAATGATGAGGAAAAGGCTGAAATACTCAATGTCTTTTTTTACCTCAGTCTTCACAGGTAAGGTCAGCTCCCAGACTACTGCACTAGGAAGCACTGTTTGGGGAGAAGGTGAGCAGCCCTCAGTGATGAAAGAAGAAGTTAGGGACTATTTAGAAAAGCTGGACATGTACAAGTCCATGGGGCCAGCCTCCAAGGGTGCTGAGGGAGTGGACTGATGTGACTGCAGAGCCACTGGCCATCATCTTTAAAAACTCATGGCAACTATGGGAGGTCCCAGACAATTGGAAAAGGGAAAATATAGTGCCCATCTTTAAGAAAGGGAAGCAGGAAGATCCAGGGTACCACAGAGTAGTCAGACTCACCTCAGTCCCCAGGAAAATCATGGAGCAGATCCTCAAGGAATCCTCAAGCACTTGGAGAAGGTGATTAGGAACAGTCAGCATGGATTCACCAAGAGCAAGTCATGCCTGACCAACCTGATTGCCTTCTATGGTGAGATAATTGGCTCCATGGATGTGGGGAAAGCAGTGGGCATAATATATCTTGACCATAGCAAGGCTTTTGATACCATCTCCCACAGCATTCTTGCAAGCTGAGGAAGAATAGTTTGGATAAATGGACTGTAAGGTGGATAGAAAGCTGGCTGGATTGTTGAGCTCAACGGGTAGTAATCAATGGTGCAATGTCTTGTTGGCAGCCAATGTCAAGTGGAGTGTCCCAGGGGTCAGTCCTGGGCCCGGTTTTAGAACCATAGAACATAGAAAATTAGAGTTAGAAGAGACCTCAGGAGGACATCTAGTCCAACCCCTGCTCATAGCAGGACCATCCCCAGCTAGATCATCCCAGCCAAAGCTTTGTCTAGCTGCGTCTTAAAAACTTCCAAGGATGGAAATTTCACAACCTCTCTGGTTAACTTCTTCCAGTGTTTTACTATCCCCCCAGTGAGAAAATTCTTCCTAATATCTAACCTAAAGTTCCCTTGCTTCAACTTGAGACCATTGCTCCTTGTTTTGTCATCTGCCACCAGTCAGAACAGTCTAGCTCTATTCTCTTCTGAACCTCCCTTCAAGTATAGTTGAAGGCTACTATAAAATCTCCCCTCAATATTCTCTTCTCTAGACTAAGTAAGTTCAGTTCTCTCATCCTGTCCTCATAAGTCATGTCCCCCAACCCCTGAACCATTTTTGTTGTCCTCTGCCTGACTCTCTCCGATTTGTTCACATCCTTTCTGTAGTGGGGGACCCAACACTGAACGCAATACTCCAGATGTGGCCTCACCAATGCTGAATAGAGGGGAAGAATCACTTCCCTTGACCTACTGGCAACACACCTACCAAAGCAACCCAGTATGCTGTTAGTGTTCTTGGCAATAAGGGCACACTGCTGGCTCATATTCAGCTTATTGTCCACTGTAACCCTCAGGTCCTTTTCTGCAGAGGTGCTGCCCAGGCAGTCAGTCCCCAGCCTGTCCCTGTGTATAGGTTTGTTCCATCCCAAGTACAGGACTTTACACTTTTCCTTGTTGAACTTCATGAGATTCCTTTTGGCCCAATCCTCCAATTTATCTAGGTCTCTCTGAATCTCTGCCTGGCCCTGCTCTGCTGTCCTGGGTCCCACCCACTGGGTTACAGAGGCCCTGGGGGAGGGCAGCAGTGCTTGGAGCCCAACCCCGCAACAGGCAGCCTGCCCCTGTCCCCACCCCCACCCCCACAATGGGCCATGCTGCTTGTGGAGGAGGGAGAGCTGGGCTCTGAACTCTGCTCTGCTGCAGCAGTCACTGCCGCCCATGGGCAGCAGCTGGGGTTCAGGTGCTGCTCCAGAGGGCAGGAGGCTGTGGACCTGGGTCCCTGGTCCCATAGCCCTGGCAGCTGGGGTCCCCTCTGGAGGGGGCAGGGAGTGAGGGGCACCATCTGGGCTGTGGGAGGGCTGTGGGTGGGAAGTGAAGATCATTAGCAGGGCTTGGGGGGCTGTGGGTGGGGAGTGAAGGGCACAAGCAGGGCTGGGGGGCTGTGGCTTGGGAGAAGACTGGACCTGATTCCTGGTGAGCAAAAGGGGTAGGGGGAGCTCTGATTTCCGTGATAAAAAACCCAAAATCAAATACCAAAATTTATAGGTACTTAGAATGTATTTTATTATAGTGATTGAGGCACTAGTAGGCTTCCAAATTTCTTGAAAATTGTAAATATATCCATAAAACATTGTGATCAATTGATACCTATATATAGTGGTGTTTCATTTTAATTGCGGATTTGGGTTTTTTTATCAGAGAATATGTGATTTTTAAACAGAAAAAAACAGGATCCCTGCAGATGACAGAACAAGGAGCAATCATCTCAAGTTGCAGCAAGGGAGGTTTAGATTGGATATTAGGAAAAGCTTTCTCACCAGGAGGGTGGTGAAGCACTGGAACAAGTTACCTAGAGACGTGGTGGAATCTCCATCCTTTGCGATTTTTAAGACCTGACTTGACAAAGCCCTGGCTCAAATGATGTAATTGGGAATGGTCCTGCTTTGAGCAGGGGGTTGGACTAGATGACTTCCTGAGGTCCCTTCCAACCCTGTTTTTTATGATTTTATGAATTTATACATGCTCTGGAACAAAAATGGGTTGCTTCATCTTAGTTTAAGTCAACTGGGAACAAATATAAATCAAACCATCCCCCTTCTCAAATAGATATATCCACACAAATGCTTGGATCAGTTTAAAAACCAATTTAAACCAGCGTATATTGTTCATTTAGACTAAGGTTAAGCCCTCTTTCACTGGATCAGTCTTAGACCAATACATCTCCAACCACTAAATGGGAACAGAGAACTGTTGTATTAATTGGGTCTTAGCTTTTTTGCCTCAATAGTGAGTTCAGCTATAAGACACCAAATGAAGGTTTATAAAACATTTCTCTACTGTTAACAATAACAGCTGGTAGGAAAGGACAAAATGGAAAAATGGAGACTGAATTTGTCCAAATCCAAAAGCCTATCCAAGATATAAAGCAGGGGTATATTGAGATCATGTCTGGTATAAAAGAGAAGCAAGTGGGTGTAGCTACATGATACACTATCGTAGAGTTGCCTAAGTAGCTCCACATTAAAGCATTATCATCTACATGAGTGGTGCTATTAGGCCAGAGTAAACCAATTAACTCTGCCATAGGATAGTACTGCCCATCACAAGTACTAGTTTACAACAAAGTTATTTACTGTACCACAACACACATGTAGACGGTGACCAGGGCTGACTGAGACATAAGGGTGCTACAGTACAGAGCTGCCTGCTGGCTAGCCCCACAGCAGCCAGTAGCAGCCTCATGCCCCAGCCAGCCCCTCCTCAGCATGTTGAGCTGAGCAGGAGCTGACCCCCAGGACCTTCTGCCAGTCGGGACTGCTCTGCCCTGGCTCAACATGCTGTGGTCCCAGGTGCATGTGTAAATGCTGTGCCCAGGAGCAATAAACCTGGCATGAACCGTGTTGGGGTTTATCGTGTCAATTTAATTACACATGTAGATGCACTCTGTTACTACAAATGAAGGGACAAAATTGGTGTGTTGGAAATTTGGCTAATTAGCAGAGAAATAATAAGGGGCTGGGCTATTTCTCATATAACCTCCTCTTGTGTTCCTTAGGAAAAGTTACTTCAAGGGAAGAATGAAGAACTGAAGGTTTCCCATAAGAGGAATAAGGGCTGTCGGGTCTTCCCTTTGCTCTAGGGAATTTGTCCTTTGTTTATTTGTGGCCTTGAAGATCACAGCATCATTGTGACACCCCAACTTCCACGCACCAGAAGGGATGCATAATTAACACCACTGCACCTATAAGGATCCCACAGAGACCCACCTCTGTCTTCCCTTCCCTCAAATATTCCTTTCTGTTGCCTATTACCCTCCTCCTGTCCTCTCTTCTTCTCTTCCTCTCTCCGCAATTCCAGCTGTACTGCAGTGCACCCCATAAGGAAACAGTCCATCCTGCCCTGCCAGAGGAAGACTTGTCAAAGGGAGGGATCTGACCCAAACAGCCAGGTAATGTTCAAGACCAGGCAAGCAAGCACAAGTCCAGAGCAGCAGCAGCCATGGCCAATCTAGCAGGCCACAGCACCACTCAATAACTGACTGGCCACTTTGTATCATGAGAACGTCAATATAAAGGTAGAATTTCCCCCACATTTACTGCCCTGCTTCTTCCCCTTTATTTTTACATGTCTGTTTTGTCATAACAAAGAAAGTGACTATTCTTTACAACTCAGAACTGAAAACAGATCTGAGTTGTAGTTCTTTCTTCTCTCTGGATGGCTTGACAGAATATAAGACTTTAACTGATAATCCTATCTCTGAAAAGGGGGCTTTGATAATTTTTAATTAAGTTTTTTTTGTATATCCACTAGATTTCAATTTTAAAACACTTTGTCTTGCTCTGATTCTTTTCCCTTTATGTATCCTAGTCAATACATTTTCAAACTCCGGCATATATTTCCTACTGTGTTTGCCATGGTAACCAACCAGGCTTACGTATATGTATTCAGAGCCCCAAACCAGTTTAACTGATTCATATTGTACAATGACAGGGTCATATTCTCACACCTCTGACCTATTTGTGCCACCAGTATTAACATAAGAGATCTATGCCTTCTTATTGCAAAATTCGTTGTACAAGATACAAGTTTCAGATCACTCCAACTCCTGGGCATGCAACATGTCACTCTTGCAATTAGAAGTAAATTCATACCTGTTTCCGCATATGGACATTTCCTTCCACTGGCATGTTGTAAGCACTCTGGATCAAATTTTTAGCAATGAAATAATAATAAACTGAAATGACTGACAAAGGGATGATGTAAAAGATCAGAAATGAAGCCATTGAATGAATTTTTGGATGCAGGCCATCAGAATGTGGGTAGGGAGCACAACTGATGAATGTTTTGTTAGTGCCTTTATCATGGAAAGGGTGCATGTCAGAAAATACAGCTTCAGGAATGGCAAGCAGCATAGATAAAATCCAAATAATAGCAGCTTTCACACAAATCTTCATGAACGCATGGGAGGCCTGGATATCCATTGGTCTCACTATTGCTTTATACCTAAGAACAAAAAGAAATGACCCTTTTACTAATGACAACACTGAACATTACTCGGGTTGGGACAAATTTATTCTTGTCCAATCCTGAACTACTTCCCTTTTCAGGAGAAAAGACCATCAGTGTATTGATTTTTAACAGATGTATTCTGAAATGTGTCCATATATGTATTCTGAAATATTATCTATCTATCTATCTATCTATCTATCTATCATTTCAATAGATAGATAGATAGATAGATCGCAATCTATATATCCAGAAATTTGTGCGTATATGTACAAATGGAATCAAGAGGAAGTAAAATAAGTCAGATTTTACTTGCCAAACATACATTAGTGTATACCCTTCAGTATTGTTCATGGAAACTAGATTAGATATTGCTGAAAGAGCTTGTAAAAGCTGCCATTAATGTCAACGGAAATTGTGAATACACAGCGCTCTGAAAGTCAGCCCATATGTTTTTCAAAATTATAGAAGACATTATGTCCACTCTAATTACCTTTTGTCTTTCAGGTTGAAATTTCCATTTGCTTGTATTTAATTATAACCACTCCAAGTAACTACTGTTTTTAGAACAGATGTCTTAAAGAAAGAAATTGCATCTCATACTCAACAGAGATCCTTTGGGTTACAATTCAATGCACAAGCAAACTGCACATACAACCCATAAATGCAATGAGAAGACCTTGAAATGAAATAGCCACATATAAAAAGAAATCTGGATTGATGTACATGTGTCAAAGTCCATGCTTCATATTTAATAATTTTATTACACATATTTAACATCTTAACATGTTAATTTCAGTGTAAATAGGAAGGGTGCTGTATGTGCACTCAGTTCAATGTGCTGTAAAATGAGGAACAAGTCGTAAAAATGGTCAGCATTATATAAATATGTTCTACCATATCTATCTATCTATCTATCTCTTGTTTGCATGGCACCTTAAATTTAAGGTGTGGCTGGTGGCCAAGAATCAGCTCTCCCTGAGTTGGCACATATGGTGTGATTTTGATATGATTCCCAATCTCAGAGTTGTACCTTGTGCCATGCACATGGCATGGCAGGAGGCATGACTTTTGGGATCAGGGATCACATCCCATCAAGCCTTAAAATGAACATCTGTCAGGGGTTTTTGGAAATAACAATGCAAATTTCATACAGTGTTACTCAGTCTCATGATAATGAAAACTATATGTAATTTACAAGCCAGATATATTTTGTTTGCTCTCCCCTTTTAAGGGTTACGAAGGAAAACAAATAACTGTTAAATTAGTGGTTAAGTCATATCATAGACTAAAAACTGCAGTCTTTTTATATAACAGCATATTATAGATCCCAACCTCTGCCCAATACATCTGCATAACTATTACAAAGTGTGTGGACAGAACTAACAACTGAAACATTTCAAATACCTTTGATACACTTTCAAGGGCCACCTGCACAAATGTGGTACTACTTAGGGAACATTTCATTTCTTGTAAAGAATGCATGGGGATAGGGGGCCCATGGTTCCTCCAAAATCCTATAGTGCTCCAGAGCGGTGGAAGGGAGAGCAGGGTGGACTGACAGCCTGCCAAACTATCGAGCTGTATCATCCTGCTCCAGTGCTCGGGGTGCTGCCAGGGCTTGATGCATTGCCAGTACCTAGGAGGACCATGCCTTCTGTCTTGCCCCTTGCTGCCACCAGAACATTGAGCTCTCCCACCCGTCTCCTCACTCCCACTGGTGAGAGGGGAAGAGAACAGGTTTATGCAATAAGTTTCCTATGAATTGCAAACCTAGCAGCAGGGAGACCCTGCTTCCACAGGCCCCTATAGTCCCCGACATGGCCCGCAATAACCTACTAACCTCTCCTCTCCAGCTTTCTGCTCCAGCAGAAATATCTTCTGCTCCCTGTGCAACCTTCTAACTGGAGAGCCATGGCTGCATGCAGCCATAACTATTTTAAGGCATTCAACCCAGGGATGTGACAGGGGATGTATAAATGTTCCCTGGCTGATGTGCGGGCCGGGAGCGGTCTGAGGCCCTCAGGGGTTTTCTTTTTCGCGGCGGGCTGTGGCCAGCAGCCTGGACACGCCGGGTCGGGGAAGACAGGCAGCACACTAGAATTAGGCACGGACGCTTAGTGGTTGATTTAAGATTATTTTACTTACACCGAAGATGGTCGCGGTGCAGGCAGGAAAACTTGCTTGAGTTGCAGTTACAAAACAAAACAAAACTCGAACCTGCAGAACATGAGGGTATGTCGCAATGGGGTTTTGGCGACGGGAAGGTGAACAAAAACCTCGAGAGTACGTCGCAATGGGGTTTCGGCGACGGGAAGAAAAAAAACTGCAGGACTCGAACCCAGGTAGAGCTCTGGATTCACTCACACGAAGTTTGCTAGGCTCCGTGGAACTTGCGCGCAGGGAAGGGTACGTCGAGGGATCAGGCGGCAACGGGGAGAGGCGAGAGGTTGATCAGACCCCTATAGCCTTCTTGAGATACACGCTGGGTCCGATAGGCTCCGCAGCACTTAGAGATCTTCACGAGACGTGAAGTTCTCCTCCTCCTGATAGTCGTGGAGTCCTCCAACTTGGGCGGAAACCACTCAAGCCTCTTATACGGCTAGCAAGCCAATCGCTAGCCGCCACGTGGGAATAATTTAGAACTCGCCAATAGTGGGGCACAAATCTGAATACAAATGGCGGGAACTCCTTGCAGCGTGCACTTCTCTTTTTGCAACTAAGAAATGCACCCTGCAAAGAAAGCTACGAGTGGCGGGAAATAATTCAGCAGTGCCGAAGCGCGCACACACAAAAATCACACCCTTGGGTTGTGACAGCTGAAACACAGCCCTTTAAAAATGTTTCCAAGTACACTTAGAAAGGTTACAAAAGTTATTTCTGTCTGCACTGAGAGATAAGAAGGCCAGGAAGTAGATTATTAGAAACAATACAGGAACAAGAGATGAATCTAACATCTCAGTGTCACACACTATGTATTATTGACTAAAGCACTCACTGATTGGATAACTTCAGTAAGGGCTAAACACAGTAAATACAGAGAATCATATATCTCAAAGTCTCCATATACCTAATTGGATCAAAGCTATATAGTTAGGTTTTCATACATACCTAGTAGGGCTGTGCGAAGCTTCAGTCGCTGATTCGATTTGGTGAAGATTTGGCCTGACTCAGTGGCCTAATCTCCAAATCTGAATTGAATCAGGAGACTCTTTAATCTCTCTGAATCAAATGGAAACCCTCTGAATCAATTCAGAGAGATTCAATTATAAATGTTTTTTCTACATACCTCAAGGCACCAGGTGGCTCAAGGTGGGGCGGATGGAGCATCCCATGGGAGCATGGTGGGGGATCCCCAGCATGCTCAGCAGTGGACCCGGAAGTGGACCCAAAGCACTTCTGGCCCACTTCCGGGTCTGCCGTGGAGCCAGCGGGGGACCCTCCCCCCGCCCCCAAGCTCGGTGACTGGTGGCTCCTGGATCTGGGTGGGCACCTGGGGTCTCCCTGCAGCTGATCACCAAGCCGGGGGTATGCAGGGGCGGGGGTCCCCCACGCACTCGGTGGTGGACCTGGAAGTGGACTGGAAGTACTTCTGGTCCACTTCTGGGTCCACCGTTGAGCATGCAGGAGGGCCACACCCACTCCTGTGGATGCTGCATCCGCCCACCATCTCAGCATTCACAAGCCATGCCTGGTACCTCGAGGTATGTAGAAAAAACATTTAAAGCTGTGTCTATGGCTGAATCATTGATTCTCTGAATCAGCATCGAGTCTTCAGATTTGAATTCAGCTGAATTGAATTGGGACGGTGATTCAAATCAACAAATTGAATCACTGTCCCTCAAATTGAGCTGAATCCAAATCAAATATGGCCCGCTTTGCACACCGCTAATACCTAGGGTTTTTTTTTGGTATGATTACCATAATATTGTAACTCATAACATTTATATACAGGCATCAACCTTGCAGAAGGTTTTCTTTTTTTCTTTTAAATTCAATAGGTAATAGAGCAGGGAAGAATGTATTTTGTTAGTCATGTTTCTGCTAGGTTCCTATTTCAGCTGAATTGGGATAAGCATAAGGATGAATTTTAGGCTAAGTCAGCATTTGTTTAAACTTTTTTTACTGAATCAGGGACTAAAGGTGGTAATTTTATCTACAATAAGAACATCCTGCATTTGACTTACCATCTGTCCATAGGCAGAATATTTTCATAGCACTCATATACAGTACTATGCATAAATAATAAAAGGCCTGGCTAAAAGAAAAAAAAAGAAAAAAAAAAAAAAAGGAAAAGGGAAAAAAGGGAAATAGCAAAGATTTATTAGGCAGGTAATAAAAACATATCTGTTCCAAAATTATCGGTGCAGATTAATAAGATATACCTTCCTTAGAGGAGATGAATGTGACTACACATAGCAAAGAATACCAACACTGATTATTAGGGAATCTGCTTTATTTTATAAAGCCTGAGAGAGAAGGTTTAAAAAAGTAAAATATAAGATTTTCAAGTGGAAACATATTGAGAGGCTGAATGGGTATTTATCAGAAATGTAATACAAAAAATAAAGTTTAAAAATGAAACTTCTCTAATGTAGGCATTAAGGTACATGCTTGATGACTGGGGACTACACACTGGTAAGGACTGGTGCTTGCAAGTATAAGATTGTAGCAAAACCCCCATTTTTCCTTTATATATATATATATATATAAATGATAGACATGCATTCCCTTCCCTTCCCCAATTACTTCTGGCTTTTCATTCTCTCCCTCTCTATTCCCTATAGACAAGCATAAGCAAGCTCAAATTTAGGATAAGCTTTGACATTTTTATTTTGGTAGCGAGTTTTTGGTTTTGGATATCCACTGTTTTATATTGTATTATTATTAGGTTTGTATTGATTATTACTGTTGTATATTGTATTATTATCATTTTTGTATTGATTTTTATTGTTTCATATAGATATTGTATGGTTTAGGCCTGTGTTTATAAGTGAACCAAAGTCATGTCAAGTTTCCATTTTATATGTCAAGTCTCCATCTTGTGTCCTCTGCCTGGGCATCCCATGTTGCAACTGTATGAGTCACGTACCCCTCCCATGTAAATTGGTTCCTTGATGAATGAGAATGATTGGGAATGATTGAAATACAATGGTAGCAGGCCTCTACTGAATGGCCTGTAACGACTGAGCCATCACCTCGCAT
Source organism: Alligator sinensis (assembly GCF_000455745.1). Classification (NCBI taxonomy): domain Eukaryota; kingdom Metazoa; phylum Chordata; order Crocodylia; family Alligatoridae; genus Alligator; species Alligator sinensis. The sequence goes on from NW_005842376.1 coordinate 177,791, forward strand.
TGATTCATCCAGGAACCATGGACCCCACCCAGGAACAGAGACAAGAACTCAGCATTTGAAAGACAAAAGACCCTGCAGAACCAGCAACTCTACCATTGTACCCCCCCAATATAGACACCCGAAACTGCACATCCCTGCATGAAGCACACATGCTCAGTATGCCAGGGACTGACCCTTGCCTGGGCATGCCTCCTGTCACTAGGGTCACACAAGGTCTTCCCCTATAAAAATGGGCAGTGAAGACAGACCCAGTGAGATGCCCTCTCCATCTGGACCAGCACCATGCCGCACCACCTATCCACCCAGAGGCCCTGCCGGCAACCCCTCTCTGGACAACACCTTGCTGGAGAAGAGGTGGCCATTGACTGGCCATCGAGGATCAACTCACAGCCAAGGATAGGTAGCTATCACCCACCTTCCTTCCCAAGCAAAGGACTTCAACTCTGTTTCTCTTCCCTACCTGGACTCCAACCCTTCCACTGAGTCTCTTTCTCCTGCTACCATTTTGTGTGTGTGTGTGTGTGTGTGTGTGTGTGTGAGAACCAATAACTTCATGGGGCTATGTGGTGTGCTGTCTGTTTAATAAACCTGTTATTGTGAAACCTCGAGTTGAGTTTTTGTCTGTTTCCTGACTCCTTGCCACCATTTATCTGCCCCCTGATCTCCCAGCTTTCAGCCTCAGTTTCCAGCCCCAATCTCCCAGCCTTCTGCCTCTCTCTTTCCTGGCTGTCTCCTCCTTTTCACCAGGCTTTTCCCCTTGCTTCCACCCCAGCACCAGCGACCTCAAGTAACCCTGGGGCCACTTGACCTTAAACCTTCCCCCAAGCACACACATACACGCTGTACCATCCATGTTAGGAACTTACCTATGTGTATGTGTAGTTGGGTTGTATGTGTGAGAGCTGGTGTGTGTGTATATATATATATATATATGGCATTGTGTGCATGATATACTAATTAGTGATCTGTGTCTAACTTTTGGGGTGTATAATGTATGTGCTTGACTTGGTGATAGGTATGCATGTGCCTCGGCGGGTTTGGATATGTATGTGCCTGAGCTGGTAGTGTGTGTGTCTATACACCTAATTGATTTGTGTGTTTGTATATGTGCATTGTGTCACACCCTCCTGTCTAACAGTGCAATATTGAGATCCTGAGAGTTGGCCTGACCCCACAGGGCAACAAGATCTATATTGTACAGTGGGTTTAGGTAATTTATTTTCATTTTGGGGATTATTATTTAACTTGCTGGCATTGATCTAATAGGCATCTGCTGTTACCAATATTTTAATGGGACTCTTCCTAGCTTATGTTTCAATAGAATCCTTCCATCCAATCTTCTCATGTTAAATTTGGCTTCCATTCATATAATGATGTGTAAGCTTGTGTTCTTGTTTTTTCTATATGGGGTAAAGAAGTGTGTGATATGCTAGGACTGATCTAGTGCAGAGGCTATATAGAGTATATAAGTGTCAGAGTATTCTGTGTCCCCAAAGTTCAAAGAGTGAAAAGCCAGGCTACTCATTTGTTACTAAACATGGCTCCAGTCTTTCTTTCCATAGCACTTTTTTTCCAAGAATTTTGCTGTTGAAGTTTAATCAACCATGAAGTTTATAATTCATTAAAAAAACACTCATCTTCATTTCAAGATGTGCAGTAAGACACTCATAACTTTAAAGCAAGTTAGTTATGCTCTTCGCCTTCTGCATTTTTATGTGACAGTTCCACTATTACCTCAGGTCTGACCAGCATCTGTTTGAAGTCCTCTTACTTTTTCTATGGGCCCTGCCACATGGCCAAATGAAAGCTGGATAGAAACCAGCAACAGAGTTGTTACAAATTTTCAAGCACTAATTTTGTAGCTGGTTGGCTCTTTTTATAACTGAATGGACATTTTTATGCTGTGACAATTACTTTGCATGTGTGGCCTGTCTAAATTTATTCACGATTAACCACTTAATTGAGTAATATGTGTAATGTTTAGCAGGGGCCTATGCATTTATTTTTCCTGAAGATTTATTTTATCTGCTAGTAGGATACATATCATCTTCTTTCCAATTTGCAAAATATTGGATTGTGCAGTCTCTAGTGATGGCTATTGTGACTTATCATGAAACATACCGCAGACTGCATGAACTATATAGGGTTCAGGTTACTACTGTGGAGGCAAAACTTATTGCCTGAGCACTAGCTATCACTGGAGGATGTGACTGACTATTTGTAGAGTTGTGAAGAATCAAGCTGACTGATAAAATGCTGATTCCAAGTTTCCCTCTCCTAAGTAGGCATATCAAACATAATAACTAGCAGGAGCACAATAACAGTTTGTAATGTTGGCCAAAACCCTGAAGTATAACAGGGATAAGGAAGCCATTCCTACTCAAAAAGACCAGGACAACTGGTTAAAACTGGTTTAAAATCTTCCGTGTCCACTCAGCATCATAGCCCCTTGTTTGTTTTGTTACCTGTTAAGTTGCTACACGCTAGATTCAAAATGATCATAAATCCCTAGAAGGCACCTCCATATTGACCTATGTACAGTGAGTAATATATTGTCCAAGAATAGTAATGAAAATTGTAGTGTTGCTCTTTCAATTAAATGAGACATTTTTCCATTGATAGGTGTTGGATCAGAATAAAGCATCCAAACTTAATGTATTTAACTCTTGCACTTGGTCATATCTGCATATTTGGGGGATACCTAAACATTATTTCAGAAGTTCCCTAGTGTCAAATACTAATATGTTCTTAACTGCCCTGCTGA
>NW_005842376.1:180585-214248 GCF_000455745.1 Alligator sinensis
AACTGAAACTCTTAAATTGCAATGTTCACAGCAGTCCATGTGAGAATACTTGTAGGGCCTGTCCCACCACAAAATACATGCTTACCACACAATGATAGTTTGAAGCATGGAGCTGTCAGGCTCTTAATAAAAAAAACTTAGCTGCTGCCTGCCTCTATTTGCTACCCCAGCTTGCTCTCGGATTCATTTGCTCTAATTATTGTGTGATATGACTACTTTTCAGCTGAAAATCTACTAAAGAAACATCTACAAAAGATTAAAAACATGATATGATTCATGCACTATAATAAAGGACAAAGTTTAAAAAGAAAAATATATCTCTGAAGACTGCCACATAAAAATTGATAATAGGAAAGAATTACTGTCATTTCCAGTTGCTCCAAGATGTCAAAAGACAAGGATGAAAAAGACTGGGTTGCTGATTTGATTGAAAATATGAACAAGACACTGACCTCTTCAAAGTCTAAACTGTGCTGTCCCTACTGCACCTATTAGAAGCCTATCTTATACACAGAAGCATTCTGTGACCTATATTCAGGACAGCGGATGGCATTCTGTGTGCCTTTGGGATGTCATTCTCTGCAGTTACAAAGGAAATCATACAAGTCGCTTAGGAAAAAAAAGAATCTTTAAAACTCCATTTTTAACGCATCACATACAGTCAAGTGGAAAGCTATCCATCATAACAGCTAGGGCTGTGTGAAATTTCACCAGCTATTTTGTTTCGACGCTGTTTCGACTTATTTCAAGCTCGAAACAGTGAAGTGGAGGGTTTTGAAACAGCCTCCAAACAGAATGAGGTCAGTTGAAATGTTTCAAAAGTTTTGAAATATTTCGAGTTTCAAAGCTCAAGCTGGGCTTGTCTGCAGGGAAACAGAAAATAAAGAGAGGTAGGGGAAGCAGGGGGAAAGAGGAGGGAAGGAGTGCTCTCATTATTGACACCTGTAGCTGGCCAGTGACTGCGATCTTTCCCTGAGGTCCTTTCCAATCCCAGTGCTCTGGGGGAGAGATGGAAAAACAGTATAAAGGCAGCATTGTTTGAACTGCCCTGTTTTCTGCCTTGGGGTCTGACAGTTACTGAGCTATTTTGCAGCTCTGGTGTGTAAGACAACGAAAGCTAGTACTAGCATTGATCTGCATGTTTTCCTACTTGCTAACCTAGCCTAGCAAGAGGGATTCCAGAACACCTTTTTCTTTCTTCTAGCCGCTTTTATTTTATTATTATATTCATTGATTTATTCTTCTCAATTTTATCGTTATATTGGATAGGATATTACACTATAGAATTTAATTTATATAGGAAGGGAGATACATTTATATTTTATTTCTATACTTTTATACCTTGTGGCATAGAAGACTACACACCTTAGACAATTTATAGAGGAACACAGATACATTTACATATTTGTATAAAAGCAAGACGCTATGAAATACACCATGAAGCGTGGTGGAAGGGCAGCTGGCAAGCCTTCAGGGAGGGGCAGAAGAGGGGGTAGAGGGAGAGGTGTAAGTTCCCTCTTCCCCAAACTGAGATGCAGTCTCTTTCCTACAAGTAGCAGGGATGAGGTTTTCACAAGCAGCAAGGAGAGGGGAGCAGTGCCACTGCTGCTGCCTGTGCCTGAGACTGCATCCCCTCCAAAAGCATCAGCCATAACCCCCCAACCCCAATGTTCCCTCTAAGGTGTAGTGATCTGTGAGCGTGTTGCTTTGGTTCACTTCAGTCCATTCCCAAATTAGTCCTGCCACCCGCTTTCAGCTCACACCACTTTGGTCTGCCCCACAGTATAACAAAGTATAACAACAAAAGATGATTATTTCTTTAAATTTAAGAAATAAACTAAAAAACAATTATTACACTTGGATTCAACTGTAAGGGTAATAACTGGAAGTTGCCCCTGGGAAGAGCCCAGGCCCCACCCGATGCATGCCAGACAGCCAAGTGAGGGCACGTGGGTGGCCCCTGATCTTTGCATGGGGCAAGGGTGGGCAGGTCTGCTGCAGTTGAGTCTTGCAGTGCCCACCTTGGATATCCAGAGACAGGTGAAGGCAACTTGGTTGCCTCCCATCTTCCACCCCATCCCCATCATCTTGAACTTGGAAGCAATGGGAAGATAAATGAGCTGTCTTGTTAAACTTCCAAGTTTTTGCCCCTTGGGCAAAATGTTTACCTTGGAGCCCAGCTCTCTCTAAAATCCTGCAGGAAGGACAGGCCTCAAGCACTTGGCAAATTCAGGGTCACATCTGTTCCTGAACTTGCAGGCTTGTCACAGAAACCTTGCCTTAAATTTGCACAGGACACCAATGCATCAAGGGGTGAGGGGACAGGCTGGGGGGGGAGGGGGATGTAGCAGCGCAGGTAAAAGTGGAGAGGTACCTGGGGAATCAGATGTTTGGCAGGTTGTAGTGTGTCAGAATTCCAGTGTCTATATTGAATCCATTTTTCAGAGCCAGGCCTGTGAACTTCACTTCATGAGCCTCCTAGGTACAGAACTTCATGGACTCAGTATAGATGTTGGATTTATGACACACTACAACCTCCTGGACACCTGACTCCCCAGGTACTTTTCCACTTTTACCTGCGCTGCTACATCCCCATTCCCCAACCCCCACCACAGCCTCTCCCTCATCCCCTGATGCCTCAATTTCCATTTTCACTGACTGGCTTACTTGCCTGCATTACATGCTGCCATTCTCTGGCTTCTTTACTATTCCTCCCATCCAGGAACCGCGCGCGCACACACACCCACACACACACACACACACACACACACACACAAAACTGCAGCTTCTTTCTCAGCCTGAAAAAGTTTTTCAACCTGAAAGCTTGCTAAGATATATTTCATAGATTTCATAGCTTTATAGACATTAGGGCTGGAAGGGACCTCAGAAGATCATCGAGTCCAGCCCCCCACCTGAAGGGCAGGAAGTCAGCTAGGGTCATAGGGTTCCAGCAAGATAAGCATCCAATTTTCTCTTGAAGGTGCTCAATGTAGGTGCTTGAACCACCTCCAATGGCAGGCTATTCCAGACCTTAGGGGCTTGGACAGTAAAGACATTCTTCCTTATATCCAGCCTGAAATGATCTTGCAGTAGTTTATAACCGTTCAACCTCATCATCCTTTGGGGCACTCTGGTGAACAAACGTTCCCCCAGATACTGGTGGTTGCCCTTGATAAACTTATAGGTGGCCATCAGATCACCCCTGAGCCTGCGCTTTTCCAGGCTAAAGAGCCCCATAGCTCTCAGCCTGTCATCTGTTTTCCTGACCTCTGATCATGCATGTGGCTCTTCTCTGGACTCTCTCAAGCTTCTCCACACCCTTTTTGAATTGTGGGGCCCAAAACTGGACGCGGTACTCCAGCTGCAGCCTCACCAAGGCGGAGTACAAGGGGAGTATGATGTCTTGGGATTTGCTTGAGAAGCATCTATGGATGCAAGCCAGCATTTTGGTCGCTATACTAGCTGCAGCATCGCATGGAAGGCTCATGTTCATCTTGTGGTCAATGATGACCCCCAAGTCTCTTCCTTCCGTAGTGCTAGACAGCGTAGCACTGCCGAGCCTATAAGGATGCTGCAGGTTTTTCCTCCCAAGGTGGAGAACCTTGCATTTTTCAGTGTTAAATGCCATCAGGTTCTCATCCACCCATTTGCTGAGCCTGTCCAGGTCAGCCTGGATCACCCTCCTGTCTTCAGGTGTGGATGCTTTGCCCCAAAGTTTGGTGTCATTGGCGAACTTGGCCTGTCCGCTTCTGACTCCAATGTCCACATCATTAATTAAGATGTTGAACAATATGGGTCCAAGGACAAAGCCTTGGGAGACCCCACTGGTCACAGGACACCATGATGATGGACTTCCATCCATTACCACCCTCTGGGTCTGATCATGGAGCCAATTTCCCAGCCAGCGGATCGTGGTGGACTCAAGGCCACAATTGGCGAGTTCTGCCAAGAGGTGATCATGGGATACCAGATTGAAGGCTTTTTTGAAGTCAAGATATATGACATCAATCTCTTCTCCCTTGTCCAGGTGATAGGTCACCTGGTTGTAAAAGGAAATAAGATTGGTCAAGCAAGACCTACCAGCAACAAACAAATGCTGGCTATCCCTCAGGATGTTGGCATCAGCAAGTCCATTAAGGATGGCCTCTTTAATAAACTTCTCTAAGACCTTCCCCCAGATAGCGGTCAGGCTGATGGGCCTATAGTTTGCTGGTTCCACTTTCCTCCCTTTCTTGAAGATAGGCACCACATTGGCCTTCTTCCAATCTTCGGGCACTTCACCAGAGCACCAGGAGTTCTCAAAGATCTGTGCCACGGGCTGAGCTATGATCCTTGCCTGCTCCTTGAGTACCCTGGGGTGTAGATTGTCAGGGCCAGCTGACTTGAAGGTTTCCAGCCTCTCAAGGAGTTCCTTCATGAGGTCAGCATTGATGGAGGGCAGGGGATCTCCCTCACCTGGACCTCCCTGTCCCGTAGTTGACATGGGCATCCCATGGGACTGAAGAAAGACCGACGCAAAGTACCAATTTAATAGCTTGGCTTTTTCCTGGGCGCTGGTTATCAGTTGTCCCATCTGGTTTAGCAGGGGTCCATTGTTGCCCTTGCTTTTCCTCCAGCTCCCCACATATCTGAAAAAGGACTTTTTATTGTCCCTGATACTCAAAGCTAGTTGGAGTTCAGTTGCAGCCTTGGCTTTCCTGGTTTGCTCCCTGTAGGACCAGACCAGTTTAGAATATTCTTGTAACTAACTATTTCTGTAACTAACTATTCAGTTGGTCTGCTAAAACATACCAGATTAGATTGACCCAAAGGAAAGGACCTTGTTTGCCAGTGCCATGTCCTTAGACCAACACCCCTAGCACCTGACTGCAAGGACACAGGGCCCTGGGCACATCTAAGCCCCAGGGCGGGGGCTGGCAGGGAGAGTTCTCTGGCAGCTGCTGGAGAAGCAGCTTCTGCAGGAAAGGAAAGCAAGGCTCTAGCCTGTGATACTTTGGCTGCCTGAGATGCTGCTGGTGCTACTGTGCTGCTTACTATGTTATTACCTGTTGTCATTTAAATTGGTGGACTGAACTGAGGCTGTAGGGCAAGAGGAGGCCTCATTGGGGCACACTACTGTCATGTAGAGGCCCCAGCACCAGTGAGGGCATGCCTTAACACACACACAGTGTCACCCATGTCGTGAGTTTTGCTTGTCTGCAGCCTTAGGTGCAGTTTCCTAGAAACCCCTGCACCTATCTCCTTGAAACTTGGCAGGCTTCATGGCCTCAGAAAGGGCTACCATCCTTGAAGTTTCATCCAAATCAGGCAAGAAATGACAAAGTTGTAGGTGGTTTTGTGCTTCCCCATTATAGCCTATGGGCAAAACATTGAAACAGTGTTGAAAGAACAAATAGGTTTGACAAAATGAAATGGAACAGCGGTTTCAAAACCAAGTGAAACTCAAAACGAAACACTGTTTCATCAAAATGTTAAAATGGAAGTTGAAACAGAACGGTGCTGTTCTACACAGCCCTAATAGCAGCACAGAACTAGATTTTTGGTCCATACTGCAAGCTTCTGTGTTGATCTACAGCTAGCTTCATTAACCATTTTAGGAGTCCCTGGGTGCATCTACACGTCCTCCTACATCACCATAGCAACATGCTACAGTGACATAGACATCACATGAGTATACATGTGACCCACAACTACTTCTCTGTAGCAGCATGCCACTATGGCAAAATAGCATCTACACCTCAATTTAGCGTGCTGCTATGGCAAAGTAGCAGCTAAAACTAACCATGTGCCATGTGCCCATCACAGTACGGGCGGTTACTGCATTGTGAGTTAGTATTTCCAAAAGGAAGTACTAAAGCACAGCAGAGTAACAACATTGCCATAGGGCAATGTATAGATTCCTCCCCTGCATATAGGGAAATCCTCAGGATGGAATGAATTGCTTCAACAGTACCAGGACTGTTCCTTTTTTCTTATCTCCTTGTATTTCATTATACTATATTTAACCCGTTGCTTCAAGACTTACATGCTTACATGTGTTGCTTACATGTAGAGGCCTGGCAGGCATATCTGTTCCTCTCTGGCTCCTGTTCTGTTTGCTTTGTTTTTTCTTTGCATTCCTCTTTACCATGAGAGATGGGCCAAGCGTAGAGATAAAAGACTGGGCAGGGTGCATTGGTCATTCTCTCTTATCCTTCTAAAAAGCATCTCAGGTGCTTGGCTCCTGGGTCTTACTCACACACCCAGGGTTACACTGATTGTCAGATTTGTGGGAGGGAAGGAATTTTTCCCTCCCCAGTCAGGTTGGCAGGGATTGTTGGGACAGTCTTGCCTGACTGTAGCATGAAGCATGGCTTATTCCCTAGGATCATCTGACTATATTTCCTCATATAAACCCTACCAGTGCAGAGCCTCCAGGCACTGGCAACACCCTCTGCTACTTCTGTGGTGCTCTTGAGACTGTGCCTAAAAAGCATACCCTGCCCATTCACTCCTGCTCCACACACAACAAATCCAGAAGTGAGGCAGTGAGGGGACCCCCCCTGTTGCTGCTTTCAAAATTTGTCTCTGTCTTGCTTAAGAGTGGAAGTCAAGGGGAGGAGAAGGCAGGGAAGGGACTGGAGGGCATCTTTGGGGCAGCTTCACTGCTTCATTTTGGGATGTGTTTACAGATCAGGAGCAGTGCCTGCTTGTTGGCAGTGCTATCAGAAGTGCCATGAAAGCAGTATGGACAAGGCTCCAGACTATCCTCAATTTCTTCCTGTGGCACAACATAGTTTGGGAAGTCTTATGTTTTTCTACTAAGATCCTAATTTGTAATAGGCTGGTAGGGGCCATTGTGTGGCTTGTCTTAGCAGGAGGGGCCAGAGTGGATGTTCTTGCGGACCATTTTGGAGTTAAAGTGTGTTATATGGGTTCCAGTGATTGCAAGCGGACTGGACAAGATGACCCAGATACCACTGTCCTCTGTTCTTACACTCTCCTTTTCTTGACTCTGAAGCAGGGCCTTGCATGGGGGGCCAGGTCAGGGAGCCCTTGTACCCCAGCAAACTTTGGCAGTTAAGAGTTCCTATGACTCTTAACAGCTTCACAGCTAGCGCAGTTTTTCGTGGGGGAGGGATGGGAGACAGGGACAAGTAGCAGTATGTGTACCACAAGTGACAGAGGCAGCCCTCTGTGTGGCACATGGCAGCCTGGGGAGGAGACAGGCAGCACAGCAGCTGATAGAGCAGGAGGGAGAAAGCAAAGCAGCAGGTAAAGCAGGGATCACAGGGAAGGAGGCAGAAGGTAGAGTAGCAGATTGGGCAGGGGAAGAGTATCAGAGTAGCACTCAGGGTGGCTGTGGGGCTACTTGGTGGCCCACCTGCCAAAAAAAGGTTGCTCACACCTTGGTTGACAGAGACTGTACTTGGTTTGGGAGGATTCATCTGGTATTGAACTGGCCAGTAGGACAGCGTAAATGGTACTTTTGCACTTCATCCTCTGAGCTGCACCAAGTGCCAATGTTCAGAGCCTAATCCACTGGCCCTAAACTCCAATGAATTTCTTTTAAAATGAATTATGTACAATGAATTTTACTCAAATTTGAAACAAGACAAGAACCTAAGGAAGACTGAACTTCTCTAATCCCTGTTCTACCCTTAAAAGCAAAGTAATAGCAACACAACACTGAAAGCATTTCTCAGTCTAATAAGTTTTAGCAAATAGAAGTTAACGGCCTCCCTACCAGCCTGGGGGATGATTTTTCTTGCTCCTTGTAAATTTGTTTTAACTGCCAGAATTAAAAATAGAAGAAAGGCTGAAAATGATTAATAACATCTAAGTACAGTACTTGTCTTTATTTGCTGAATCCCAGAAAGGCACTGTCCTTCATTTTGGGATGTGTTTACAGGGAGGAAAGTGGATCTGGCAGACTATAGGCCCATCAGCCTGACTTCTATCCCAGGAAAGATTTTAGAAAAGTGTATTAAAGAGGCCATCCTTAATGGACTGGCCGACGCCAACATCCTGAGGGATAGCCAGCGCGGGTTTGTTGCTGGTAGGTCTTGCTTGACCAATCTCATTTCCTTTTACGACCAGGTGACCTATCACCTGGACAAGGGAGAAGAGATTGATGTCATATATCTTGACTTCAAAAAAGCCTTTGATCTGGTATCCCATGATCACCTCTTGGCGAAACTGGCCAATTGTTGGCTCTGTGGTCAGACCCAGAGGGTGGTAATTTATGGAAGTCGATCTTCATGGTGCCCTGTGACGAGTGGGGTCTCCCAAGGCCCTTATTGTTCAACATCTTCATTAATGATGTGGACATTGGTGTCAGAAGCGGACTGGCCAAGTTCGCTGATGGCACCAAACTTTGGGGCAAAGCATCCACACCTGAAGACAGGAGGGCGATCCAGGCTGACCTGGACAGGTTCAGCAAATGGGCGGACGAGAACTTGATGGTGTTTAACACTGAAAAATGCAAGGTTCTCCACCTTGGGAGGAAAAACCTGCAGCATGCTTATAGGCTCGGCAGTGCTACGCTGGCTAGCACTACGGAAGGAAGAGACTTGGGGGTCATGATTGACCACAAGAGGAACATGAGCCATCGATGTGATGTTGTGGCTAGTAAAGCAACCAAAATGCTGGCTTGCATCCATAGATGCTTCTCAAGCAAATCCTGGGACGTCATTCTCCCCTTGTACTCGGCCTTGGTGAGGTCACAGCTGGAGTACTGCGTCCAGTTTTGGGCTCCACAATTCAAAAAGAATGTGGAGAAGCTTGAGAGAGTCCAGAGAACCCTGATACTCAAAGCTAGTTGGAGTTCAGTTGCAGCCTTGGCTTTCCTGGTTTGCTCCCTGTAGGACCAGACCAGTTTAGAATATTCTTGTAACTAACTATTTCTGTAACTAACTATTCAGTTGGTCTGCTAAAACATACCAGATTAGATTGACCCAAAGGAAAGGACCTTGTTTGCCAGTGCCATGTCCTTAGACCAACACCCCTAGCACCTGACTGCAAGGACACAGGGCCCTGGGCACATCTAAGCCCCAGGGCGGGGGCTGGCAGGGAGAGTTCTCTGGCAGCTGCTGGAGAAGCAGCTTCTGCAGGAAAGGAAAGCAAGGCTCTAGCCTGTGATACTTTGGCTGCCTGAGATGCTGCTGGTGCTACTGTGCTGCTTACTATGTTATTACCTGTTGTCATTTAAATTGGTGGACTGAACTGAGGCTGTAGGGCAAGAGGAGGCCTCATTGGGGCACACTACTGTCATGTAGAGGCCCCAGCACCAGTGAGGGCATGCCTTAACACACACACAGTGTCACCCATGTCGTGAGTTTTGCTTGTCTGCAGCCTTAGGTGCAGTTTCCTAGAAACCCCTGCACCTATCTCCTTGAAACTTGGCAGGCTTCATGGCCTCAGAAAGGGCTACCATCCTTGAAGTTTCATCCAAATCAGGCAAGAAATGACAAAGTTGTAGGTGGTTTTGTGCTTCCCCATTATAGCCTATGGGCAAAACATTGAAACAGTGTTGAAAGAACAAATAGGTTTGACAAAATGAAATGGAACAGCGGTTTCAAAACCAAGTGAAACTCAAAACGAAACACTGTTTCATCAAAATGTTAAAATGGAAGTTGAAACAGAACGGTGCTGTTCTACACAGCCCTAATAGCAGCACAGAACTAGATTTTTGGTCCATACTGCAAGCTTCTGTGTTGATCTACAGCTAGCTTCATTAACCATTTTAGGAGTCCCTGGGTGCATCTACACGTCCTCCTACATCACCATAGCAACATGCTACAGTGACATAGACATCACATGAGTATACATGTGACCCACAACTACTTCTCTGTAGCAGCATGCCACTATGGCAAAATAGCATCTACACCTCAATTTAGCGTGCTGCTATGGCAAAGTAGCAGCTAAAACTAACCATGTGCCATGTGCCCATCACAGTACGGGCGGTTACTGCATTGTGAGTTAGTATTTCCAAAAGGAAGTACTAAAGCACAGCAGAGTAACAACATTGCCATAGGGCAATGTATAGATTCCTCCCCTGCATATAGGGAAATCCTCAGGATGGAATGAATTGCTTCAACAGTACCAGGACTGTTCCTTTTTTCTTATCTCCTTGTATTTCATTATACTATATTTAACCCGTTGCTTCAAGACTTACATGCTTACATGTGTTGCTTACATGTAGAGGCCTGGCAGGCATATCTGTTCCTCTCTGGCTCCTGTTCTGTTTGCTTTGTTTTTTCTTTGCATTCCTCTTTACCATGAGAGATGGGCCAAGCGTAGAGATAAAAGACTGGGCAGGGTGCATTGGTCATTCTCTCTTATCCTTCTAAAAAGCATCTCAGGTGCTTGGCTCCTGGGTCTTACTCACACACCCAGGGTTACACTGATTGTCAGATTTGTGGGAGGGAAGGAATTTTTCCCTCCCCAGTCAGGTTGGCAGGGATTGTTGGGACAGTCTTGCCTGACTGTAGCATGAAGCATGGCTTATTCCCTAGGATCATCTGACTATATTTCCTCATATAAACCCTACCAGTGCAGAGCCTCCAGGCACTGGCAACACCCTCTGCTACTTCTGTGGTGCTCTTGAGACTGTGCCTAAAAAGCATACCCTGCCCATTCACTCCTGCTCCACACACAACAAATCCAGAAGTGAGGCAGTGAGGGGACCCCCCCTGTTGCTGCTTTCAAAATTTGTCTCTGTCTTGCTTAAGAGTGGAAGTCAAGGGGAGGAGAAGGCAGGGAAGGGACTGGAGGGCATCTTTGGGGCAGCTTCACTGCTTCATTTTGGGATGTGTTTACAGATCAGGAGCAGTGCCTGCTTGTTGGCAGTGCTATCAGAAGTGCCATGAAAGCAGTATGGACAAGGCTCCAGACTATCCTCAATTTCTTCCTGTGGCACAACATAGTTTGGGAAGTCTTATGTTTTTCTACTAAGATCCTAATTTGTAATAGGCTGGTAGGGGCCATTGTGTGGCTTGTCTTAGCAGGAGGGGCCAGAGTGGATGTTCTTGCGGACCATTTTGGAGTTAAAGTGTGTTATATGGGTTCCAGTGATTGCAAGCGGACTGGACAAGATGACCCAGATACCACTGTCCTCTGTTCTTACACTCTCCTTTTCTTGACTCTGAAGCAGGGCCTTGCATGGGGGGCCAGGTCAGGGAGCCCTTGTACCCCAGCAAACTTTGGCAGTTAAGAGTTCCTATGACTCTTAACAGCTTCACAGCTAGCGCAGTTTTTCGTGGGGGAGGGATGGGAGACAGGGACAAGTAGCAGTATGTGTACCACAAGTGACAGAGGCAGCCCTCTGTGTGGCACATGGCAGCCTGGGGAGGAGACAGGCAGCACAGCAGCTGATAGAGCAGGAGGGAGAAAGCAAAGCAGCAGGTAAAGCAGGGATCACAGGGAAGGAGGCAGAAGGTAGAGTAGCAGATTGGGCAGGGGAAGAGTATCAGAGTAGCACTCAGGGTGGCTGTGGGGCTACTTGGTGGCCCACCTGCCAAAAAAAGGTTGCTCACACCTTGGTTGACAGAGACTGTACTTGGTTTGGGAGGATTCATCTGGTATTGAACTGGCCAGTAGGACAGCGTAAATGGTACTTTTGCACTTCATCCTCTGAGCTGCACCAAGTGCCAATGTTCAGAGCCTAATCCACTGGCCCTAAACTCCAATGAATTTCTTTTAAAATGAATTATGTACAATGAATTTTACTCAAATTTGAAACAAGACAAGAACCTAAGGAAGACTGAACTTCTCTAATCCCTGTTCTACCCTTAAAAGCAAAGTAATAGCAACACAACACTGAAAGCATTTCTCAGTCTAATAAGTTTTAGCAAATAGAAGTTAACGGCCTCCCTACCAGCCTGGGGGATGATTTTTCTTGCTCCTTGTAAATTTGTTTTAACTGCCAGAATTAAAAATAGAAGAAAGGCTGAAAATGATTAATAACATCTAAGTACAGTACTTGTCTTTATTTGCTGAATCCCAGAAAGGCACTGTCCTTCATTTTGGGATGTGTTTACAGGGAGGAAAGTGGATCTGGCAGACTATAGGCCCATCAGCCTGACTTCTATCCCAGGAAAGATTTTAGAAAAGTGTATTAAAGAGGCCATCCTTAATGGACTGGCCGACGCCAACATCCTGAGGGATAGCCAGCGCGGGTTTGTTGCTGGTAGGTCTTGCTTGACCAATCTCATTTCCTTTTACGACCAGGTGACCTATCACCTGGACAAGGGAGAAGAGATTGATGTCATATATCTTGACTTCAAAAAAGCCTTTGATCTGGTATCCCATGATCACCTCTTGGCGAAACTGGCCAATTGTTGGCTCTGTGGTCAGACCCAGAGGGTGGTAATTTATGGAAGTCGATCTTCATGGTGCCCTGTGACGAGTGGGGTCTCCCAAGGCCCTTATTGTTCAACATCTTCATTAATGATGTGGACATTGGTGTCAGAAGCGGACTGGCCAAGTTCGCTGATGGCACCAAACTTTGGGGCAAAGCATCCACACCTGAAGACAGGAGGGCGATCCAGGCTGACCTGGACAGGTTCAGCAAATGGGCGGACGAGAACTTGATGGTGTTTAACACTGAAAAATGCAAGGTTCTCCACCTTGGGAGGAAAAACCTGCAGCATGCTTATAGGCTCGGCAGTGCTACGCTGGCTAGCACTACGGAAGGAAGAGACTTGGGGGTCATGATTGACCACAAGAGGAACATGAGCCATCGATGTGATGTTGTGGCTAGTAAAGCAACCAAAATGCTGGCTTCCATCCATAGATGCTTCTCAAGCAAATCCTGGGACGTCATTCTCCCCTTGTACTCGGCCTTGGTGAGGTCACAGCTGGAGTACTGCGTCCAGTTTTGGGCTCCACAATTCAAAAAGAATGTGGAGAAGCTTGAGAGAGTCCAGAGAAGAGCCATGCACATGATCAGAGGTCAGGGAAGCAGACCCTACGATGACAGGCTGAGAGCCATGGGGCTCTTTAGCCTGGAAAAGCGCAGGCTCAGGGGTGATCTGATGGCCACCTATAAGTTTATCAAGGGCAACCACCAGTATCTGGGGGAACGTTTGTTCACCAGAGCGCCCCAAGGGATGATGGGGTCAAACAGTTATAAACTACTGCAAGGTCATTTCAGGCTGGACATAAAGAAGAATTTCTTTACTGTCCAAGCCCCTAAAGTCTGGAATAGCCTGCCATCGGAGGTGGTTCAAGCACCTACATTGAGCACCTTCAAGAGAAAATTGGATGCTTATCTTGCTGGGACCCTATGACTCCAGGTGACTTCCTGCCCTTTGGGCAAGGGGCTGGACTCGATGATCTTCCGAGGTCCCTTCCAGCCTGAAAGTCTATGAAATCTATATTGTGTTCAATGGATAATTATCTACTACAGCTGAAATCACCAACTTGCTATGTTGTTCTAATATATGCCATAGACAAAGGATTTGTATAGTAAATATTTTTCCCAGTGAACTTAATATGGCAAGGAAACTGTTGAAAAACGGTATTATTACTTCTACGTTAATAATATAAATAATAAAGATAATGCTTCTTAATGGACTTTGTAGCTTCAGATGTATAAATATGACTTAATTCCAGACAATCAGTATTAATACCATAGCTACAAACATAAACTGACAAATGTTTGTCCATAAGAAAAAGAGTGACACGTAAACACTCTCAAGACACTAATTATAACAAACCCCCATACTGGAGCTTGTGTTTCTAAAATGTAGATCCTTGTCTGGTGTTTTAGCTCCATTATATTTCACAACGGAGCTGAAAATTTATGCCAGCTGAAAATCTGTTTGTGGTTTATTATTGTCCAGATACTTCTAACCACAGAGACCTTAAGGGGAATTTTTATCCGCACGCAAGAGTGTAGGACGTTCTGTGCCCATACAGTAGTGCCACATAATCCCTAGTGTTTTTAACCTCTCCATTTACCTCCAAGGAGCTTCCTGTGGCTGCTGCATGAGCTGCAAAATCAAATAAGCATTGGTAAATGTAGGGGGGAAAGCTGATGTTTTCCTCAGATTTAAATTAATTTAGCTCCATTTGTCTCGGTTCCCATTCTGAGGCCATTCTGTGCTGGTGCCCCAGGCAGCTCTAGTTTTCTTTTGTTTCATACCTTACTTAAATTGCCACCTCACACACTTTATTTTATTTTTTCCTCTCTTTCCTTCTTACAGATCATCAGCTGAACCACTTGTATATGAACTGTGACTTGGGTACCTCTGTGGCTTGCCATAAAAGCTCTTTGATGGACCTCATGTGGTAATTCTGATAGGTACATCCTCTAAGCCAGGCCTAGAGACAAGCTCTGTAGGCTTGCAGTGTCTTCTTTGTGGGGTCTGGGAACCCCTTTGCACCATCAGGCCCTAACCTCATGTGATGCCTCTAAGTGCCCACTGCTAAAGAAAGAATATGCCCATTTGCATGAAATATGAGTCCAAAGTGGTACAATGTGACCAAGCTGAGAGGAGTTTGTGGCCAGAGCCATGAATTGGGAACACTCCCATGCTGCTAAGAGAAGGCTCCAGCATAAGTGGGTATAAATATGGGAATAAATAAGACATTGCCAAATGAAGTAGATTGGCTGTGTTGGAATGTGTCCTGGCACAGTTGATCTACTTTCCTGAGTGAAACACACAGCACCTGTTGTCCTGCAGGATAGCAGGCAATGTGTTTCCGCTTTGCAGAGATGTGCCCTAGGGAATCTCCAGAGCACATTTCTGTAAATGGAGAAAGTCAGTGTTTCCCTACTTATAGAGACACAACCCAGAGATTCTCCAGGGGGTGTCTCTGTAAGCGGTGAACCCCAGTTTTCTCCACTTACAGAGACATTCCCCAGGGAATATCTCGGGTACATCTTTGTAAGCAGCAAAAGCCAGGCTTCTCCACTTACACAGAGGTGCCCCAGAGATTATCTGGGGTGCATCACTATAAGAGGAGAAAGACAGGCTTGAGGGGCCTGATCCTGTGTGGGAATTCCTGGGGTGCACAGGACTGGGACACTCAAACCCCAGAAGCACTTGTCTGGGGCAGCTGGAGAGCACAGGCAGTTCCCCCATACTCTCCTGCTATAAAGCTAATAGATGTCTGCCACAATAAAGTGGCATAAACTATTACCGCCTTTTATCATGCCACAAATATCAGGGGGTGCATCAGGATCTGGGTGGATTACTGTTCACCAGAGAGCCCCAAGGGATGACAAGATCCAACGGTCACAAACTCCTCCAAGACCGTTTTAGGCTGGACATAAGGAAAAACTTCTTTACTGTCTGAGTCCCCAAGGCCTGGAATAGGCTCCCTCCAGAGGTGGTGCAAGCATCTACTCTGGACTCCTTTAAAAAGTATTTGGACGCTTATCTTGCTGGGATCCTTTGACCCTAGCTGACTTCCTGCCCTTGGGGCAGGGGGCTGGACTCGATGGTCTTCTGAGGTCTCTTCCAGCCCTAATGTCTATGAAATTTATGAAATATAGGCATTTGTGGTGTGGCAGATGGTGCAGACACCTGCTTGCTTTCCCTTTGTGCTGCCATAAAAATGGTATGAGAGCACAAAGGTGATGTCTATTTATACCTTATGATATCCATCTCCATCTCTCTGGATGTAACTGTACTGATGTGAGATGCCAGCAAGGATCATATAGTAACTTTCTTCCTCTTCTCCTACTGAATCCATTTTGAGTAGAGGGATCACCTGGGGATTTTGATTTGGTAGCTCCTTCTGGCATATTCTTCTGCAACAACAAAATTAAACCAAGCAGGAGTGACTGAAGCAGTTTCCCTCACAGAGCCCTTCCCACTTCTTACTCTATCCCTCCAAAGACAAGTGGGACTTTTCTATTCTGGCTCAGCCATGGGTCTTTTGG
The DNA here is from genome assembly GCF_000455745.1 of Alligator sinensis. NCBI lineage: Eukaryota > Metazoa > Chordata > Crocodylia > Alligatoridae > Alligator > Alligator sinensis. The sequence goes on from NW_005842376.1 coordinate 196,460, forward strand.
AGGACAGGACTTAGCATTGGCTGCTCCTACCCAAGGCCACTGATGTGCTCCTGAGCCAAAATTTTTACCATGAGGCTGTTCTGCATTTGTTTGCCACACCTGCTGGAGCTGTCCCTGCCTAAAATCAAGGGCTCAAGAGCCCTTCTAATTTAATATAACATTAAAAGGCATAATACTCTTACACTGTGTACAGGCTACATCACATTTTAGTCTACATCCATTGGTCTGCAAATGAAACCCAGGTACCTAAAAAAAATATCTGTGTAAAATGTTCACAGCAAAATTCCCCCAAACTTGCCTGTCCTCTGTTGTCCCTGTGCCCCTTCCCCACCACAAACTCAGTGCTTTTATTATACAAGGTTTGCAGAATGATTTATGAACAGGCAACCTGGTTTTCTCTGATTTAAAAAAATCCCCAAATTTCAGTTAAAAATGAAACCCCAAATCCACATTTTTCTATGATTAAAATGAAACACCACTATATATATAGATAGATACATCTATATAGATCTATCTATAGATGTGGAGGCAGACAGTTTTAATGGAATTTTACTTTGAGATGTCAGGCCCCCATGAGTCTGAACCTTATATAAAAACGCAGGAGGCATTCATTCACTTAGACTGCAAGCTAAAAACCCTACATACAGATGAACTCCTCGGAGGTGAAACTGCCAAGTTCTGCAGCTCTGGAAAATACACCTGTGAAACTACTGCCAGTACTTACTAGTGTAATGATGAGAGAATTCCTCCCCACCCCCCTGCATGTGAACATATAATTGTGTACTCATCAAGCTAGTCTCCAGCAGGAAAATAAAGCATCTGAGAATCTTCCCATTCAAGAAATGCTATTTGTATCCCGGTAGTATCATAATACAAGTATTCCCCAGACAAGGTATGATATAAAGAATTGGCTTAGTTGCTATGCAAAGGCCTTAAGCAGTGGGAAATGAGGTTTAATCATGCTACATGTACAATTCACTGTATTAATTAAGCATGAAACATCTTGTTCATAACATTACTTTCACAGAAGAAAGCAAGGCAGAAATGTCATGAGGCAGTTACAGAAGTAGGACAATGGCCAACCCTTTGTTTGTGTTTTAAGGCATGGACAGTGTGAATATTTATATATCTGGAGTGGAATTATATAAATATGCATATTTACCAACAAAGTTCCTAGACTGCATAAGCCACCCATAACTTCTGCAATCCAATTTGGTCCTATCTGCTTTCATCAGGGTTACTTATGATAGCAGCTATTGTATATGATATCTAGCAGAACTTTTGCTATTAACATTTGCATTTGGAGCTTGTTAATTTAATAAATTGCACATGTATACATGGATACCTGTCATGAGATAGCCTTAGCTGAAGGCAGATAATACTAGGCATGCGCATCGCTGCCTTCTCCTCTTAATTAAAATGTAATTAGAAAACAAAAGGTACTCATTTGGAAAGATAGTGGAGTAAGTACTTCTCAATTCTGGAAACTTGAATTTAAATCAGTCATGTTACAAAACAAGCATGCAATATGGATTCATTGGAATTTCAGTCCAAGGATGGCTGAGGGATTCAGCTATGTGTTTTAGATAAGAATTAAAGTGAATTAGTATATTTGCATCTCCTGCCACCTCACAACAAACCTTACCACAGAAAAAGAAAAAAGAAATTTTAGACAAGGAACCATCCTGGTGAAGAAGAAAGTTAGTAATAGCCAATCTAGCTAGTTGAAAGCTAGCTCAGGTATCTCTACACACACTGCTGTATCTTCTTTGCAGGGTGGCCAAATATCATCAGTGGTGATCACCTTCATATAAGTTCTCAGTGCAATGTTACGGCAGAAAGGGCTACTGTGATTCATGGAAGTATAGTATCAAGGAGAACTGGGGACATGATCTTGACTGTGTGTCTGACACTCAAAGGTTACAAGTGCTGTATCTAATTGTGTGTACACCCTTCAAGAAGGATGTTTAAACACTAGACAAATTTCAAAGGATGTCTACAAAAATGTTCTGGGGCTGGAAAACAAGGTTTACATTGTGCAGTTGAAGGACCTGACCATCATCAGCTTACTGAATGGAAAGCTGAAAGGTGACTTGATTACGACACACAGATGTTAACAAATGGCAGCAATATCCAATAGTGAGGAATGTTTATTGACCCAGTCAATGTTTATTGGCCCAGTCTTATTGACAAAGGCATAACAAGATGCATTGGCTAACAGCTGAAGTTGAACTTAAACTTGAAAAACAGTGCAATTTCCTATCAGTGAAGGTAATTCAGTATTGAAACTGGTTAGTAGGGAAGGTGGTGCTGAGTCCACCACCAGGAGTCTTTAAAACAAGACGAGGTATCTTTCTGAAAGATCTGCTCTAATCCAGCTTCTGGAAATCCTGTATGGGGAGGGAGGTGAGAGAGGGCTCGGGAGGAGGGGGGTCAGCTGGATTGCCACTGCTGGCTTGGAATCGGTGACTATGAATCTGCCTGTTCACATATTTTCCTTCTGGGCCTTGTGGAGAACAAAAGTGTTTGCATTGTCCTTCCCCGTGGTCCTAGCACTTGCAGCTCAGCACTAAGGCAATGACTATCACTGCATGGAATGCTTCAGGGAATCACCTAGTCACGTTTGTGGGTCACTTTTCTCCCCACTGCACAACTGGTGAGAATTTTTTTTACAATTGACAAACAACCAGAGTTTGGCCCCAGCTAGAGACGAGACACTGGACAAAATGAACCAGTGCCCTAAGAATCCTGTTTCTGAGGTGCCTTCCTAGTTTGTCTTGCTCGCACACTCAGGGTTCAATTGATCGCCAAATCTGGAACGGTCCCACAAGTCAGATGAGCAGGGCCCTTGGTATTTCTGCCATTCTCTGCAGGCAGCACTGAGTGCAGATCATCTGCCAGAATATCTGAGCATAGCTTTTTCAATCAATTTATTTCTGCTGCATGAACCACTGGCAACTTATTCTCCCCTGTGGCATGCAGTTTACTTTTCTGAGGACTGAAATGCATTCATCTAACTATAGTCATTGGACTTAAAAGAGGGGAATCTCAGTGAAACTGAATGGCTGCTGCTATACAGGAATCCAGACTAGTTCTAATGATCCCTGGTAATATTAGAGTCTATGAAATCTAAGAATTAAACACATTTGATCTGTACTCAGTGAAAAACAACCTTCACAGAATACCAACAGCTCCAGTTTTGGAGTTGCCTTTTAGAGTGAACATGATCTATAACACTGGTGTCTGTCCATGAGTAAACATGTTTTGCTCCATCCAGATATATATATAGAAGCACAAGTCCCGGTGAGGTGTGCTGTTTCTCATTTTCTACCAGTTTCTGTCCCATTCCACTATAATCTGTCTGGTTCCACCTCATCACTATATTACTCGGATGCCTTCCCGTAGTACATGAAGTGACATGACCAATCTCTGTCATTAACATCTCCCTTAATAGTTAGACAGTCCTCCAAGTCCACCCTCATCCTGTTTTCTATGTGCATCTGTTAGGTTTTATCTGACATATCACATGTTAGTTCTCTGGGGCAGAAGCTGTGTTGTGTTAGCTACATGGACAACACTAATCCCAGGAAAATTGACTGGAGTTTCAGGCTATACTGAAACACAGATAATACGTAATTCAACCTTCCCTTCCCCCTATGCATACACATATCACTTACTTAAATATTGACACTCCCTGGCACATTAATACTGGCTCTACCCTCAAATCTGCACACGCAAGTCCCATTGACTTAAGTGGGAGCAGTAATGTTTCCGATAATGGAATTGGGTCTATCATGTTTGAGCCATCTGCTCTCTCTAATCAAGATATTCAGAAAGTTCATGCTGCTGATGCAAACTAAAACCACAGGTGTTTTGGAGGTTTGGTATTGACTTGGTGGCAAACAACATAGATTGTAAGATGTGCATCAAGTGAGAGGGATATGCATATCAATCAACTCATAAACCAGGCCTGAAGTATAATAAGTCCTATTCAAAAGCCATCGGGGGGAACAATTCATTAAGGATCCAATCCAGCTCTCAATGGGAGACTGTCCACTGATTTCAGTGACAGCTGGATCAGTTCCTTAGCAAGTCAGTAACTTTAGATCTTCTTAACTGAACTTGCAGTGTTAATGTTCCCATTCATATCTCATACCTGAATACAAACGTAGTTATTTGGGTACCATTCAGCAAATTTACGTACACTGGAACAGGAAAGCTTTTGTTTTTCCAGAGTGTGGTTTACTCAGCCTATATTCAAAAGCTTCCTGTTTCTACACGGTAAATTCTAGTGCAACAACATTGCCTGAAAAGAGTGCTTTACTTCCCTGAAGGCAATTCATGAGCTGTGACGTGCCATAACTAGATTGCCTGGAATTAATTCATAACATAGATGCACCTGGATGCTTTACAACTGATGTTTAAAATCAGTTCTGGGAATCTGATCTGGATAGAAATGCAAGCAGCTCCATAATTCTATTTATAGGCAGATTTTGTTTAATCCCATGATGGAAAATGTGCACTGCTGATGATAACATTGGGTGAGTGAATTTGCAGACGTTACCTCTCCTGTTGATCTGGTGAATATAATTAATAATGGGCACAGTATACGTGCAGAGCATGGAAGAGGTTAAGCCAACAGATAGTGCTTCTTGAATTCTGAAACTGTAGAAAAGTCTTCTCATAAGGCTCAGAATTGTTTCTTTTCCTTTCACAGATGTCTTGAGGTCAGTAAACCAAAACAGGAGTAAACTGGAATATCACAAATTAGTTATTTATAAAGACTTTCTGTAAAGAAAACAGCATCATCTAAACATAATAGTACAGAGGTTCAGGTGTGTTGGAACTCTAATTCCATCTCTGTCTCTGTCCAGTTTCTACATTTTCTACATTTTCTGAAGTGGCCTCAAGTTTCCAAGTGCCCAATTTCATATCTGCTGAACTCCTTCAAGTCCAATTACCTTTAACTGCTGTAATCAACCTAACCTTACTCCTGTAGCTTCTATGCATAAGTATATCTGTATCAAATGCTGTTATACTCTATTACCATATGAATTTGGATAAAGGATTTGAGTAGCAGAAGCCCCTTAAGCTGCTTAAAATAGAGATGCCATTTGCTCATTCGAGTTACACTTACATTCATCCTGAGACATGTTTTGTGAAAGCAAATGTGCACTAGGAAGACAAAAGACTTGCAAGTCATTAAATGAAAGCCTTGATATTTGTTTTTACAATATCGGTGAAAAAAAGGGGGAGGAGTGTGTTCAGTCCATAGCAGCCTAGCTAACTTACATAAAAATGTCTAATGCCTACTGGTCCTATGATTTGAGGGGCAGCTGCGTTAAGTGGAGAACAGAGATGTCTTTCATGACAAAGAGAGTTACATGAGTGGGTTCTATACTCACCCGATGAAGCCTGAGAACTGGTTTCCCTCATTTCTAGAGCCAGCCTTGACTTTTCTGGACAGGCTAGTCTCACAGGTACATTCTCTGTCAGAGAGAAAGGTACCCAAACATCTACACTTGCATGCAACTTACACTCAAACAAGCTAGCAGACAGGCAAGCAAACTCAGACCCAGTCCATGGCCCATCATCAACAGCAGCATGGGAATTCCTTTCTCTTAACAGAGTACAACAACAGTCCAGATAAATGTCCTTTCCCCTCCTGCAGAGGTTTCCTACAATCCTCATAAAACATTGCTTGCGTCTTTATTCTTGTGTACCCAGCATTGGCACCTGATAAGTCATACGCTATACCCTTTAACTGTTTTCTACTTACTTCTGCTGCCTTGTGGAGCTGACAGGGAGAAGTAGTCAGCTGCGTTAGTCTGAATTCAGTCAGAATGCAGGGTACATATCCACATAGACTAAATAAATAAGATATATATAGAGAGAGAAGGAGAGCAGGACCACAAGCTTTTGTGATCCCAAGGACCAGAAGTCACCAGAAGTCCCCATGACCCATTCCAAACACAGTGGGGCTGGTATATGAAACATTATAATCTCACTGAGCTCATGCTCATAATATTATTCCTCTACCTGGTCCCTTCTCTCTCCCTTCTCTTTACAGAATATGGCACAATTTTTGGACTCTTTCTTTTCTATGTGACTGTACAGTGCTAGCACAGTATTGAGCTGGTCCCGGTATGGGGCCCCAGGGCTCCACTGTAGTATAAATAGTAAATAAATAATAAATGTTAAGTAGTATTCTCCATCTCAAGCAGCAAGATGATTTTTTTCCCAAGCCCATTACTGAGCTAACTCGTCTATTATGATCACACTATTATTAATAAAGCTGGCCTATGGGCTAGGGAGAATTGGAGAAATGACTCTGCTGGGTATACCCGTGTTGAACTAACTCATTGTGTACGTGGTAGCAGCTGTGGAAAGCAGAGGGGGGCTTTGGAGGCTTCTAGCCTCATATATCACAGGAAAAACCTGAGAATAGCAGTTTGCCTCAGCATCCGCATGAGGCTGGTAACTCACAGCAGCACGCACTCCTGCAAGTAAAACAATAAAAGTTTTAATCACCTATCTGAGGAAAAGAGGTGGGAAAAGTCATTCTTTCTGTCTTGAAATGACAGTTTCACTTTGCAGCTAGGGAAAAAGCTGTTTTTTTGACAGCACTATCAGACAATAATTTACTGCCCTCTGGTAACTGGGACACTCTCTTGCTCCGCACATAAGGTGCATTAAATTGACTTGAAAAAAACTCATTCAATTATTTTGACTCCAGCTCTTAAATTGGACTTGTTTGTGAGATTGCTGGACAAATGAGAGGCAGTAGTTTAGAGAAAGGAAGGGCTTCAATTACCAAAAAAATGTAAGGGAGGAATTGACACAAGTGATCACTTACCCAAGTATTTAAAGCTAATGCTTCAAAGACTATTCATATTTTAAACAAATCAATATATGAAATATTCAGAGGAAAAGTTTGGTGAAACCCTAAAACTGCACTGCAGCATTCCTCTGTCCTTGCATATCATTTTCACATTGGATTTCAGTTAAACTTTTCAAGGCTGTGAGAGTGCTATGCACCTGGCAATTAAAAGTAAATTAGCTTCACATTTAGTGATATTTGCTCTTGTTAAGGTTTTAGTAGCTTTGCTGGTTTCCCTACTAGAACTAATTGAAACTATAGTAGTGATTAGAATACCATTACGGCCAAACAAGGGAGTGTGAAAATCATGTCTAAGATTTTTAGCAATAATGGCCATAACACATTGCCTCAAAATAAATGTCAAAACAAGATTTCAAGAGAGGAACTCCCTCTCCACCTCCCAAAAAACTTTGCAATATCACTTTTCCATCCTCCTGTGGTCTCTCCTTAAAACCCATCTCTGTCACAAAGCCTACAAAATGTTCATGAATGCCTACACAGCTGTGACTGTTGCTTGCCACAGTGATCAGATTTGTGTCTCTGCAGTCTCTTGCCCCTCTTCTCCTGGTTGTTGCATCCACCCACGGTCTCTCAAGCTTAAGCTGTAAGCTGTTTGGGGCAGGGACTCTGTTTTACTGCATATTTGTATAGTGCCGGGTGCTGTGAGGCTCTGTTCTCTGACTGAGTCCTCTAGGCACTATTGTGATACCAAGAATAATATAGTTTTTTTACCTGCTGGCACATCATGAACCCATTAATGCTGTGTGCAAGAGTCTGGAATTGATTTTGCTATTCTGCAAAATGAGGGGGGGAAAAAGCGTATGTGATGGTACAACAAACCTCTTTCCTCGGGAGACTAAAATGACACTTAGAGCCAAGAAGGTTGTCTGTTCCTGCTTTCTTGGGCTCCCTGATTTCAGCTTAATGAGGCAATGGGATTCAACCACCATGCAGAATATGTCAGGCTGGGCTGTTTGCTTCCTCAGGCATGGCTTCCTTACTTGCTTGGGTCCTGGGGATTTTTTCTTTACTGGGGCTCAGAAGTCCCCCTGGGCTCTATGGGCTTGCCTTTGTAAAGCTTTGATGCCATTCAAAATAGCCTGACATCATCTTCTTCACTTCCTTCTGTATGTACTTTGATCAGCATGAAGTCATTAGCAATGAAATCATCATCATTAGGTTTAAGTGTCAACACCCCACTCAGAACTATCCCTGTCACAGCTACTGCCTCCGCGTTTGCTACGGCAGACTCAGACGGGGACCTCTGCACTAATGATGTTTGATTTACATTTTGGAGGTAACATTTGTGTCCCTTGGGGGCCAAGAACTAGTTTTCTGAATGATTCTGTAATTTTAAATATGGACCCTAAAGTACACACGGCAAGTTTTCAGAAAATATGTATTATATTGCTGAGCATCTGTGAGCTGGGCAAATACAACCCTTGTTGTTTTGCAACTGTATTATCCCAGCCATGCTGATAATAGCCAAAATAAATGCCATGGTAAACTAAACAGATAAGACCCATAAGCAACATTTCCAGTGAAATGTGAAGGATTTAAGCTTCATGACTTTAAATGAGGTAAATGGAAGATTCATAGACATATCCTCGAAGTAAGCTGAAAAATATACCTTAGAAAGAAGACAGGTTGTGCCACATAAAGGGAACTTTTAATTGTTTCTGTCATTTTCCCTCTTCAGATTCAAATGATATTTTCAGAGAGATGCAGTTTCTGACAACTAATAGAACTTCATGTGCAAATAGCTTTGAGTTCAAACGGGGCTAGAGTTAAGCACTTCTTTCTCAGGAAAACAGCTGCAGTTTTCTATTCTGTTCCCTCAGTCCAGCAGTAGCCGCTATTGATAGGCTGCTCGGTAAAAAGATGTATACTGTTTGCTTTTTCTGGCACATGACCGTTCCCTGAACAGTATTTGTTCTTTACAATTAACACTTCTTTTTTTTAATGAGTTGGAAGCTGGTTTTATTATAATCAGGGAAAAGATACTGCTTGTCAGCAGTTTCTAAAGAAATATTATTGTGCTTTTCCTAAGAGCTCTTTGACTGATCTGTCCGACGGAAAGTGAGAGCACAGGTGCATGCCATCCTCTTCTGATAGATTTGTATGGTTTTGCTATTTTCCCCACTTCCTTGCAATAAATTGAGTGAAAAGCATTGCCTTTGTCAAGGCACGTGTTTTAGCTCCTACTGACACTGACAATGCTGTCTTTGTGTGTACACTGATATACAAGAGCTGAATCATTGTGACAGACTAACAAACTCATTCACACTTATTCACCCCCTCACTGAAGCACTGTGGACTGGTCTTTCTTTCCTCAAAATCACATCACATATGTAGAAGTGGATGTGTAAACTCTTCTTAAATGAATGAAAATATTTTAAATGATTTTTTGCAAGATATACATGGGTATCTCTTCTATTTGACCACTTTGTGAAGTAGGGAACACAACTCACAATGGCTTTCTAGGCAAAACATAACTTGACTTTTCTTATTGGAAGATTTCATACCTTAGTGAGGTTTCAAAATTTTTACCAGATGCAAAGCACATTACCTTAATCCGTTTCTGCCATGTATAGATTACAAACAAGAAACAAAATACCTATTTAGGTAAGAGCCATGGGGCTAATGAATTTCTGTAATCCCTCAGAAAATAAAATGACGCTTTTAGGAATAATATTAAACTCAAATCTCTTTTGACAGTTGAAGACATCAACTTGTAAAATTGAATCTGAAAGCCTTAGATAAAATCCAAACCAGCGGTTGATTTCTGGAGCCATATTGATTTCAAAAGTCACAGTTTAATATATTTTCTAAAATATTACAGCTGAATTTCATTTTTATTGAACAGTAGTTGGAAAAACATTTTTGTCCAATCCATAGCTGGAAGCAACTTGGTTAGCTAAGAGCAAATCAATGAATCGGAGCAGACTTGCTGCTTATTGTGGATTTACGTGCCTACCTTCAGGCACCCAGGTTTGAATATGCTTTACTAGACTCTTGCCTCACGTAATGTCTGATATGTGAAACCAAACCATTTGAGAGAATTGAGTTCAGCCCTACTTAAAACTGCTACTTTAATCTCTTCACACTTAGTGTAATAAGAACCAGTGAAAACTTAGTTGTCTTATCTGAGGAACTTGAGAAGGAAACTTGTCTTTGGGCATAGCATCACTTACTAATGATTATTTAATCTCCAAGCTTTAACTTAATTCTGCTGTGGTTCCTCTTCACATCAAATTAAATTGATGATGTTTGCTAACCAATACAAAGATGCAGCCTGGCCCCAGAAATGTAATTCCTTGTTCAGGCCACTGCCCCATTATGTTTTACGGTTGCAATCATAAGCACCAGAAATAAATTGAACACACATTAATTTCCTTAGTTAGTTTTCCTATTTAGTATCATTTACTTTTAACTGAAAAATATGAATTTGTAACTTGTACAGACCATGTATCTAGAAACATTCTGATCATCACACAGCAAGACTATTTGGCTTTCGATAGGATACTTACCTGTCTGCTGAGAGAGCTGTGAGTGTAAAGACTGACACCCCCACTGAAGTGAGCTGTATAAAGGGGATAAGTTTACATCCAACCCGGCCAAACAGCCATTTGTCAGCGAGGTATCTGCTGGCATCCACAGGGACACAGGTAACTAGGAGAAGCAGATCACCTAAAGCCAGACTGGAGATGAACAAGTTAGGAACATTTCTCATGGACTTCACAGTACAGAAGATCTTTATCAAAGTGATATTGCCAATAAGTCCTATCAAAATGATGATCCCATAAATGGTTGGAATGGCGTATAGGAACCCCGGGTAGAACCGATCATCACTAAGGATGGAGAGATTTGCACTTTGATGCACAGAGACGTTGCAAAGAATAAAGTTATCCACTTCCAAGTCTAGCAGAAAGCACTCTTCAGATGCCATGGTCAGATTTTGTTTCTACTGGATGATAATTCTGTTGTTCAAAAATCCTTGTATAAAATTTCTGGAGTTGTCTTTTGTTGCTGTTTGCTTGTTTTAAACAGGCAGAAAAGACTGAAAGTCATATCACTGCATGATACTTTAAGAAAAGAGAAAGAAAGAAAGAAAAGAAAACCAATGTCACTGAGCAAAACTATTTCCATAAGCTAGAGCCAGAAAGTCTTTAAGCATGGTTTTTTATCCTAGAACTTTTTTTTGTTTCATTCATTTGTCTTGCAAATAAGTTTTCCTCAGTACTAAAAGGCTGTTTACCAAATCAAGAGGCAAACAGATATAAAGCATTTTCTGAATCCAGGCTTGTCAAATTTCCATCTTCAGCTTTCTGCTCCTGGATCAGAGTTCAGTCAGAATGAAGTGAAGAACAAAGCAAGAAGTTTTGATTGTTGCTGTCATGCCGCATTTCACATTCTCTTTCAGTTCTCAGCACCTGCTTCTGAAGGCTGGGTTTAAAGTGAGGGAAAGGAACAGCTCTTTTGATGACTCTGATCCTATAGGCAGGATCCTCTGGACGTCAACTCTCTCCCCGCTTCCCACGATGATAGCAAGCTTGTTTAAATGATTGCAGTAATTGTATGGAAGCTGCAGGCTACCGCTGGTGAATGCCAGCCACCTACTGGACAATTTAATCACTGCCTGACCATAAAATATATTGCTGTTAACTCTTTGGACCAAAGAAACCCTGCATGGTTGTTGCCTCTTATTTATTTATAAGTATTATCAGTAAGAAGAGCAGCAGAATCTCATTTAACTCCCTGTTGGATGTTGTTCAGGTAACACCTTCAAAATAAAAATCACAGTTTCTTCCTCATTCTCAAAATACCATGGGCAGTAATTATACCGTTGCAAATGAGAGTGTGCACTTTGCTTGCATTCCAGCATACAGTCTGATTCAATGAACTTAAGTGAAGCCACTAAGCCAAATTCATCCCCCAGGGCAACTCCAATGAATCTCAGCAATTCTGATAAAAATCAACACTATGGTTAGCTTAGACAAATTAGCATGAAAACTCTGCAAGTGCTATAAGCTTTAAATATTTTTGAAAATGATGCTGTGATTCCATAGTTCCAAGGCAACCAGGTTTACCCTAGCAACATATGAGGTACCCATCGCTCTGGGATTGATACATTTTTCTTCTATGCAGTCTGTATGGAGAGAAAAAAGTAACGCGCACTGAGCTGGAAAAAAGAAATCTAAATATATTATGTACTGCAGATGTTCTTGCTTAAACAAGAGGTAATTATGACTGGTTCCTTGTTGATTTTTTTAACAGAAATCCTATGCATAGTGCCATAAGATGACTTCCTGTTATATGGTTAAATTGAAACCAGTCTTCAAAGTGAAATGAGGCTCTGATTTGAAATTTCCTCTAGCAACTGGTAATTTTTGCGAGTAAAACATTGTGCTAACAGTTACCAGAAGTTTCCTGTAGTAGGGAAAGTTGAATCAAATCAGATATTTTCTTTAAAAATGCACAAATACTGACATCTAGATACACTGAATATTTCTGGGCATCTTTTGGAAAATATCCAGTTACTTGATCCTTTCGGAGTAGTACCCCAATATGTGGGGAAAAACTTCTCCCAGGTCAGACTTCCAGGGACCACTAGGGTTTTTTGCCACCTTCTGTAGCATGAAGAACATCCAGGCATATTTTACCTAATGAACCCCCTGCCACTGCAGAGACTTCAGGCATAGGTGGTACACTTTGTCTTTCATACTCCCTTTTTTTCTTTTCTTTTCTTTTGTGCAACATTGTGATTTCTTTGTGGGTTTTGTATTATTATTTATTTGAGGCTTTTTGCCTGGGTACTGTGCTGGAACTCAGCTTTACCACTTTGGAAGAACAGCTTGGAGACGAGGAGAAGTGAGAAATAGTCCCTCCATAGGATGTGTTCTTAGTGGGCACATCTACACAAAACGCTAGAAATGCAGTAGACTAGTTCTACTGTGCATTAGTGCATCAAGACAAAAGCTGTACTAATGCACTTATGCACAGTACGGTTAGGTTACTGTGTATTAGCATCACCTAAAACATCTGAGAAGGTGCTATTGTGCAGTCGCACTGATAATGATGCTTTAAGTTAGTACCTGTTATTAAAGGGCGCCTATACACATGCAGTGAGGCTGCTCTGACGTGCTGTAATTACTCGATTAATTGAGTCTGCTAGAGCACTGTAATTACTGTGCTCCAGCAGACTCCGGCATCTCATGCATTAGTGTCTCTGTGCTAAAAATGGCAACAGGGACACTTGAAATAAATCTCATTCAGTGAGCTTTGGTTGAAGCGCCCCCCGCTGTCACTTTTCAGCATGGGGATGCTGATGTATGAGACTCTCTGGGCGCTTTAATTAGAGTGGCTGTAATTAAGCTGCCCCTGCGCCCCCCCCCGAGGCCATGTATAAATGCCCCCAGGTACTAAACTTAATGCACTGTAATTACGGTGCATTAATTCACATGTAGACATGGCCAGTTAGTCCACTGTAGTTTAAAACTCATTTTAAAAACTACTGGTCAGAACTGCAATAACCCCTGCTTTGAGAAACAGGCCAGTTAACAAACACAGTCAAACCATGTCACACTTCAGTGTCAGTCTTTTTTAGTGGGTGAGAGAGATTGAAAGCACAAGTTTGTAAGCCATCAAAGCATACAGTACAACCCCCCAACTTTGATCAAATCCTGTGTGCAGTTACAAACTGATCTTGGGGAAGAAATAAAGAAAGCAAAAAAAGAAAGTACACTGAGACAATTACCTGAGTTCTATCTTACTCAAACTCCATCCTGTTCTCTCTCCTACTCTTTCTCCTGTTTCTGAACATCATCTACGTAGTGGCTTTGGCTGGTGTGGTGAATCTGCTTAGCTCATCAGGTTCAGTGACAATCAAGCTTTCTATAGTAGTGATGGCAAGCCTCTGTGAAAGTCTGCAAAGTTCCCTAGTTTAAGCATAATCTTTTGGTTTCAGTCAACTGTAGGCATTCAGTTATAGTAGGCATCTAAAGACCACACCTGCAGAAGGATGTTACAAAAGCTTAAGCCTCGTTAGTCAGAAAGAAAATAGAGGATGAGAAATTGAAACTAAGAGCAGGAAAGGCCAGATCCTATGGAGCTGAAAACAGTATTTGTGTTCTAAAAATGCTCAGCTGTTTATATCAAACTTAGTTAACCATTTCAGTTTACTAAAGTGCATAACATCTGTTGACATCCTGCAAACAGGTCTTATCTAAACTTCAACATCCGGCATTTGGAAATCCAGCAAAAGTTATTTTGAAATAATAATGACATTTCCCAGAGGCCTTTATATTCTTGTACTAAATTGGTCATTAAATATACTGGGCATGTCTACATGTGCTATTAATGCTATAAAGGCTTGCAGCACAGTAAAATACTGTGCAGTAGTCTTCCCTGGGAGTATATCTACACATGCTTCCTGTTTGGAGCAAAACTGTTCCCAATGGGAGCCAGCCATAGGCAGCAGAAGGCCAGGGCTAATGAGGCTTAGCCCCAACAAATGCAGGGCAGCAGTGGCAGCACAGAGGGCTGCAGAGCAACCCAGGTGTGGGCTCTGGGTGGCTGCAGCAAGGAACGCGCACAGACACAGATACATAGCCTCAACCTGCATGCAGCCAGGATCGCAGCCCTACCACATGCTGAGCACTGCCCACCACTGCAGGCAAGTTTGTGAAGGGGAAGGGGCATTGGGGAGGCAAATTGAGGCCCCCACAGTGAGGGAAGGAGTGGGGCCCTGGGGCAGGTCATGGGACAGTTGGAGCCCCAGTGGTTCATCTAGGGGTGTGGGGGGGTCCCTTCACTGTCCCCACCCCAGGGGAGGCATGGGGGGCATATGCCCCCTGGATTCCTCCACAGGATGGAGGTGGGCTGCCACTGTAGGCTGGGGCTCTGCATACTGCTGCTGCTGCCTCAGGAGCCATGTGACACCATGTGCTTGCCACCACTGGGTTACATTGCATCCCCTGCCTGCCTGGTGGTGGCAGGCACATAGTGTTGCATAGCTCCTGGGGCAAAGGCAGCAGAGCACAGAGCCCCATCCTGCACCAGCAGCCTGCCTCCACACCACACCAGCAGCCTGCCCTCCATCCCACACACAAATCTAGGGGGCATGTGCCCCCCGTGCTTCCCCCAGGCTGTGCACGGTGGTGGGAGCCCCCACCCTCCACACTCCTGGATAAGCCACCTGGGCTCCAACTCTCCCATGACCTGCCCTGGGTCCCCATTCACCTCAGCCCCTGTCCCGTTCCCTCCCTTACTGTGGGGGCCTCAATCTACCTCCCCCGCCGATGCCCCTTCCCTCTCCTCCCCCACCTTTCCCTCCACAGACTTACCTGCTGGGTGGTGTGTGTGTGTATGTGTGCGCGTGTGTGCGTGCTCAGCCCCCTAAATAATATTTTTCCCTCTTCCTATGGAGCTAGCCTGGTACAAGGCTGTGCCTACCCTGCTCTGGTCCCCTGCGGCAGCCAGGGGGAGATCCAGGCTCCCCCAGGATACTAATCTGGGGGCTGGCAGAGAGTATGGGGCCAGTTCCCATAAACACAGGGCCAGGAAAACTCTGCCAGCTGCAGTGGCAGCTGTCTCCATGCCCCATACACATTAGCAGAGGTCCTGATATGAACAGAGCCAGAAGACTGCTGCAACTGCAGAGCTCTCCCAGCCTTGGGCACATGGAGACAAGCCCTGTGACCAGCAGAGCTTCCCCACACAGCCGGGGGCTGGCCAGGAGCCCAGGACTGGCCCACTTCTGAGGCCGCTCTTGGCCAGCCCCCAGCTGCTTGGGGAAATCTCCACCTAGCCCAGGGCTGGCTGGGAGCAGCCCCAGAAATAGGAAAGCTCCCAGCCAGCTCCCAGCTGCATGGGGAAGCAGAGACCTCCCCAGTCCTGGCACTGCTCAGCTCCCAGCTCCTCAGCCAGGACCAGGCGAGTTCCCCGTCCCCTGTAGTCCCCTAGTGTTGGGGCTGGCCAGGGAGAAACTTTGCTCCTGGTTAGTATCTACATGTGTGCTACCGTGCAGTATCTACTTTGCAGTTGGTTTACTACCTGTATTTACAAGTAGTAGCTAACTGTGCAGTAGATTAACTTAGTGTGCAGTAAATAGTGTGCATGTGTGCTTTACTGTCGTAATGGTGATGCTTTACTGTGCAGTAGATTAGTCTACTGTGCAGTAAAGTGTCTCATGTAGACACACGCACTGTATTGTATAAATGGTATGCTCTTTCCACCTCACCACTGCCTGTGTAGTACTTAAACTCCATGAGCAGGTAAAAAGACTAGGCATTTATAAATCAATCTTTAGCTCTTCTCATGCATAGATCTCAACCCTCTTTTCAAAAGAGGCTAAACTGCATTTGTTAGTTCTCTGTTAATGGTGGGGAAACTCAAACCACAGAAAAGTCACACACATCACACCCAGCAGGCTGCTGGCAGAGCCAGGACTCCTAGCCCAGCTCCCTACCGTCTGCATCATAGTCTCTCTTTATTGGATAATGAGAACCTCTACAGTTACATTCAATAGAATTATTTTTAAAAGGATTTCATACCCTCAGGTTTAGCTAGTCTCTGACATACAGTGATAAAGGAAGTTTTCTTGGTCTGTAATTGTGCACAACTGGCCAGATTTTCAAAAGAGTTTGATGAGCAAAATTTTCAAAAGTGAAATGACATTGGAAAGTAATGAGACATGGGATCCTAATTTGCTTATATGCTTTTCAAAGTTTTACCAGACTGCACAAATGGAGTAAGATGTCAGATTAACTCAGCTCACCTGTAGGCAGTTAAATAGGGCCAGAGCTTCAAAAGTTCTCAACAGACAACAGCTGCCATTTGTGACTGTTATTGCCAGAGTTTTCCAAGATAGGCCAGCAGCACATGGCATGCTGAGCTCTTTTGAAACATTTTCATGCCTAAGCGGGAGCTGAAGTTTTTGAAAATCTAGTTCCATTTTGTATTTCTCTCATTGTGTGCTGTGTTATGAAAAGGAACAATAGACTGGGTGTGTTCAGGATGTGTTCTTAGGGCATAAAGCCCTGGCATTGGGGTGTGAGCCAGAAAGTGTAGAAGACCAGGAGTTTGAGGAGCCGCTCAGTGCTGAACTCCTGTATCCTAATATCTACTTATTTTATAGGGCACTTTTCTCTGTCCCCCTTAGAAACAATCCATGCTGGGCTGTTTCCAGTCTTAAGTAGTAGTTTAAAGGCTCCTGACCAGGATTTGGGAAATGTTCAAGTGATTTCTTTATTATTAATATTTGTACCATTATAGTGTCTCTAAACCCTGATATGGAGCATAATCCCATTGTGCTAGTTACTGTGCATGCACTAAAAAATGCCCCCCCAATAATAAATTATTGATCTAATAAAATATATTGGATTTACCCAAACTACCTTGTCTCCCCCTCCCTGCCCCTAAAAAACACTCCTTGTCCCTTGCTCCGCTTTTTATTGATGTCATGGGACAAGAAAGGTGTAAAGAATCAGGATAATAAATTAGTTTTGTGGATATGTATGGGACTTGCTCTTAGAGGATACAGTAGAGAGGGGGGAGAAGAGATCAGGCCAGAGAACAGAGCCTACAGTAACGCCAGAGGAAGTCAGAGTGAGGCAAGAAGTTTCCATCAAAGGCCAAGTGGAAGGATTGATTAGAGAGGTCTGAAGTATCAGATGTTAAGTAATCCATATGAAAAGAATATTTCCTAAAGAACAGCATAATCAACTGTGTTCAACATGCCTAAAAGGTCAAGGAGCATGAGAATAGGCTACTTATTCAGAATCCTGGCCAGGAAGCAGAGGCATAACAAAGCATCCAGGTGTCTCGGGCAGCTGCAATACACGGGGGCATTGGCAATTTCCAGCTGCCACTGTGCCACCAGTCCAATTGTGTGGCTGTAACAGCAGAG
>NW_005842376.1:214279-225874 GCF_000455745.1 Alligator sinensis
CCCTTTCCTCCCTAAGTTGACACCCAGGGCCCCACTCCAATTATGATACTGCTAGGAAGCCAGTAATGCCTCTGGATGTGGTTTCAGAGAGCGGACTTCAAGGGGTAGAGGCCAGCCTGGAGGGAGTCCAGAGTTGAACTGGAGGAGGGGAAACAGACAATCCAAACTTAGGTGACTGCATTTAGGAGACTGAGATAAATGTGCTGGTGTGTCAGTAAAACGTATGAACCAGGCAGCTTCGGGTCTTACCAATATTCAGAGTACTCTTGAAGCCTTGACCTTCCCCCAAGTAGTATTGGAATTCAGTACTGTCACTTTTTGGCTGAGAGCTAAAGCAGCACAAGGTATACTATTGTAGGCTTCCAGTAATGGATTTAAATTTGAACATCTTTAATTGAAGACTCAGTTAGCCAGGACAGCTCAGTGTGATGTACAGCATTTACATTGAAATTTTGCTAGACTCAGGGCAGTCAAAATAACATATATTGCAGTCAGCACCATATTCTTTGAAGTCTTTGTGCAATGCATACCACAGTGTAGCTTGACCTTGACTGGGCCTCAAGTGGTTACCTCAATTCCAATTTAAAACATGAATTGTTACTAAGCAAGAAGTGGGAGGATCAGCTGAAGTGTTCTATACTTGCTAATTGATAAAGCCAACCAGGGGTGAAAACTCACCTATGATACCTAAAAGCCCCAAAAGCTGTTAGTATGAAGCATGTAGTCCCTAGCCCACATATTCAGAGCACTATCCATCTGTGCTTCATGAAGAACAATCTTTCCTCAAGGGCCCTGGCATTCAGAGGCAGCACGTAAAGTGCATCATCTCTGGAGATAGCACAACCCAGTTGCCCTACTGCCTGTGGTCAGCTCTGTTGGCCTGTACAGAGAAGGGACTGTGGTTTCAGTCATTTCCTGTTCCTTGCCATCATCTTCAGCATAGGCTATATTCTCAAGGAAGAGAAAGTGATCCTTGTTCTTCATCAAACACAAAGACTGGGGGGGGTTTGCTTTTTCCCTGAACTTTACTGGGGTAGAGGAGTGGACTGCTCTTTGTATCTTCACTGACCACAGTGCAGTGGGATCCTCTGGGCTGAGCTCAGCAAACCATAAGGCTGATCTGAAACTTCAGCAGAAGTTGAGAGAGCTCAGCCCCTGGTAAGATCTGTCTGTCATTTATATTCAGCATGGCTGGTAGGGCTGTGCGAAGCTTCAGGTGCTGATTCAATTCAGAGGAGATTTGGCCCAATTCAGTGGTCGAATCTCTAAATCTGAACTGAATCAGGGGACCTATATAAAGGTCAAATCAATTCAAAACTTTCCGAAACTTTGGAAAAGATTTGGAGAGCTTTGATGATTCAGGCAGTCCCTGCTGGCTGCAGTAGGGAGCTGGAGCTGGACTTGGAGCTGTTAAGTAGGGGGTGGGGGAGAGGAGGCTGGAAGAGTGGGGAGGGGGCCATGGGGGGACCCCTGCCATCTCCCATGCCCCGCCTGCCCCAGCTCCCGGTGCTTTTAACAAAAGCCCAGACTCACCAGGTGCTGATGGGTGGGGGGGCGATCCCTGTTGCTTCCCACTGCCCCATGCTGCATGAGCCCCTGACCCCCTGCCTGAAAAAAACCCAGACTCACTGGCTCCTGCAGCAGCCTTGGGGCTTTGAGGGGCTCATGCAGAGCCCCCTATGTGGCATGGGGCAGTGAGGGGCAGCGGGGGTCGTCCCATGCTGGGCAGGAAACAGTGAGTCCAGGGCTTTGCGGGTTTTTTTTCCTTAAAGGGCTGGAACTGGGACAGGCGGGACAGCCATGGGGGTGCTAGGGCAGTGGGGGGAGGGGTTGGGGGGCTTGTGCAGAGCCCCCCATGCAGTGCGGGTAGTGGGGGGGGCAGTGGGGATCACTCCCCCTGCCTGCCAGCACCCGATGAGTCTGGGCTTTTTTTTCAAAGTGCCAGGAGCTGGGGCAGGCAGGGCAGCCATTCCTGGAGCTGGGAGAGTGGGCAGGGGATGGGCCTGTGTGATTCAGAGATTTGGCAGCAGGAGCTGAATCTCTGAATCAGATTCAGATGAATTGATTCGGGACAGTGATTCTAATCAACGAATTGAATCACTGTCCCCCAAATCAGCCGAATCTGAAGTGAATAAGAGCTGCTTTGCACAGGCCTAGTGGCTGGCTCATTTTTCATTCAGCAGTCACTGATAGTGTTGATGTCCTCACTGCCAGGTATTTTATTCTCTTCATCAGTTTCCCATGTATTCATGGGTGCTAATTGTAAATGTATCCATGGGTGTAATCATCAGTGCTAATTTTGTCAAGGCTGGAACTATTTTTCCTATTGCAGCTAGACAATTGCTGTAGTAAAAATATTTCAGAATGCATTTTATAACTCCTTTATTCTTCAGATTTGTTTTCAATTAAGGTAGAACACTTCATTCTTTGTTTGTATCTTATCATTGTGATTGATTTTGGACAGATGTATGCTGCTTAGTGGCGTGGGATCGCAGAGGACCTCCATGCTCTAGGAAGTCCCTCCCAACCCACCGCAAATTCTCAAGTTATGCAAAGGCAGACTGAGGCATGGGCACGTGTTACATTTGTAGCAACAAATAACCATTTTTATCACTGCAAAATGTGAGCTTACAGCCATCCAAGTGTTTTGTTGTAGAAAAAATATAGTAGTTATGTGACAATTTTAGTTCTTTTCAATAACAACTTCTCAGCAGCACAACAATTTCTAGCAATGCATGTAATGCATGCACAGTTACGTGTAAAGTCACAGGGCATCAGTCCTTCAGCATCTTAGGAGGCCTTGCTTATCACCTCCCTTGTCTTCAGGTCCAGAAATTCTGTTTTTCACATTAAAATCTGCTGTCCCAGGGAGGCAGAGTTGGGCTCACAGGTCACCACACGAACTTGTTGCTTAGAACTGTCTGTCTTTGTGAATAGGATAAAATACTTCTGGCCCAAAAACACAGCAAGAATTCACCTCTCAAGCCCTCTTTCTGTACCAAAAATACCTGTTCCTGTCATGTCAACATCTCTGGCATTATCTACAAGCCAAGGATGAGCACAGAATAGGAACATGTTGATAGTTGAGCTTGTATCTTCAGGCTTCAAAAATGTTAGCTGTCAGCCTTGACAAATGTTAAATGCAATATCCTGACTGAACAGAAAATCATTAATGCTTCTTCTGAAATAGAGTCAGTGTCAGAGCCCTGTTGGGCAGTGCCATGGGCAGCACAGTTGAGAGGGCTGTGTGGGCTTGGCACCATAACTGGTTGCTGTAATTTGCAAAGGCCATGGCTGGGGTGAAGGGGCATCTCTACAGGTCCCCTCCTGAAGTGAAGCCAGCATCAGAGCTTTCCCTTAGGGCTGTGCAAAGCTTTGGTAGCTGATTTGATCTGGAGGAGATTCAGCCTGATTTGGGGACCAAATCTCCAAATCCTAATCGAATTGCTCCAAATTAAAAGCTCCAATCGATTTGAAGCATCTGAATTTATTCAGAGTATCTTCAGAAAAGATTTGGCTGCTTCAGAGATTCAGCCATAGACTAAACACACAGCTGCCTCCAGCTGACAAGTCTGTTGGGGTTGGGGGAGGGGAGAGGGAAGGGGTATGGGGAGGAAGGGATTGGGGCTGGGGCTGGGACAAGTTGCCCAGCCAGGGCAGAGGGGCACATTACTTGGGGAGGGAGATGAGGGGACACAAGATCCAGGCATGGCAGCCCTGGGAACAGGGGTTCTGCCCTGCTGCCACTTGCCCAACTGGGGTGGGGATGTGGGCATGGCTTTCTCTGGGTAGAAGGGGACAAACAGCAGCAGGGCATAGCCCACACTCCCAGCACTGTCAAGCCTGCATCCCGCACTCCCTGCACAGGCTGGCAGGTGGGGGCAGGGCAGAGCTGCCATTCCCAGTGCTGATCTGGGCGTGGTAGCACTGGGAGTGAGGGGTATGCCCTGCCACTGTCCAGAGGAAACCACAATTGCATTGTACCCACCCCTCTCTGCATTGGGTGGGCAAGTGGCAGCAGGGCATAGCTCCCACAGCTCCCTCCACCGGGGCAGAGGCAAGCACAGCCAGAGGAGCTACAGGAGAAGCCCCCATGGTTGCCCTGCCTGGCCTCATCGCCCACCTGGCCCAGACTCCTGTCACTTAAAAAAAGAAAAGCCCCACACTCACCAGCTCTGGCAGCAGTGATTGGAGCCTCTGAGGGTTTGTGGCAGAGCACCCCCATGCAGGTGTCCTTGGCATCCAGTGGGTACCTGCACTGTGATTCACTTACTTGGTCAACCTGTCAGTGGCTGGTAGAGAAACTGAGAATAGACCTGTGCAAATAGGGAAGTATTCAATTCGGATTTGGCCAATTCAGAGGACAGTCATTCGATTGGGAGATTTGGATCACTGTCCTGAATCAATTTAGCTGAATCTGCTTCAGAAGATTCAGTGCTGATTTGGAGAGATTCAGTGATTTGGATCAGCCGAGGAGAGGCAGGCACAGCCAGACAGCTGCAGGTTGTCCGACAGCTACTTCACTGTGCCTGCCTCTTCCCAGCAGCTGCTGTGTGGCATGGGTGCAGCACGGCTTGGCAGGGTCCTGAGCACTATCTGGGAGCCAGGGCAGCTCCAAGTGTCAGCCAGAGCCTGGCAGTGCTCAGCCCCAGTGGCCCCAGCTCCCAGGCAGTGCACAGCGCTCTGCCGAGCTGTGTTGCACCTGCCCAATGCGACAGCTGCTGCGAGGGTGCCAGGAGGGGGAGACGGGAGATCCCTACTGCCTTGTGCTGCACAGGAGTCCCTGCCATGAGCACCCAGAGGCCTCAATCACTGCTGCAGAATCCAGTGAGTGCAGGACTTTTTTTTTTTTTAAGTGCCAGGACTAGACTGGGGCCGGGCAGAGGATGGGGCCAGGCAGGGCAGCTATGGGGGCTTCTCCTGCAGCTCCACCCACCCAGGAGAGGCAGGAACAGCTGAAGAAGCCACAGGAGAACCTGCAGCCACCTGCCTGTGCCTCTCTCTCCCCAGCTGATCCAAATCACTGAATCTCTCTGAATCAGTGCCGAATCTTCCAAAGCCAATTTGCTGAATCTCTGAATTGAATCACTGTCCTCCGAATCATCTGAATCCAAATCAAATACTTCCCTATTTGCACAGGTCTACTCTCCCTCTCTCTACCAGCCACCCACAGGTTAGCAAGGTAAGCGGAACACAGTGCAAGTACCCACTGGATGGCCAAGGACACTTCCCACACTGCCTCTCCCACCATAGAGCCGCCTACATTGAACTTGTTGGTGAACCTGAGATCAAGTGGCTGGCTTCAGTCATGTCTGCATGGCCATCCATAGCACTGAGCACCAGCTTGCACAGGAGCTTAACAAGTTCTCTGAAAAAGCAGTGGTAAGCATTGACTCTTGTGCCAGACAGAGTACAGCACACATTGAACCTGCCTCTGCTGGTGGAAGCAGGAGGGTGTGCAGGCAGGAGGAATCCACTGTAGGTTGGAAGTGAGATTCATGAACTTTTGGCAGCGGAAAGTAAATGGGTGTACTGTCACTCTGCACTTCCAGTGCAAGGAAGGGGAATGGTCTAGAGTGGATGTGGTTCCCCAGGCAGCCACCCAAGTGGCCCTTTTCTCTGCACTTG
The DNA here is from genome assembly GCF_000455745.1 of Alligator sinensis. NCBI lineage: Eukaryota > Metazoa > Chordata > Crocodylia > Alligatoridae > Alligator > Alligator sinensis. Next base: position 219,908 of record NW_005842376.1, read on the forward strand.
GCTGTCCTCAACACTCTCTGTAGGCAGGGGTGCCCTCAAAGCATGCTGGCATCAATGCCCACTGGTCTCTTGGCTGCAGAGCACTGGCAGTGGCAGTACATATTTTTGCCATGCTCTGTTGCACTTAAAAAGCTGTTTGTGCATGCTATTGTTTTGATGGCACCAAAAATTTCCCAGAAATTCTTAACACTCAAAATAAGCGCCTGTCCATACCCCACAAAAATATCAATATTCTTAATAATAAATAATGATGACACTTGATATGGAGGAAACAAGACAGCATGTGCATTTGTGTCAAATACATATGGTTTAAGAAAAGTTTAATGTCAGTTGGGCTGACTTTTTTTTAACACTTGAATGCCCAAGTAGCCATAGCAAATCATGTAGAAATGTATTATAGAAACATAGTGATGTCACGTTGGCCTTAATCATTTTATACTGTTTTTGATTTTAAAAAAACCAAGCATAATATAGCCGAATTTTTATACAATACTGATTCAAAACAAATGATTCTGTTCTACACCTCCATTACTAACATGTTCTCTATTATCGTCCCTTATGTTAGAGAGAGAACAAATCTCAAATAAAAGAAACAATTTGTCTGTTAAGATGAAAACAAAAATACTGCAACGTGAGACAGCTTGCTTCTGAATAATAAGTGTGTCACTGACCCAAGGAAGTACAATGGACCGATGTCTATTGTTTATTGCCGTTTTGGCATAAGGCAACGACTTTGTTTCCTGTTCTCATATAACCCAGATCAATATGCCATAATTTTGGGGGAATTTCACAGGAAAAAAACGTGTGTTACAAAGATGTTTAAAGTAAAAGCTTGGCTTTGTGGGGTCTTTTGTTTCTCCAGGAAGCTGAATAGTGGTTTGTAAAGAATTGACTGAGAATTTGGGAATCCATTATTGCCCATAGCTCTTAGCATTTCTTTTGTTCCAGCAAAGTGCTGTCACCTGTAAACAGGTGGTGGTACCCCAAACAAACGATGTCTTTTGATCGTAGCCATTTAATCCATTTTTTCTACCCTTTAGACCCCCTGAAGAGATCTCAGCTGAAATTTCCAGGCTTGTAGATATTTTTGATACCTACCAGTTTGAGTTCAAGCATGCATTTGACATGGGGACAGTATTGTATTTGTGTTGTCTTGTTTTGCTGAAGAGAGACTGTATCCATGCTGGTTTTATTATACTGACCAGCAACCTTTGACTTATTTGCCAGATTGAACACTCTGGGAAGACTTGTGAAATCAGATAGGAAGGCCTATCAATAAGCCTTGATCTTTCCCATCTGTGAGGTCCCTGATTGTAGCAATGATTTTTCTCACAAGTAGGTGCTTGTGCATGGGATTCCTAGAGTTCCATTTTGCTGTTCCTTCTGATGTTAGTGAGATGCATTAGGCTTGACTGTGGCACTCAAACTATACCTCCTTTCCACTTCACTCAAATCCTGTATTGTTGTGCTTTCAAGGGGCCCAACAGAGGTAGAATACCAGAGACCTGCAAACTGATTTAACGTCTATTAGTGTAAGGTGGAATTAATTTCTAAAGTTCGTGAAAAGCATCTGTAGCACAGCTTACAGAGGAGTACGTATTGCAGAGTTCAGTAGACCTGCCACAATGTTTTCATCAGGGACTATAGAAAGGGAATATGAACAGGGTGTCACGGTCCAGATCCTGATTCCCTTAAGGAAATAGATAGTAGAAAAATATGAGACAATGGGAAATAAGAACCAGGTGTTAGTCAGATGATTACATCCTGTTCAAGATAAAAAATGTTGATCATTAGCAAGGATCCTGGTTTCCGCTAATTTAAAAAAAAAATCCTCAATTTTCAGATTTAAAAAAAGTAATATATAGTGCTGTTTCATTTTAATCATGGAAAAATTTGGATTTGAGGTTACTTTTTTAAATCTGAAAATTGGGGATTTTTTTAAATCGGAGAAAATCAGGATCACTGTTCATTAGGGACTCCTACACATGTGCTCAATAGGCCTGTGTGAATAGGGAAGTATTTGATTCAGAGGACAGTGATTCGATTCAGTGATTCAAATCACTGTCCCCATTCTGATTCAGCCAGATCAAATCGCAGATTCTGTGCTGATTCGGCACTGATTCAGAGATTTGGATTGGCTGGGGAGAGGCAGGCACAACCAGGTGGTTGCAGGTTCTCCTGCAGGTCCTCTGGCTGTGCCTGCCTCTCCCTGGGCTGGGGGAGCCACAAGAGAAGCCCCCATGGCTGCCCTGCCTGGCCCCATCCCCAACCCAGCTCCAGTCTCCCAGCACTTAAATGTAACCTGGGTATACCCAAGGGTGTGCCCTATTCTCAGTTGAATAGGATGGGTAGGCAGGAGGGGGTGCTGTGAGAGGGATACCAGAATTTCAAGCAGATCCCTCTTTCCTCTATAGAGTTAGCCCAAGCACAAAGTTCTTAACTATATACAATTTATTAAGTTATTATATACATAAACATAAAATTAAATATCATATATTTACACAGAGAACACTAACCAATAACCTAGGTCAAACCCTAAATAACACTATTTACAACATCACAATACAACATTTCAATTACAAAATATTGCAACTCTGGGCTCCTGGCTACCCTGTGCCCTGCTCTGGGCACCGTGGACTCAGCTCCTCTCAGCTGCTGTACCGCTGCTGCTGCCTCCTGTGTGCTGGGCCTCACGCTGCAGCACTACTATTTCCCTGTGCCCTGGCTCTGTACTAAGGGCTCTCTTAGCACAGGCTGGGCCCTTCAGGCTCTGGCCAGCCATCTTCACGCTGGGGGGCTAACCCAAGCAGCCTCTGCTGCTTCCTGGCTCCCAAGGTTTGGGCCTGTGCACTGCCCTGCACACCGTGGGACCTGGCTGCTTGCTGGGAGATGGGGCCTGACTGCAGCGCCCCCCTCGGCCATTTGCTGAGAGATGGGGCTTCACTGCGGCCCCCAAGGTCCTGCCAGGGTTGCAAGCTCAAGCCGCCACTTGCAGCTCCCAAAGCCTGGGCTCCATGCACCAAACTGTGCACCCTGATGGGCCTGAACAGTCTCACACTGCTCCCAGGGCCAGGTATCCGTGCATCATCCCTGTGCGCTGTCAGCAACCTGAGCGGTCTCGCACTGCTCCCAAGGCTGCTCCTCCAGTGGCAGCTTTAGAAGATTTGGGCCTATTGCCCGCTGAGGGAGAGCTCCCCAGCTTTTCTTAGCTCCACTCTTCTTGAGTCCCCCGCTGCATCTGCCCCTTGTGCTGGGCACGCAGCTCCTTTTATATGCTCCAGGGCTCCCCCCCTGAAGTCTTCCACACATGACAGTGTTGCAGTCTTCAATCAGGTCTGAGGGAGCTCTTCTCCCCACCCCTCAGGAAAGGGGCGTGACTTTTCCTCCTGCTGCCTTCTGATTGGTGGACGGGCTCCACCAATCAAAACAGCAGGATCTCAAACCTGGGATTCAACCCAAGCTGTGAAAGGTGAGCCTGCTACATTAAAAAAAAAAAAAAAGAATACCTGCACTCACTGGCTGCAGCACCGGGGATCAGGGCCTCTGGGTGCTCATGGCAGAGCCCCCCCATGAAGTGCAGGGCAGTGGGGGGCGCAGTGGCAATTGTCCCCCCGGTATCTGTGTGGCAGCTACCTCATGGCATAGGTGCAGTGTGGCTTGGTAGGGTGCTGTGCCCTGTCTGGGAGCTGAGGCAGCTCCAAGTGTCAGCTGTTAACCCTGCAGCACTCAACCCCAGCAGCCCCAGCTCCCAGGCAGCATGCAGCGCCCTGCCAAGCCACGCAGCACCTGCCGCACAGGTGCTAGGCAGGAGGGGCGATCCTCGCTGCCCTGTGCTACATGGGGGTGCTCTGCCATGAGCACCCAGAGGCCCTAATCCCTGGTGCCGCAGCCAGTGAGTGCAAGGTTGTTTTTTTGTTAATTGCCAGGATGTTGGGGTTGGGTGGGGCAGTCATCCGGGGTGGTACTGGGCAGGGGGGCAGAAGATTGGGGAGCGGGGGCTGTGCAGAGGGGGCTCTGCCACATTGCCCCAGAGCCCCCACAGCTGCTGCTACTGCTAGGGGCTGCACAGTGGGGGCTGTGCCAGGAAAGCCCAGAGCCCCCACGCCCCCTGCTGCAGCCAATGCTGCATGACTTTTTTGGGTTTTTATAAGTGCTGGGAGTCTGGGGCTGGGTGGGGGATGGGGCCGGGCAGGGCAGCCATGGGGGCTTCTTCCATGGCTCCCCCAACCCGGGGAGAAGCAGGTACAGCTGGAGGAGCCTTGGGAGAACCTGCAGCTGCCCAGCTGTGCCTGCTTGTCCCCAGCCTATCCAGATCTCCGAATCTCTCTGAATCTTTTCTGAATTGATTTGGAGTTTTCAGATTCAATTCAGACCTTTTAATGGGTCTGTCGATTTGATTTGGATTTGGAGATTCAGCTGCCAAATCGGTCCGAATCTCCTCCAAATCGAATCGGTGATTGAAGCTTCACACAGCCCTAGTGCCCAACACCTGCTTTGAATGTGTTCTAATTAGAATGCATCAGAGATGATTCAATTATTAAAGTCTGCTGGAGTGGGCTAGAAGGCATGCTCCAGAAGCCTTGGCAGTGCATATATTCAGCATCCCCATGCTTCAAAATGGCACTGGGGGCATTTTAACTAAAGCTTGCCAAATGAGCTTTAGTTAAAGTGCCCCCACTGCCATTTTGAAGTGTGGGATGCTGAATATATGAGATGCTTCAGGAATTTTAATTAGAGCATTCTTGAGAGGGAAAGGTACAAAAGGGGCTACTGAGCTGTTTCACCTAGAGACTTTCCCTAGGTTTCAGGCAGAGTGCTTAAGGGTATAAATCAGCGAGCAGCAGGAGATAGATTGGAAGGCTGGGGAACAAGGAAAGGTGGGGATGGTGATAGTCATCCTCATGACTTTGTTAATTAACCTGGATCAAGAAAAGGGAATTCTAAGTTTTTACATTAGTGGGATGCCTGTAAGACCATGCTATGCCAAAAGGAAGCATGCTTTGGGATATGCAGGAGAGAGGGGTAGCATATAAATGCAAGGATAAAACTACTTTGTAGCTGGTGAGAGCTCCCCTTCCTGTTTCAGTCTACTCCAACCCTTCTTTTGCACTGGGGATTTTTGTTCTTTTTTTGCAGGATATGTACCAGCAGTCAAGAGAATCTCAGTCAGCTTTCCTGGCAGTTTATGGGCTCCATTCTTCTCATATGTCTACGTGAGAAAGTTGCAAAATGGTTTAACCTAAAATGTGAGAGTACAGCAATGAGTCTCTGAGGAGTGAGGAAATAGCATGAATGTCTACTAAAATCTTCACACAGCAAAACTGTTTAATAATGTGGAAAATATTTAAAAATACTTTAGACTCTTAAAAGATACACTGTGTTTTTAGTAGAGTAGGAGGTTCATAGCACAAGAATATATTTTTGAAAACTCCAAAAGACCAATGTTTTACAACAACAGTAAAACACCCAAGACCAGACCATGCTAATCTGATTACTGTATATATATGGTGACCATATGGGACAATGTGAAATCCGGGACACTGCCCCCCTTCAGTCAGCTGTGCTACAGCAGGAAGAGGTGGGGCTGAGGCAGTGTGGTATGGCTTTGGCTTTACTATTCAGGCATCTAAGGGAGGCAATGGCCTGTTAATGACTCACTTTTCTTTACTTATCTCCCCTTTTTCGTGGTCATTCCACTAATCAAGCTAACCTATTTTAGGTAATTTTGCTATTTGCTTGGGCTTCCTATTTCACAGCTTATGCCACTCTGTATCCCCCCCACCCCACACACACACATGCTGAGCACAGGGTGCTCATTTTAATTTTCACTGGGAAGCCAGAACCGGCCTCCAAATTCTGGGACTGTCCCCATTAAACCAGGACATGGGATCACCCTATGTATATGTCAAGTGCACTAATGCACATCAGTCTTGCCATATGCGTCAGTGGGAATTACATGCAGAAAGA
>NW_005842376.1:226083-229438 GCF_000455745.1 Alligator sinensis
TGCCATATGTCCCCTCAGCAGCATGATGAGAGTGCTCACAGAAAGTCCCTCTGCTGCCAAATGCCACTGAAGCTCCATGTCCAAGCTGAGTTCGAAGGTTCCATGGGCCAGATATATCCCATGGGCCATAAATTGCCAACCCCTGATTTAATTAATCATAAAGGCTTAGAACAATTTTAGGGACCAATGTTTCTAAGAGATTTGCTGAGGAGATGGTAGGAGAAAAAAGTGATAGATTAAATTGGCTTAATACCTGCAGGCAAAGTGTAATTATTAATGGGGCCATGTCAGAATGGCAGGTTTCAAGGGGAGTCCCACAGGTGTCTGTCCTTGCCCAAGTGCTGTTTAACATGTTTATTAATGATTTGGATGTTGGCATAGAATGCTTCTTGGGCAGGTTTGTGGACAACACGAAACTGAGACGGAATGTGAACACATTGCAGGATGAGAGCATAATCTAGAAGGATCTCAATAGATTGGAAAGTTGGACCGGAGCTAAGAGGATGAAGTTCAAGCCAGACAAATGCAAGGTACTGCTGTGGCCACATCTACATGAGATACTGATTCTGCAGTAGCTCTTCACTACTGTGCAGTAGTATTGCATGGCAGGAAGTGGGATGTGACACTACTGTGCAGTACTAATGAGATACAGCGCAGTCAGCATCACCTAAAAGCCACTCAGTGACACTACTGGGCAGTAACTCCAGTTATTGTGCAAGTCTACACATGTCTTTATTGGATATTAACTTTACCATGCAGTAACTGCATACTGTACAGTAAGTGGTTTTAGGCTGGCATCTACATGTGCAAGCATTAAAGTGCAATAACGCTGTGTGTGGACCAACTTGGGACTAAAGTTAGTCCCAAGTCAGTCCACACAGCGTTAGTAAGGCATCTACATGTGTTACTGTGAAATAACTAATTGGGCATAAATTTGATACAGGCAGTTCTTGGACTTATGACACAATTGGTTCCTGAAAACCACGTTTTAAGTTGAAACGTTGTAACTCAGAACTGATTTTCCCATAGGAAAATGATATGATATAAATGGGGGATTGGTTCCTGAACCAAGGCCCAATACCCTATTTTCACCAAAAATAACCAAGAATGTTGTACTCAATCAATTATAGATGAGTAATATAGATACATTAGTGTATTTATACTGTAAATAGCAATCATATCAATTTGAAAGGACTTTTTTGAGATGGCTTTGCTGGACTTTTTGAAGGGCTCTTGGCTGGAGTCTTCTCAGGAGTCTTGGCTATAGGTTTTTCTGGAGTCCTGGCTGCTTTCTTAAAAAAGTGTCCAAGGAAGTTTGGACAGATGTTTTCCAGGAAGATGGGCAACCAACGAACTTGTTCACTGGCATGGCATCGCATTGTAAAGTTGAAACTGACATCAGAAAGTTGAAACAGGGTGTCAATTTATAAAAGTTGTAAGTTCAAAACGTTGTAACTCGAAACATTGTAAGTTGAGGACTGCCTGTACCTGCAAGTTGGCGTAAATTGCCATATTTACTGCCTAGTATGGGCGTGCACATGTAGATGCCACTGTACTGTGCAGTAATTTTTGGTTACTGCACAGTAATTTCAGTTTCTGCACAGTAAATGTACACATGTAGATGCACCCATTTAGTACAAGGACTAAAGGACTGCACAGAAACAACTGGCTAGTCAGCGTCTCATGCAGATGTGGCCCTTGGGAAGAATAATCAAAAACAAATTCAAAATGGGTGATGCCTAGCTGGATGGCAGCACTATGGAGAAGGATCTGGGAGTCTTGGTTGATCATAGACTCAATGAATCTGCAGTGTGATGCAGCCATACAAAAGATGAATGCAGTTTTGGGATGCATTGATAGAAGCAGTAAGTGCAAGACATGGGAGGTCATAGCGCCACTCTATTTGACACCAGTTAGATGTAATTTAGAGTGTTGTATGCAGTTTTGGTCTCCACATTTAAAAAAATGACATGAAGAAGTTAGAGAGGGTTCAGAGGTGGGCAACAAAGATGATAAAGGGCTTGGAAAGCAAGTCATACGGGGAGAGGTTGCAGAAGTTAGGCATGTTCAGCTTGCAGAAACAGTGCTTAAGAGGGAACAAGGTAGAAGTCTTCAAATACATGAAGGGCTGCCAGAAAGAAGAGGGGAAAATACCTTTCTGTCTTGCTGCACAGAGTCAGAGACAGACCAATGGCTTGAAGTTGCAAAGAAAGTTTAGGATGAGTATCAGGAAAATCTTCACTGTGAGAATAGTGGGGCAGTGGAATAGATTGCCTAGGGAAGCTGTGGATTCTCAGTTCCCAAGAATGTTCATTAAGAGGTTTGACTGCCACTGGTTGAAGATGATACAGATATAGCTATACCTATGTTCTACTATGAGTATTTTTCATGCTTCTGGGCTTTGGCGGTTGTCCCTTCCCATATTTTTCGTACATGTTTCAGGGTGTTCTTAAGACTCCTCCAGAGGCATTTGGTGTTAGCTGCAGCCAAGGCAATGGATTTTGAATGGGATGTGCCCCTGCTGGGACTGGGGCAGGCAATTATTTTGGCTTGAGGGCCGCTTAATGAGTTTTGGTGAGATGTTGAGGGCTGCAAGGGGAGCCCCACCTCTTGACAAGCACCCTGCCCCCTAGTTGCCATCTTGGGACTGAAAGTCCTGCCCCCAACCTCTGACTTTTGCCATCAGAAGTCCCTCTCCTTGCCTTTGGAGGTATTCCTTTTGGGAAGATGGAGTGCCATCTTAACCAGAAAACCCCCCAAATTATATACTAAAAATCAAACATCCATAATAATATATTTTAATTTAATTTTTTTTAAAAAGTGCCCTGGGGTGGGGGTGTGTGTGTGTGTGTGTGGTGTATACATAGAAGTGACTGCATAATAGCCCAAAATGAAATCTTACTCATGTATATAGTGTGTGGGGTGTAGCAAAGTGGGGCTCCCCACCTAGTCACAATGCTAGGTTCCCCACTTGCCTTTGGGCACGCCTCCCACCTGACTTTCCTGTCACACCTTGTTCTTATTAATTAGGATGTTAATTAAATGGGAGGCATTTTATGCCCCAATACCAGGGGTCACTATCTGCAGCTCTGAACTTCCCCTATACCACAACCCATGCCTCACAGATGCATGTGGTAGCCATCTGGGGGACAGTGATCACCTAATAATAGAATTCTTCATAAGACGTCGAGTGGGTAAGGTAACTAGTAGGGTGAAAGTGCTAGACTTTAGGAAAGCTGATTTCAATGAACTCAGGCGAATAGTCAAGGACGCACTGCAGAGTAGGAGTTTTGAAGTGATGGGAGCCCAAGAAGGGTGGCTGTGCCTTAAGGAAATGATCCTTCGAGCACAAAGC
>NW_005842376.1:231035-241405 GCF_000455745.1 Alligator sinensis
CCCCTGGGGGTTACAAGAAATAATGGCCACAAGCTAGCAGAGAGCAGATTTAGATTGGACATTAGGAAGAACTTCTTCACAGTTCGAGTGGCCAAGGTCTGGAACGGGCTCCCAAGGGAGGTGGTGCTCTCCCCATCCCTGGGGGTCTTCAAGAGGATGTTAGATAGGCATCTAGCTGGGGTCATCTAGACCCAGCCCTCTTTCCTGCCTATGCAGGGGGTCGGACTCGATGATCTATTGAGGTCCCTTCCGACCCTAACATCTATGAATCCAGCTGTTAGTCACACCAGCCCCACACTGGGCTCCAGAATCCTTCTATCAGGACTCCCCTTTGCTCCCTCTTCTCAGGTGTCCTACATCATTTGAGCTGCTGAGCTCCCTGTAGCCATCTCTCTTCTCAGGCATGGTCCCCCCAGGACCTTCAGCCACACAGGCTCTGACCTCACCTCCAAGGCCAGGTGGGACCCCAGGACCTCAGTTCTGGGAACCCCTCACGGTAGGTGCTTGGCCCTTTTGACCTTCCTTGTTCTGACCCCAGCATTGACCAGTCAAGGGGGTACTCTACCTCCGGCCTCACTCACTAGCCCCACACTCTCTCTCTGGTCCACCTTCCTGGATGTGGAAGCTAGGTAGTGTCACTGAGTGGCTTTTAGGTGATGCTGACTGCACAATCTCTCATTACTACTGCACAGTAGTGTCACATCCCACTTCCTGCCATGCAATGCTACCTCACACCACCACTGGTACTCCAGGGTCTCACAGGGGACTCTCACTCCCCCCCTGGAGCAGCAGGTCATGGTGCTACTTAAGATCTTATGTTTCACCCACACACAGCCTCCCAGCAGTGGAGGACTTACCAGGGTCAGGACTCACCCCGCTCTCTTGGGCTGAGTCACCTTTACTTGGCTTCTGGCTCAAACTTCAGCCTTAGGCATCCAAAAACCTACTTGGGCCTACTCCCCTCACCTGGGGCTCCACACCACCCCCTTCACTTGGGCCCACTTATCTCTGCCCCCTTCACTTGGGCCCACAGAGCTTCCCTCCCCAGTGGGTTCAGGTGGCTGTAGCCATGCCTGGCCCCAACTACCTTTCAACAGGGTCTTGCACCCCATAGGGCTCAGGTGGCCACAGCCATGCCTGGCACCCTACTACCTCTGGTGTTACGCAACCCACCCAAAGGTGAGGACTAGGGTTAAGGCACCCCTACCCACCTTTCACTGGGGTGATAACTGGCCTGGCATTTCTTGGGGGCTCCCATGCCACTGAGAGCCCCACCAGGCCACCCATTCCTGGCAGGGTGCAGTTTTAGGTCATGCCCAGGACCAGGAGCCTCCAATCCATCCCCTACAGCTCCTCCCTTACTTCCAGAATGATACACAAAGCCTCACAACCAGGCAATGTTAATACCTTCCCAGCTAGTAGGGAACTGAGCTCTTTATATAGGCAGCCAGAGATCTAAAATGGCTGCCCTAATCAAGCACCTGCTGGCTGCTTAGCTTCAGTCTTAAAGTGGCAGGCACCAGCAGTGCCCTGCCATGCTCCTCCCCCCTTTAAATGGTACCTAGGGGTTTCCCCTGCTGCTTCTCCAAAGCAGGGTCCCACTGGAGCCTGTGGGAGCCCCCAAGTGGAGCCTGTGGGAGCCCCCAAGTGGTGAGCACCCTCAAAGGTGCTCCGTCACACACCTTCCTCCTTTGAATGAACTCGGGGGGGAGGGTCCCTAGGCTGCCTTCTCTGCTGGGCTGCCCCAGCCTATTGCAGCCTCTGCCACATGATGAGCACCCCAAAGGTGCTCTGCCACAGAGGGGTGTCTGGGGTATGGGTGGGTGGGTGCATGTGGGGTTTGTGGGGAGCTGTGGGTGGGTGGGTATGGGGATGTGTGGATGGCTGAGTATGGGGTTGTGGGGGCTTGTGGGGTGTGTGGAGGGGAAGGGTGGCTGGTGGTGTGTGGGTGCCTGTGTGTGGTGGGGTGCATGAAGCAGTGAGCAGGGCTCCCCCAGAGCTGCACCAGTGTGTGTGTGTGTGTGTGGGTACAGTATTTGTGGGGTGTGTGATTGTGTGGGGCAGGGTGTGGTTGTGGGGCTTGCAGGGGAGGGTTTGAGAGTATGTGGGGTGTGTATGGGAGCCCCCCTGTGTAGGTCCCCCTGAGCTGGTCAGCACCCACCCCCATCCCAACAACAGCCCAGAGCCTGTGCATCCTGTGATGCCTCCCTGCTGCTGCCACCAGCACATAGCCCCAGCACACTCCGTGCCCACTCCACGCTGCCTGGCCATGGTGCATCCTGTCGCCCCTAGGCATGAAGCAGAGGTGGGGTGGCTCCTTCCAGCTGCTGCTACTTCCCACAGCCCCATGGTAGTGGTGGGGACCGGAATGCACAGCCCTGACCCCGCACATCCCGCACCAGTTCCGGGCTTGCCCGCACAGGCTGAGTAGCAGCAGCAGAGGTGGTGACGCCAGGAAGAAAGTGTTGCTCAGCACAGAGTAAAGCCTCTGGGCTGCCCTGTGACTGCTCTGCATTGTCACCACTGCTGTGCAGGGCAGCCCAGAGGCAGCAGTAACAGAGCTGCATGGCACTCTGGCACAGTGTGGGCTTCAGGTGGCCACACCAAAAACTGCCCAGTGGCAGGGAAGGGGAGGGACCTCTTTGTCCTGCACCGAGCAACATTTTCTGCCTGGTGCTGCTGCTGCCGCCCAGGTAAGTGAGCCAGAGCAGGCACTGGGGTCCAGGATCAGCAGCAGTGGTACGGGAGAGAAACTGCTGCTCAGCTTGTGGGGCAAGCAGTCCCTCCCCCTCTCCATGGCTGGTGCTTCCTGGTACAGCCACCCGAAGCCCACACAGGGGTGCCCTGCATCTGCTCTGTGCTGGCACCACTGTTCAATGGGGCAGCCCAGAGGTTGCAGAGACTTGACTGAGATGCAGGGCAGCCCCGCATGGGCTTCGGCTAGTTGAACCAGGAAGCTCCCACCATGGGGATGGGGAGGGGCTGCTTTTCCCCCCGCACTGAGCAGCAGTTTGTCCAGCACTGCTGCTGCTGAGCCTAGACAGGGAGCCTGGAGCTGGTGTGGGGTGCATACAGTCAGGGCTGCGTGTGCTGGTCCCCTCCTGTACCACGGGTCTGGGGCCAGTGGCAATGGCAAAGGAGCTGCCACAGCCCAAGCTTCCTAGAAGTCAGTTCTTCTGCTGAGCCATTGTAGCCCCGCTGAGTGCTCGGGGGAACCATGATGTGCTACACCTGGGAGGCACCTCAGCCAGGTGGGACCAAGAGACCTGGTACGGCCTGGACAAAGCCCCTCTGCAGGCCAGATCTGGCCTGCAAGCTGTGTTTTGCCTACCCCTGCTCTTGCCCCTCCACTCAGGGTCAGATCAATTGCCTATTTGGGGTCAGGAAGGAATTTTACCCCATGGTCAGATTAGCGTGGACTGTGGCAGTTTTTGTCTTCTTCTGTAGCAGGGGGTGTGTCCCTCTGCCTAGGATTTCTTGAATGTATCTTAACAAGCTGTTTATGGAAGCAGGACATTGGCTGTTGTGGTTCCTTTGCTTTACCTGTGGCAGGGAAGGGCTTTATGTCTTGTTAGGTGGGGTTGATGGTTGTCTTAATTAGAATTTAGAATATGGATTTTATAGGATGGTTTGGATAGGGGCGATCCTGCCTCAGGCAGGGAGTGGACTCAATGATCTCTGGAGCTTCCTTCCAGCTCTACTTCTCTATGATTTCTATGAGACTGAAGTCAGATATTAGACTAGGCTACACTGAAATAAAAGTTTGAGGCTGAACGTGTGGTGTCAAAAATTTGAGCTATTTGACAGAATTTTATCAGTAGTGATCTAAATCTTGAAAGTTCATTTGTTCTTGTGGGATTTGGGTAGATGTGAATCACAAAATATAATTCCCTCATTTTAACATTTAAGTATCCTGTGTCGCAGCCGCCTGTGGAGGGTTCGGGATTGAGAGTATGGTCGGGGGTAGAAAGGTAAGAAAGGTTTATTGATTTAACAAAAACACAACTACATGTAGTAACAAGACAAACGATGACAGACAAAAGCAATTCACGTCGGCAACTTATTGGCAGTCCCCTTTGATGCCTGATACATAGCAAGCTTCTCTTTCCACAAAGTTCAGCGAAGTCAGGCGTCTTTGATCAGTGCTGTCCAAGAGGTACCAGGAAGGACCCTGGAATGCAGTTCTTGGGCTCCTTGAGATCCACGGGCCCACTGATCCAGGCAACAATTAACTAATCCTTTTCACAGAGCTGTATCTTCCTTCTGAATGGTTTCCAGATATTTCAGGTAATTTCTAGCTTCTGAACGGTTCTGATAATGTACAACCACACAGATTCTTTTTACTTCAACTGTCCTTAGACTGACCAATAGCAGTACAAGCCTTGCATTCCTTTGATAAGGTAATTTTAACTGCACCACAGGGCCTTACTACTTCTAGGCCTTGCTAAATTTACTAGGCCTTACTTTATACAAGGCTTCACTACATCTTAAACTTTAATTAGGCTTTTAGCAACAACATATAGCTTAATATCTAAACAAATACAGAAAAACACTTGGTCTAATCTTCATAGAGCCTTCAGCAAGCACCTTTATCACACAGGCACAATGTTCAGCTGTCACATCCTGGTTGTCAAAGTTCCTAGCTTTACACCATCACATGGCACTGCACCCTGATGGGATATGCGCACCAGTCTTTTCCATGTTTCTGAGTTATTTTAATATCCTGTTGTATGTTCCATGTCCTAATATACAAGACAAAATGCTAAGCAATTAGCTAAGTGAGGAAATGACCTTTATCTGTGTAATTCTAGCACATTAATTTTGGAAAGATAAGACATCACAGAGTGAAACCATCCATTGGATAGCATAAGAGAGCACCAAGGAAATATTTGAAAGCTTAATAAAATATTCTCAATAGTTGTTTTGCTGTGTACATACAAAATATACAAGAGATCTAAAATTCTTACAGAAAACTGAGTGATCTAAACCTGAAGTTTTCCAGAATACAAAGTTTAAATGGGGAAGATAGCCAGGAGTTTAACTGAAAGCGAATATCAATAGAACCCCTTAAAAATGTTTAATAATAAAAAAATACTGGAGTGATAGTGAACATCATTTTATGATCCTATAATCATTCAGTTCTATACAGCAATATTCTTCAGATATATGCTAAAAAACTTTATATGCTTAAACCAGGGTTTATAATTAAACAGGTCAAAATCATTATTCAATGAAGCATTTTAGTTTCAATTTCATGATGGAGGCTAATATGCACAGCAACAGATTATGCTACTGCTAAGTACGCAGCCATAGGCAATAAATAAGAGATTATATATAGCATTACAGATAGAAAAATATTTGTACTGTATCAAAGATACCACAACATTGATCACAACTAGCAACCGTCCTCAGATTATTTGGAAAGTCCCATCCAATTCTAATCCTTTTGTTTATGTAGAAAAGCATTTTTCGTTATTTGCACAAACATTGACTCTACATGAACAAGTCATGTTTATCAACAATTTTTAACATGTGAAAGGAATGTTCCATTTAGGTTGCAGCACTGAAAGTGGCTATAACAATGGTATAACCCTCTTTAAACACTTATAACCTCAGGAATTACTGTATATCTGTGTAGTACACTGCTAGTTGACTTGCAGTAGTCGTATTCTTATCGAAGGCATTGTTTTATAGAGGCATTGTATGTGTGCACATGTAATACACACACACATACATACATATGAATCTATATACACATGTACATATATGCACAAATGCTGGAAATGATTGTGTTATGGTAAGCAAAACTTAAAAATTAAAACCACATTGTAAAATCTTGATTTCTCTTTTAGTGAGTTCTACTACTTTTCTATGATTACTGCTGCCCACTGTCTCTGAATAACTGTGGCATCCCTCCTAGAGTCTTTAAAGTAAACACTTTAGTAAGGTTGATTAGATTTAAACATTAAAAGAACTGATACATCAGGTGTTTTAAGTTCCAGAACTGCAGAGAGGAGGGAGTGTTACTTTTTAAACCCACAGTAAAAGTTGTTGAGGCCTTTACAACAGTCAGGGGAAGATCCAGGGGCTTGCTGGTGGTGTGCAGTGGTGCTGATTCCTGGTCCCTCTCAAAGTTTAAAACCAATTGCCGGGCAGTGGCAGCAGCATTTTTATTCAGGCACCAGTGAGGGAGTCTAACCTACATCAGCATTTTAACCTACCTGATTTCTTCTAACATCTTCATTCCACAGATCTCTGTCTCTTTTAATTTTTATGATGTTCCACTGATCAAGCTAGTCTTTTTTCTGTAATTCTGCTGCCTGATAGCTGCTCCTGGTAATGTAGTTCCTGTTTCACAGCCCAGGCTATTTATAATTTTAGCTAAAAACCTTTAACTCAGGTGTGGACACACCTTTCAGTGGACAAATCTACACATTCAGTTAGTGCACCTCAATAAGCTCCCAGGTGCAGCATCTTTATATGTGACCAGGACTGCATCACGTTGAGCTGGGGCAGAGCATCCCCAGGCTGGCAGGGGACCAAGGGGGTCAGCCCTGGGCTTTGGGAGGTAGCATTGGGTGGCAGAGGGGCTGAGTGGGGCATGAGGTGCCCCAGCATGCAGAACCCTGTGGCTAGGTAGCAGGCAGGGGTCTGGCCCCCTGCTACCTCAGTTGACTGGGCACAATGTATGCCAGGTCAGCATTTACATGTCCCCAACAGTATTATCTTGCAGTGGAGTAAATTAATCTACAGTACCCTAATACCCTCATGTAGACAGTGATGCTTTACTGTGGAGCTAATTAGGCATAGGGAGGGAGGGAGTTGGACAGGGCTGGGGCTGGGGCTGGGCCTGCTGCCCAGCTGAGCAGTGCATGGGGCTTGGGGCCCAGGGCTACAGTGAATGGCTGCAGGGCCCTGGCAGGAGGGGAGATGGCTTGTCTGGGGGGGGGCAGGGGGTGAGGCAGCTCCCCACCACTGCCTGCACTCCTGGGGGGGCAGGTGCAGACTGCCTGCTGCAGACTTGGGCTTCCCACCCTCCTGCCCCCCCAGAGCCCCTGGGGCCCAGTAGGTGTGACCTGGTGCTGCAGGGAACATTGGGGCTGCACGGGGATCTCCTTACCACTGCAAGCTCCGCGCTGCCCTGGCAAGGTGTCCCCTGGACAAGTGGCAGCAGAAGGGGCAGCAGTGTGGGGTTGTGCCCCTCATTGCTGCCACATGGGCAGGGGATGCTTCACCAGGGCAGTGCAGAGCTCACAGAGGGAAGCAGTCTTCTTGCACAGCCCCACTGTTCCCTGCAGCACTGCGTCACACCTACTGGGCCATGGAGGCCCTAGGGGGAGGGCAGTAGGGTGGGAGCCCAAGCCCACAGTGGGCTGCCTGAACCTGCATCAACCCCATGCACAGGTCTGGGGGGCATGGGTACCCTCTGCCCCCTGGGTGTACATTCAGTGGTGGGGGGCCACCCCACCATGCCCGAGCCACAGCAGGCAGGCAGCAGGTGGTGGGGAGCTGGGTTGTGCTCTGCTGCAGCAGCTGCCACCTCTTGATGGGGGCAGGGCTGTGGACCCAGGTCCTTGGCCCTGTGGCCCTTTCAGCTGGGGGACCTCTTCATCAGGAATGGCGGGGCAGGTGCTGTGGTGGGTAGTAAGGGGCACCAGTAGGGCTGGCAGGGGCTGCAGGGTTGGGGTGGGAAGCTAAGGGCCTTTCATTTTAATCACAGATTTTGCGGGTGGGGGCATTATCAGACAATTTGTGATTTTTTTTTTTAATCAAGGAAAACCAGGATCACTGGTGATGATGCACATACCTCCTGCACCCTTTTTCAAAATCAAAGATCTGCTCATGACAATAGTACTTCTATTCAAAAAGTGCAACAGCCTTAAAAAAGTCAAAGAAGCACACTTCAGAATTCAAGAGTGGTGGCATATTAATCTATGATTTATACTGCCACCATCACCATAGTTTCTGAGTGCCTAGAAAGCATGTTTTCCAATACAGGATGTTAATTACTTCATTTGGGTTTTGTTCAGTTGTAGGTCTGGACTTTCTAACCCTCACAGATTGTAATGATATCTGCAACTAAGAACAGAAACTGGGCATACTGCACTGTGTACAGTGCTGTAATCTGCATTTAGCAACAGTTGTCACACAAGAATCACCAGGGTTGCCTGAAATTTTCAAGATGCTTAGCAGTTATATGGAAAGATCTGTAATAATGACCTAGTAATGATAAGGCAACATTAATCTTTAAAAGGTTTAAAAAATAAGTGTTCATTTTACTCTACTTTCGGGTCATGGTCTAAAGCCAATCTAAATTTAACTAAACTATGAATGTTATTTTCAGTTTCGCTAGGGATTACCTGGTGACAGATTAGAATCATATGGTCATTCTACCTCTGGCATCTGATTTAAGAAGGAATGTTGGCAGAATTAATAAAACCTTCAATTAGGTGTGGACTGCAGTCTACATAATGATACTGGGATGCTCTTGATAGTCTTGTACTAATTAACATATGGACACAATCAGGGCTTTAGATGTATGATGCAAATTTAAATTCCACGAACGTATTTAAGCCCCAGCCTTTGTCCATATGTTAATTACAGTAACTATCAAAATCATTCAAATATTGTAATTTTCCATACTCAAATAAAAGTTATGCTTATTCTGTTAATATTTATTCCTAAAAACAGAGGGAAAGGAGACATTTGTTGGTTTGCTCTATTGTGATTATAAACAAAACAGCTAAAGTCTCCAGATGACAGTTGGAGGAACTAACTGCAGACTCTGCTGTTTAGTTAAACTCTGGCTGCTAAACAGGATAGTCAGAAAATGTCTGGTTGTTAGAAACAAGCAATTTAAAAGTCAGTCATTATGATGGCATTACTGCCTAACTGTACAGAAAGGATACATCATGTGGTGATTTCAAAAATCAACTACAGTGGTCTTGTCTACATGAGATGCTTTTCTGTGTAGTAGAACAGTTTACTGTACAGTAAGTGTGCACATTTACACATGCAGATGCTTACTGTGCAGTAAACTGCTCTAATTGCGAGTAAAATTGTTATCTGCAAATGCAAATAGAAAATACACTTACAATTAGTAATGTTGCCCTGTGGGGTCAGGCCAACTCTCAGGATCTCAATATTGCGCTGTGAGACAGGAGGGTGTAACACAATTGCACATATATAAACACACAAATCAATTAGGTGCATACACGTGCACACTACCAGCTCAGGCACATACACATTCAAACCAGCCTAGGCACATGCATACCTATCATCAATTCAAGCACATAAACTATACACCCCAAAAGTTAGACACAGATTACTAATTCATATATCATGCACACAATGCCATACACACACACACACACACACAAACACACACACACACACCCCTTTACACTAGCAACTCAGATACACACATGTTCCAAATAACTAGTTTAGGTTTATGCACACCTATTACCAGTTTAAGCCCATACACACTACACACACCAAATTTAGACAGAATCAGTTACCAGTTACCAACACCTGCACATTCAATACACATACGTGGATTACTAATTCATATACCACACACACAATTAAATCTATATATGTATATATATGTGTGTATTCACTAATTTACACACATACTACCCACCTACACATACACACAGGTGAGTTCCTAAATTGGGTGTTGTGATATGTATGTATGTATGTGCTTGGTGTACTTGGGATACCTGGGGAAAGGTTAACGTAAGAAAGTAGAAGTGTAAGGAGTTAAAGTTACCAGGACCAGGAATAGAACAGGTAGACTACAGGGGCCTGGGCTGAAGAACTGAGGCTCGGGGGTAACTTTAGGTTAATTGATCTTAATTAAAAGACAATGCCCAAAGCCTGCAGAACAGGGAAGCATGCCAGCACAGAGTCTGGGACTGGAGCCAGAGCTACAGGGGAGCTGAAAAGGTAGGTGGGGAGAGGGAAAATGGGACTAAGGGTGTTAAAGAGGGGCTCGGGGTGTGGGGAGCCAGAGGATGGCTCTGGGGCAGCTAGAGAAGGTGCAGGGAGCGGCAGTAGGTGCTGGAAACTGGAGAAAACTGCAGGACAGCTAATAGGAGCTGGGAAGCTGCAGGAGGGTGGGGCGGGGAAGATTACAGAAGGTGCGGGGGAAGCCTGAAAACAGAGAGATGGACAGCAGAAAATCACAGGAAAAGCAGCAGGCAGCAGGGACAGCAGGAAAGCAAGGAGAGGCTGAGGTGTGGCAGAAAAGGGGATATGGAATTGGGAGGAGATTGGGAAACTAGCAGAGAGGGTGGGAACTGGAGCTGAATGAGGTTGGAATTTAAGATAGGGAAGGGACTGGGATTCAGTAAAACATGACCCAACTC
>NW_005842376.1:241627-257679 GCF_000455745.1 Alligator sinensis
GACCTTGTGTGACCCTAGTGACAGGAGGCATGCCCAGGCAAGGGTCAGCCCCTGGCATACTGAGCATGTGTGGTCCATGCAGGGGTGTGCAGTTTCTGGTGTCTGTAATGGTGAGAGTTGCTGGTTTTGCAGGGTCTTTGGTCTTTCAAATGCTGGTCTTCTCTCAGTTCCTGGGTGAGGTCCGTGGTACCTGGATGAATCAATGCGAGGTGATGGCTCAGTCATTACAGGCCCTTCAGTAGTGGCCTGCTACCATTGCATTTCAATCATTCCCAATCATTCTCATTCATCAGGGAACCAATTTACATGGGAGGGGTACAATGAATCATACAGTTGCAACATGGGATGCCCAGGCAGAGGACAGAAGATGGAGGCTTGACATATAAAATGGAAACTTGACATGACTTTGGTTCACTTACAAACACAGGCCTAAACCATACACTATCCATATGAAACAATATAAATCAATATAAAACTTATAATAATACAATATGCAACAGTAAAAATTAATACAAACCTAATAATTATACAATATAAAACAGTGGATATCCAAAACCAAAAACTTGCTACCAAAATAGAAATGTTTAAAGCTTATCCTAAGTTTGAGCTCACTTACACTTATCAATAGGGAATAGAGAGGGAATGAAAAAGTCAGAAATGGTTGGAGAAGGGAAGGGAATGCGATTAAAAAAAAAAAAGAAACTGGGGGTTTTGCTACAGTAACTGCGCAGTAGCGCATGTATAGATGCTGACCAGGATCAAATTTGCTCCCGGTCAGCCCCGCCAGTAGGGGGCCAGGCTCAGGCTAGCCCCAGGGCCCCTATGCCTGCCCAGGGGCATGTGCTGGCAGCCTGCTAGCTGCCGTGTCCCCCAGCATAGCTGCAGGGTAGCTGCAACAGCATAGGCCGCAGGGTAGCTGCAACAGCCAGCCTGCACCCTGGCATCACAGTGCTGCACAACTGCCAGGGCCATGCTGTCCAGCTCTTCAGGGCACTGCAGGCACTTGACAGGACCCAGGCCTACCTGTATTTTGCTTCTGGCCACCTGGGCCAGCTCTACCAGGCCACAGGCAACCCACTTGCAGGCAGCTGCCCAGGCCTGGCAGCTCCAGGACTGCTGCCCAGAAGCCCAGCAAGCCAAAGAGGGAGCCATGCTGGTGTCCTCCCTGACACCACACACCACCTCCTGGGCCCCCAACTGGTTTTAGGATGAGAGTGTGGACCTTGTGGTGCTG
The DNA here is from genome assembly GCF_000455745.1 of Alligator sinensis. NCBI lineage: Eukaryota > Metazoa > Chordata > Crocodylia > Alligatoridae > Alligator > Alligator sinensis. Next base: position 242,862 of record NW_005842376.1, read on the forward strand.
TGGGGCTAGGTGGACGTGCTCAGCCAGTTAGCACAGGGCAGGAACTCCAACGTCCACATTTACAAAGGGCTGTCAGGCCATTTGCAGGAGCACAGGCATGACCAGTGCCAGTGCCACATCAAGGCAAGACCTTGCAGGCACAGTGGGTCACTGTCACAGATCACAATCGCTGTTTGGGCACTGCTTGCGAGTCCCTGCCCTTTATATAGCAAGTGGATGACATTCTTATGCCCAGGGACCCTGGCCACAGCCATGCCATCTTTTGGAGCACAGACAGCCTGCCCAAGCTTCCATTGTGGCCTGACACCTGCGTTGAAGCATCATAGGAGGAGGACCCTTGTCCTAGGAGCCCATCCTGCTAAACTTCCCACCCCAAGCATCATCCAGCAACTCTGGGAGCTGGGGCCAATGCCTGGCCCACCAGCTCTGTGGCCTGAGCCCTGCTCGTGAGGCCAGGCCAGCCATGGCACTGCCAGCCACCAAAGCTCCAGCTCCTCCCTGGAGGGGGTCTCTGTCCAGGGAGCTGGATGCTGTGCCCCTGTGACCCAGGACACCACTGGGAGCTGCAAGCCATCACCGCCAGTGAGGACTGACCTGGGCTGCCAGGCACACCAGCTCACCCACCTGGTAAACCCTGCACTGGGGTGAGGGCCCTTCCAGCCCTGGCCCTGCCCCTGCCCCTGCCCTGACTCCCCCTCCCTCCCAGGCATGGCTGAACTCCCCTGGCCCACAGCATGAAGGGAGGTGGGATACAGTGCAAAATTTAACTGAACTTCCTGTGCCCCCACAACTAGGCAGGCAAGGGCATCTCACAAGAAGACCTGCTTGCCCCTGGGGAGTGAGCAGGGACAGGGGCCTTTCCCCCTAGATTAGCCTCCCAAAAATTGGGCGCATGTTTTAAGTGGGGAAGCTGTTTTCTTCACTGGAAAAGAAGCAAGCCTGGAACCACTGCTCATGTCATGCAACTGCCAAGATGGGAGAGTCCTGTATTAACTCCTGTATTAACTCCCTTGCAGCCACAGGTATTGGCTGAGAACTGTAGCCTGTGCCTGAAGCAGCACATGAACTACTGATAGTATCTTGATGAGGCCTGTGATGTGGAAACAATCATTTTATTTATTTATAGTAACTTATACAAAGAACTTACAATTAAGAACTAACAATTTTGCTACTGTTAGGTCCTTTGCAAGGATCTGGGGTTTAAGTTTGGAAACACGGTGTTCAGGAAGTGCAGCCTTAATAAATAACTTAATTTTCAAGGAAAAACCATGGTTTTCTTTATTCTGCCTTCTGAAAACAAGGTGCGTGTCGTATTCAGGGGAGTGTGATACATTACACATGTAGTTTCACTGGGAGATGTGCCCTTACTCGGTTTAGCATGTCAGCATTTTCCTTTTATATATATATTAAACAATGAGGAGATGAAACCTCTAGAACTTCAAGAACCATAAATGTCAAATGACAGTTACAATAACTCTTTCATTATGGCAACTAAAGGGAAAACAATGTTCAGAAGGACATACACTCAGTCAGCAAAACTGGATCAATTAAACTCAGCTTGAGGCAATTTCTGCATTCACAGATTTATTAACAGCTATTAACAACTCTTTTTTAGTTTACAGCCATGGCAGATCTCATCTCATTTAACTGAACAGACCACCTAGAAATTTGCCAATAAACAGATAACCTGATATATGAAATAAATGGCCTCAATTTTCCCTCCAGCATATTATCATGGTTAAGGACACATTATAGTCACAAAAATTCCAGAGAAGTGGATTTTATGATAGCATGATAACTGATTAGAAATGAGTGACTACTAGAATAATTAATAATTAACAATTGTAATGAAATTAGCCATACTGTCACCATGTAAAACTTTTTTGCCTTCTGTGGCACAACTTTAAGGGAGATAAAGGGCTTGTCTACATAAGACAGCAGCTATAGCTGTACCCATGTCAACAGATCCTTGTAGTGGAGATGCTATATATGCCCATTTAGCTACACTTACCTCCCCTGAATGATGTAATATAAGCCATCAAAAACTTCTCTGTGCACCCACGCCAAGGACAGAACTGTATTTCTTTTTGTGTATCTGGATGGCAGGTTGTTTGCTGCATAAATAGCTATTTTGGCACTTAGGCACAGGTTGTTATTCTACCTCTTCACTGTCGTCATGTAAGCATGTATGGACTAAGCATGACCAGTTATATATGCCTACTCTGGACACATAAGTGAGTGTAATTCACAAAAATGGAGCTGTACAAAAAATTATGACTTGTGAGGAGGATGAAGTCTAGCCTCCTGTACTCATTCAGTCTATGCATGCATGTTTCTGCATCCGCACAGCAAGGGTAAAGGAATTGAAACTTGTAGGGACCCAAAATGCCACTTACACAGATAGAAAACTGCCATTTCATACCACTAGCTTATGTGGTAACTCTATAGCATAGACTAGACCAGAAGCTGAAATAAATCTTACCTTTAGGGTTTTAGAGGAGCTCAGAATATGAAGGAGGACACTGGCTGTCCACAAAATGCTTTGGGGATCCTGTAGGAAAAAATGACTGAACTAAAGCTTTTAACAAAATCTCATGTTGTGTTCCATGATTCTGTGTATTTGGGACAGGTAGAAACAGGATGCTTGCTTAGGCAGGAAACAATTTAGGGTAATTTATTTCATATGACACTTAATCAATTTATTGACATACCTCTAATGTAACCACTCGGTTATGAGGAATGTGGTATAGGGTGCTCAAATACTAGAGAGTAAACTGTTAATAGTCATCTGTATATTTGTGAATGAGTTTGCCTCTGACTCAGTTTAACTGATCTTATCTTAATAATGTGCTCCCATCTATTCTATGTATGTCACTCTAAACAATTTTTTCTTTTTAGTTATCATAAAGGAGGATAATATCATAATACAGAAGACATATACATAAAGCATAATATCAACCATCATAACAAAGAGACTCAAGGTAGAAGGTGATCTTTGTCTTCACTCAGCTCCCTAACATAAAAGAAGATACCTTGACTATTTAACCCTAACAATTTAGAGAACCAGTGGTAATCAGATTGTATGCCAAATTGTCCCTGGCTTTATACAAATATATAGCATAAGCAACTTCCATATCCTGCATGTGTGATGTGTTGCAGATTTCATCATTTAAGATGAGATAAAGCATAACAAGTGAATATAACAAATGAAAGAAGGGAATATGGAGGAAGCAAGAACAAGATGGGAACATATGGTAGATTACCAATTGCACAACCTGACATTTTCCAGTGACTGCAATTGTTTCTGATAAAAAAATAAATAAATACAATCAGTTATCCATTACCGGCTCACAAGCAAACCATCATTGCTGTAGGTATGACATATCTCCCTTCAATTAGGCGAGGCTTACACTTAGATGTAAAGTTGGCAAAGGAGTTAAAAGTCAGCTCTAACATAGAATTTATACAAAGAATGGCTATACCCCTTGTAGTGAAACCAGGAGCAGCACCAAGAAATAAGTCTCACTCTATTCCAAGCCTGCAAATAAGGCTATGTAGATGGGCCTGTCTAGTATGCTGCCTAATTAACAAAATCAGGTACATGCAAAGCAGGCACATATGGGTTGGGATTATTTGTCCACTGAGGTCCTTGACTTCCTAGTAGGGCATGCAGATGTAGTCATATGGTAAATATCATAGACATATGAAAAACTTAAGACCTCCACTAAGCATAGTCCCTAAACTAGGAAAAGAGTGTTTGGTTAGTTTTCTAAGAAAGCTATCAAGCAAAATAGTACAAAGTCATTAGGAAGAACAACCATCCATGAAATAACACTTATTTTATAGAGGTAGACAGATTTATCCACCAGTGTATTTAAAACAAGGATAAAAATGCCACGTGGATCTGGGTAAGCAACATTTCTAATGTCTCTGTTTATTGTGCTGTAACTTAAACAGATCCTTACTAGGAATCCCTATTCTTTATGATTGAGAAAGAGAGAAGCATCTTTCATTTTTCTTGTGTGAAATTTTAACCTCAGACAGGGAAAGTAAAAGATCTTTTAGGCTTGCTAGAATATAGAAAACAGCCAAATGTAGAAAATATTCTGGAAGTGTCTGAAACCTGCAGTCACCTGGAATTAAAAATGATAGAACTGAAAGCATATGTCTCACAGCATCAGTCAAACAGATTGCTGCAATTTCTAATGCAAATTAACTACTTGAAAGGAGCTGATTAGTTGCTGGTATAATTAGACCACATTTACAATGGTATATGAAACAGTTTCCCAAAACAATTACTACTAAACATAGTTGTAAAGCTGCTGTCATACCTAAAGTCACATTAAAATACATGCTAGAGATTTCCTGAGCCTTTAAGTGGGAATCTTGCCACTGACTTCAATAAGCTAATCTCTCTGCTAGCATAGTTCTCTAAAAAAGAAAACTTTGTCCACTCTAGAGACAAAAACAAGAAGCAAATGATTGCACAGAAAGAAAAACTCTCTACTTACAGCCTGAATGACTTTTAGTTTAGATTAAGGGAAACAGCAGACTAAGAAACACAACTGTAAAATCACCATGATAATTCTGATAATATATCTAAGAAGAGAAAACACTATTTGAATGTCATCATTCTATGCTTAAAGGCAATATACTGTAGAGAGTTCATTATTTCCTGAATTATACAATTTGTAAAAGTAACTCATCTCACTGTCCAAGAGGTTCTTTTGCCCAGAATGAATAATAGCAGTGCTTATTCAGTGATGCATGATGATAACTCAGTCTTGTGAATGAGTTTAAGTAAAAAAAAAACATTTCTGTCATGAGAAATAAACCCATCTCACTGTAAACCAGCATAACAAGTAGTAACCCTGGTATGCACATAATAAAGAACATGTTTCTGTCTTTTCCATAACTGTTTTCCATCCCTGAAAAAAAAAGTCAGAACACTCTCTCTTTTTCAAATCTGGTCACACTACATTTAAAAAGCTTTCATAAACAGGTTTCATACACTGAATAATTATGGGAATATCAAGTGACACCTGGTCAACCTTTGAAAAAATGATTCATGTCATGTCAGTTTTTGTATGGCATTCAGAACATGTTACTCATGGGTGATGCAGATTTTTAGTGCTTCTGAAAAAAACAGACTATTAATCTTTTCCACTCAAAGTTTCTTCCTCTTTCAAAAAATGTGAATCATATCTACCTCATAGAAATGTTTTTGGTAGCAGGGTTAATTGAATGTTGTACTGATGGTGAAATGCTGGCTCCATTTAATGGGCGAAGGAGTTAGCCTTGTGACCTTGAGTAGGAAGTGCTTTGTAACTATACTTCTGCGTTGATCTAACAGTTCTTAAATTTCTCATCTTGAATTTTCAGTTTTTACCATTTCTTTCATAATTCATGCTGTTCTCATGCTACTAGCTATCTACATTTCTTTAGTTGTTTCATTACATTTTAGCCAGCCCATCAATTATAATTTCTCTCTCCTTTTCCATCTACAGTTTGTTTATTAGCCATTAATATTTTCACTGGAGCTGACATAAATTAACCTAATTAAGAACTAGCGTGTCAGCTAACTTTCTACAAATATGAAAGAAGGAACTTGCCAATGACAATAAATTGATACCTTATATCTCCTACATTGTAGTTGCTAATATCCCAGTTTTCTGCATCAAGGATCTTTATTAGCTCTTTACTGTGGGTGCTGATAGATGTGCAGCTCCCTGGTCTAACTCACAGCACTTCACAGAAAGCATCATGAGTTAGATCAACTCTTCTGATCCAACAGACATTTGCTGTTAGATCAGGAGGGTGTGTGATCCAGCTCCCCTTTGAAACTGATTCGGGGAGAGAGGCTACATGTCTGCAGAGTCTGTCCTCTAGCCCCACCCCTCTCTGCAGGCACCTGTTCTCTCTCAGGATAGGAGAGGGGAAAGGCAGGGGAATGAGTTAGGTCTGGGGGTTCCCCAGTTAAACTGGGGGGTAGATTGGAGCCCCCCCTCCACACTTTGGGGGTAGATTGGAGCCCCCCTGCAAAGCCTGACCATTTCAGTCTTTGGGAGGGGGCTGCAATCCACCTGCCCCACCCTCCAGTGCTTCCTGGGGAACCCAAAGACTGAACTCACTCCTCTCCCTTCCCCCACTCCCATTCTGAAGGCAGCGCATGGAGCCAAGTTGGGCTGCATCAGTTCACCCTGCCCCTGGTCATGCTGACAGATGTTAACGAAGATGCCCTGTAGGCCTGTGTGAATAGGGAACTATTAGATTAGGATTTGGACAGTTTGGATGCCAGATATTTGATTTGGAGATCAGAATCGTTTTTCCAATTCGATTTGGCCGAATCGCTTTGGAAGATTCGGAGCCGATTCGGAGATTCGGCCATAGAGTATAATGGGAAATCAATGAAATATCTATAACTTTGTTGTATTTTGGCTGATTCAGATGACACTTGGCAGGATGGTAGCCTCTGCTGAGAGCATGATATGTGCCAAGTTTCAAGGTGGTAAGTGCACGGGTTTCTGGGAAACTACCTCAAAGTCCTGAAAGCAAAAGTCATGTTGCGTGTGTGTTAAGCCACAGTGGGGTGAAAACTTCAGGGATGGTAGCTCTTGCTGACAACAAGAGCTACCATCCATACCTTACAATCAATCTATGAATCTATGAATCCCCGCAGCCCCTTGCAGGATGGAACTCTGCCAGCCTGAAAGGGGAAACCCACCATTTCCAGCATTTTTCTGCAGTGAATGGAAAATGCAGATCCCTGTTTGATACTGGGTATCTGGGACAAGTGCTGTCGTGGAGTCATGCAACCCATAACCGGGACTTGATGTTCCCATTTCGGGACTGTATCGCCCACTTAGGCATAGGTGGTCACCCTCTTCCTGAAGGGCAGCAGGGCCTTCAGGCCCCCGTATACGTGGCACTTATGGTCATGTCTGTCAGCACTCCTTATTGCAGGCAGAATTGTGCAGGGGAAGTGGAATCTGGCCAAACAAGGGAGCGTATGTAACAGAGTAAGGAGGAGGTATGGCTTGACTGGTTTCAGGAGTTGGTGCTGGGAAAGCATTTCTGTACAAAAGGTGTGGAGTTATTATTTTTTTAAGAACATTGCTTCTTCAGGTCAATTCAACCTGTTCATTAACTTGTGTTCAGTTTAGTGAATGATTTCAGCCAAAAGCATCATGCAAATCAAAACATTTTGTTTCAATATTTTCTAAATAAAAAGTTTTGAAATTGAATTTAGCAATTTACCTAAATATAATTAAAAAAACAAAAAAGAAAAGATGAGAACCAAAACATTTTCTCTCTCTCCCCTCCCCCACCAATTGGCTGGAAAATTGAAAAATCAATTATTTGTTCACCTCAGCTTCTGATCCTTCATATTCATAACCCAGGAATAGTACTTATCAGACTGGTAAGCCAGGGTGAAATGAAGGTAGCTTGTATTGACCCTAGAAAGCCCTCTAATTCAGACCCCTGAAAGACATTCAGTTAAAGTTTTGATGGGAACTGATCCACAATTCCAATAATCATGTCTCCTGTCATGCCACATGGGCATGGAAGCATGCACAATGTTAGGATTCTGGATCCTGGTATTCCCCCAGTCATGCCCTATTGTCAGTGCAGGAGGGAGCCCAGGATCATGTTGGTTGCCTCTGGGGAACTACTGGGCTGGTTCAAGCCCCTGGAACCGGTCAACACAATGAGTTAATCATCAGCAGCAGAATAGGGACCGCACTGAGGCTGCCTGGTGCAGTCTCAATGATCAGCTGATGCTGACAATGATCAGCTGATTGGTGACTGGCAAGGACCATAACTCCCTTCAGAAATACACCCTTTTTCCCCCACTGGAGCTAGAAGCTGTGAAGTACACAGTATCTCACTATTCTGTCACAAAAGATGTAGAGGCTATAAAACAGACAGTGGCATTGGGTCAGTGAGACAACCCAAAACTTACCCACCCTACTAGAATAAAATAGTCAGATCTTAGAGTTTTATCATTGTCACAAAATGGCTGTTTGTTGAGAACAAGAATGAATATTGGCTAATAATAGTGAAAGACTGGAAAAACAATGCTATTGTACAATGAGGAGAATAAATAAAACAAAACCAAACCATAGAGCACCCTGAATAAAAAATGGCCTCTTTGAGAAAATGTAGTTTTATAAATGGGACTGCCCACATGCACATAACTAGAATTGATATTTCATTTTTTCATGGTTTCTTTTTATTTTGGGTTCAGTGACATCCTATCACAGGAAACCTGTAAGGCATGCAATTTAAGAAGTAAAGCTGAAAAGAACCCTTGTTTATGTATTATCTTCTGATTCTTGACTTCTTTTCTAGAGATGCTTTGGACCAGAATCCTTACTCTGACCAGAAGTTTGTGAAAATACTTTACACCTGTCTAAATGCTTCCCTTCCAACTTTGCAGCATTCTATCCCTCACCTTGCACTTATTTTGTCCAAGGAAAACTTACTATGTAAGAGTCAAAGCAATGGAAATTCAAGCCCTATATCTCTTTCATTCACTTTGCTTTTCCACTGAGGGCTCAGTTTTGGTTAAAAAGAGAAGGTCAGTATCCTTGTTTTTTCAGGATACAATAGGTTCAATAGTAGTAATGGGTTTTCACATGTGAAAGAATAGGGTTTCTTTGGTGTCTTTATAATGCTTTCAACAAGGCATATCTAGTTCTCATTAGATTTTGGCAACTTTTATAACTGTTGAATTCCTCAGGGAAGGGGCATTAAAAAAAAGCAGCTGCTGCAGCTACATTGGCAGCGCCAACATCTGGAAGTCTCCACTGCCTGTGTGCATCACTACTGCTCCAGGTGCCCAGCTCTGGGGCCTAATTCACATCAAGGGGAAGAAGGAAGGGCAGGGAGGAGCCTTAGAGATATGCAGACATTCAGTTTCTCCTGGAAGAGTCACTGCTCTCCCAGTAGAAACCAGGGGTGTACAGATGACCAAGATTTTTCTCCCAGAGCAAAAATGGCCATTCTGTGAGAAAAGTAGCCCAGGAACAATCAGGGTTAATTAAATTACTCCCAGGCGAGATTCTTTTGGGAGAGAAAGTATCTGTACATATTCTTTTCTGAGAGAAGCCACAGCACAGTTCTCCAGCATCCCATGGTGCTTTGCTCCCATCCTCTGCCATCCCCTACCCACCTTGGAGTTAACATGTTGCTTTCTGGATTCTGCTTTTCTAGATGAGCTGGGAAATGAACATGTCCCCTTCACAATCTCCATATCCTGCTGCAGGGAGACACAAGCTGAGTAGCTGAGTAGTCTGGATCAACCAATCAGGGCTGCCCTGTGCACTGCTGCCATGTTCTCTCCAGGCAGACTGTGGGATCCTGCAGAGCATGCTGAGATGTGTGCACAGAGACCTCCTGGTTGTGCAGCATCAGCACTGCAAGCTCTATGCTGTTTGAGGGCTCAGCATTCAAATGTCTGTTTAGGCATCTTTGGTAAGCTTTTCTATCAGGAAGAAAACAAACCTGGGAGAATTCTCTCAGATTATTTGAACGTGTGTACACAGCCTGGTTCAGAGAGGCATTAACTTTGATGGGAAACAACCTACTTCATCATATGCTAGGCATGGACTGGCAGAAAAAAAAGATTTTACACAGGCAGTCAGTCAGTGTGTGTGTAATTGCAAAGCCATGCGATAGCACCCTTAGTGGCCAGGAGGATTTTACACAAAAAGGGATGGGAACAAGGGTAACGGACACTACTGAGAGACTGATTAATGGATTGTGTGACTATGTTGGGGTCACTAACAAAATCTTCCTCCCTGAGGCTTGTCTGCCATGTCTTGATGTAATGGAAGAATAAGAAGTTAATACCCCAATGAGGGGGGGTGTAGTAAATCACCCCAGAAGCAGGATAAAAGTAAATTGGTTCATTAGTGAATTCCCAACAGGTTGTGGATAACCCTGGCTGTTCTCGCAGTGTTTGGTCTTCCTTCGCCCTCCACCACTGTGCAACCCACTACCCTGAGCCTGTCGGCTCACTTCCAGTCTCTCTCTCTCTCGTTCCCCCACAGGTATCAGCATATTCTTCCTCTGTGGGATCTTCCCTCTGCCTGAGGATCAACCTGGTAAGTATCTCCCCTCTCTCTCACCTCTTTGTTTCGCTGGCCACTGCGGTCACTATCATCCGGTCAGTTGGTCTGATCAGAGATCTGTTCCAGCACTGGGTTTGCCTCTCCTGGCTTTCTCTGCTGACTCTCCTCATGCTGTGCCCCAGGGGCAAATAATAGCCCCCTGCCATGGACTCTAATAGATGCTGGCTCTTAATCAAGCAACATTCACTCCAGTGCGATCCCTCTCCCCAACTGTGCCTACTAAGTAATTATCCTTGCCCTGTCCCTGACCCGACTCTCCCCCGCACTCGCAACTTTGTAGCACCAAAGGAACAAGGCTGTTCCTTGCTGTGTTACAGATTGATTAGATCAATTAAGATGAACAAGGCAGTTAACCCCTGGAGACGGCAGCATAACTGAGATGGGACAAATGGGACACCAGCCCCTGGTGCTGACTTAGGAGGGGCACAAAAATTGTATCTACCATCACTGGCAGCCTAGCTCTAACACAGCCCTGTGTGCCATGTGTGCCAAAACTGCCCAACTACTCTTCTGCCTGAAGGGGCATTGGAGTAAACAGCTAGTCCAGATAATGGGACAAGAATGCATAGTTTCTGTGGATTTCTGTAGTACAAGAAAAATCCACAGACTGGACTGCACTGATCTTTGTCCCACCAGGGACTATGGATTCTTATCCCATTACTTGGAAGAGTGCTAGATGCATCGGAGCTACCTCATCATCAACAATAGGGGCACAAATCCTTCTGCTGAGTAGAGGTGGTGGTCATAGGTAGGAAAAGGTTTTCTTTATGCCTAATTTATTGAGCAGATTTGCTTAAAAGTAGCTGAACAAATTATGAATCTTGCTTTCAAACATATCCTTCCTCAGAAAGGCTGGAGTTGTATGGAAAGGGTACAAAAACTGTTTTAAAGAAGGATCTTGTGGAGACTAAATCCATAAATCCCATAAGATAGCAGCAGAAGCATACATAAGTCATAACACAAATAAGTGCCTCTGTAATGTTCTTATTTTGACTAGTAATGCTTCCTGCAGTGTAACTTTGCCTGTACAAAATGCAGAAACATTTAATTCCTGGTTTGAACAAACATCACCCATAACATACTTTCTCAGAGCCCATTGCATTGGCTATTTATTTAATTGCAGTGGCAACAAAATGGCTATGTGGGCACTTCAACTTTTTAAGTAAAGCTCTTAGTGGTGCAGCATTTGGCTACAGACCAGAACTACTCCTCAAGACTCTTCACAGGGTGGGTAACTACTCTGCAAACTAGAGGTGCTGTAGTGATTTCTCTCACATATTATTGGGCAATTATGCTATTACTAGGCTGTGCCTCACTCCCCTTTAGCATCTGTCTCTGCCATCTGGTTTCAAATTTTAAATTATTTTGGCCATCTGCTTATGGAAGTCAATGGACCTAGGATGATTTATTGGGGGCTGACAACCTTGGATTCTTAGGGTTCATACAAGTTACATTTTATGGTTATTCTAACCCTTAGTTATTTATTCCTCCCCTTTTTATGCTTATCCCCATGCTACTTCCTTGCTTAAAGTTCCAAGAAGGTGAATCTATAGTGTTCACATTTTTTCAGATCTCTCCTTTAGAAAGATCACTGCATCAATGATGCTAATTGCCTTCCAATTATTTAAATTGACTCCATTTTCAATCATTCTGAACAAATAAATTTCCTTCCTTTTGTGGTTTGCTGACATCTGTGGTTTCTTTTCCTCCATCTCAAATGATACTTTTACTTTGTGTTGCAGTCTACTTGTCTACTAAGAATGTTCTGTAGTTGCCCTGCTTTTCTCCTCTTGGTGAGACTAGCCATGGGTTAATGTTATCTTTCACATTAGTTCTTTTTATTGTTGAGTATTTTCCTTGATCTTTGCTTACTGAGCATTCCTTTCATGTATTTAGTAATTCTTTTGATTCATACGTATTTGTCTTTGGTCTGATTGTTCTGATGTGTGATCTGTTGCTTGGATGCAGTATATTTTAAAGTTGTATGGATATAGTGCCTTGGATCTAAAGATCTAAGCAAAGCCTTAATCCTCCCTTGCACTGAACAGAAGTTTCCCTGCAGCAACTCTTACAAATAGCTATGATCTAGCTCAACATCATTAATATTTTCAATATGAAAATCCTCATAACTAAAAAACATAACAACTATTAGCAATCTGGTGTGCAAAAGGTACATCTACATGCTCATTAATGCACTTTAGGTAATGCGTATTAAATCTAGTGTCTCCATTGAGAGGAACTAGAAAAATGTACAGTAGCCTAGTTTAATATACATTAGTTAAAGAGCATGTTTTTTGTGATGCTTTAATGAGCATTAAATAGACTAATGCACATTAAATTGAACATGTAGATGTGCCCAGACACACACCGTATTTACACCAATATAACCTGGCTTGTCCCTGGTATAGATGTGGAGTGGACACATGATATGCAGTCATACACTTATTTTAATAACTCTTCTTCATGGAAAGTCATGGCTAACACTATACCAGTTTAAGCTACGCAGGTCATGGGTCCACTGTTCTTGTGAATTTTATCCTGGGCCAGTTCTTTCTTCATGCTAACAGCTATTACCAGCTCACCTATCAACTTGTGTTGAGTAACTGTAATAGGTATTGTGAGTACATAACTAGGAAGAGCTTTATCTATATGCTCTGGAGCCCAATATGTCACTGTACAAAACCAGTAATAATATGTGGTGGCTCCATGCTCTCTGTTAGCCAAGGGGCTTGTTATGGCAAGACTCAGAATATGGCTATGAAGACATATATGTGAATTGTCAAATGCAACACAACCCACATTTTTCTAAGGTCCAGGGAGAATTTGAGTAACTGTCAGATAAAATAGGGCAGTTCTGAGTTTGCTCAAGCCAATCAAAATAAGGGGGGGGGGTATTTTAATATATTTTTGATGAGGGATAAATGATGGCTGCACATGAGTCAATGGAAGACCTAAATTAGGCTTGAGCTTGTTTAAAATCCAAATAACAGTGCACTAAGCAAGCTCCAATGTGCAATTAATTCCAAACCAAATAGTTGAGCTAATGTATTAATCCAGTTAGAACCTAAGGAATTATCTCATTCAGGTTTGGGTTCCTTACTGGTTGTAATATTTAGGATGTAAAAGCTATGATGATTCTTTGCATTTTTGCATGATTCTTTGCATTACTTTCCTACCTCCTCCTTCTGCAGACAATAGAAAGCTTGTTCAGTCTGTCACTGATTTTCTAGACAGATCAAGCATTTCTTAAAACAACCGACTGCCTCATGATGAAAGAGCTTTACTCGTTTTCTCTCTTTATGAGTAATACAGTAATGCTACTGTAGCCTTGCTTATACATACATATATATGTGTGTGTGTGTGTGTGTGTGTGTGTATACACACACACACACACACACCTATATTTCTATATCTATATCTATATACCTATAGATATATATCTATCTATATCTATAGATATCCATATAGATATCTATAGATATATATCTATCTATATTTATACTGTTTTCATCATTATCATGTGCCTTAGTACTAGAGCTTTTTTCCATTGTGGATTTTGTGTGCGGGGTGTGTACACATCATGAGGTGTGCAGGGTGAGGAGATTCAGTGATGGTTTGGAGGGGTTAGGGCTCCCTAAGGAGCCAAGGTAGAAAAGCATCAGGGCTGTGACTGAAGAGCCCAGAGAACCCAAGGGAATCCCAAATTGGAGTCCCCCTCCGAAGACATTATTCCAGAGACTGGTAAACCCTCACCAGTGAGAAACAGGCAGAGCTGTCTCAGTAGTAAGACCCTGAGCTGCAATCCAAGAGGGGGGGTCCTCAGCAGTGACCCTAAGCAGTGCTGACAGAGCAACAGTGGTGAACCTGATGGCAAGAAGCCACATAGTGGTGACTTCAAAGGGTAGCATGAAGTGAGCTTCAGCATTCCCCCATACAGAGGCAGTGTCCCCCAAGAAGCAAGAAGCAGCAAGTCAGAAAGCAGTGTGAGGCAGCACACCCCTGAGCTTGCCCAACACACTTCAGCACCAGCCCTAGCCCCAGCAGTGATGATCCTAAGCAGAAGCCAGCAGATCAAGAGCTTTCCTAATGTTTTCCCCTACTGAAAACAAGAAATCAGGCATCTTCTGCAAAAAACAGCAGTCTCCCCAATTTTGGCAGGATTGCCTGAAAAGAAAAAAAAAAATTACTGGCAAGCAAGCAAGCAAAGAAAAAAGCAGGAAGCTCTGCAGCCTTGGAGCACATGGGGAGAGAGGGAGCTAATGAGAGGCTGGGCCTGTGACTTAGACTCAGTACAGGTGCCAGTTTAGAGCCAGTTGGGGAAGCTAATGGGCTGCAGTGGCATTTTTGTGTCAGCCAGAGGCCCAAGGAGGATGAATAGTAAGAAGAAATCCTCCAAGAAGGCCAAATACGTTTCAGCTCTGGACCATGTAAGGCAGTATCCTGCAAGGATGGAGGCAAATTGTTCTGTACCACCCGCAACGTGACTCTGGATGTGTTGAGGAAAAACAGTGTAGATCGACACTTTGAGTCCGAGCTGCACATGAAACGAAAGGCTGAAGGTTAGATAAAGAAACAAGTGACCACCCTCCTCACTCTTTAAAATGACTGTGGAAAACAGCTTGGCAAGGTGAGCAGTATCATTTTCTCTTTTAGAGGCTTTTATGGTGGCAAACATTCTGCTG